>NC_133409.1:69192196-69495227 GCF_049350105.2 Macaca mulatta | reverse complement strand
GGAGTGTAAAAAGATTTTTTTTTTTTTTTTGAGACAGAGTCTTACCCTGTCGCCCAGGCTTGGAGTCCAGTGGTGCAATCTCAGCTCACTGCAACCTCCGCCTCCTGTGTTCACGTGATTCTTCTGCCTCAGCCTACCTAGTAGCTGGTAATACAGGTGCCTGCCACCATGCCTGGTTAATTTTTTGTATTTTTAGTAGAGATGGGGTTTCATCATGTTGGTCAAGTTGATCTTGAACTCCTGATCTCAGGTAATCTACCCGCCTCGGTCTCCCAAAGTGCTGGGATTATAGGCGTGAGCCACCATGCCCGGCCAAGATATTCTTTACTGTTATTGCTTCACAGTACTTCATTATGTGGATACCAAAGTTGATTCAAACTGGTTCTTGTTTAGGGACTTGGCTGTTTCTAGTCTTTTGCAGTAACAAACATTAAACAGTATTATGCTTACATGAATTTCTGTCAGTGTATCCTTGGAATAGATCTCTCGATGTAGGACTGATGGGTGAAAGGGTGAATTCAGATGCCAGATACACAGCCCAATTCCTCTCCATAGGGGCCGTGCCATTTTCTTTTCCTACGGTTGTGAGAGTGTCTGTTTCCCCATGGCCTTGCCAACATTTCAAGCATTGTACCAAATTTTCAAGCACGCTATTTTAAAAAGTCTAAATTAGTTGCCAACTTTTAAAAGTTGAAAGATACAAATATTTTTATTTCGACCAGGCACGCTGGCTCACGCCTGTAATCCCAGCAATTTGGGAGGCTGAGGCGGGTGGATCACTCGAGGTCAGGAGTTCAAGACCAGCCTGACCAACATGGAGAAACCCTGTCTCTACTAAAAAAATGCAAAATTAGCCGGGTGTGGTGGCACATGCCTGTAATCCCAGCTACTCGGAGGGCTGAGGCAGGAGACTTGCTTAAACCCGGGAGGTGGAAGTTGTGGTGAGCCGAGATCGCACCATTGCACTCCAGCGTGGGCGACAAGAGCGAAACTCCGTCTCAAGAAGAAAAAAAAAAATATTTCAATTTCTAGCTTCTCCTGAAGAAGCATAAGACCCACCAGCCCTGGGCCTGCCGTTTCACACAGCAATGACCATCTCCAGGAGACCAGGCAAACACCTCGATCGCTACAGATTCTACCTGGGCCCCTCTATGCACCTGAGTTCGCTTATGGGTTCTTGAAGCCAGCTCTGGCTCCATGGATGAAAATGCCAGAGTGACTTGCCCAAGGTCTGTGAGCAAGCTAATGTACCAAATGGGGACTTTTCTCTGATTGGCTCATACTTTCTGAGTTTCTTGCTTTTTCTTTCCTGCCACTTGCTATACTCAACCTGGAATAGAATAATATCAAAGTTGACTTTCCTTACAATTTGGGACCTGCAGGATCATTTAAAATACAAATGAGAAAACAATGGTTTCAATGAAAGTAGGTTGACATTGCATAATATAGTGACCTACTTGTACCCAGCTATCATAAGACCTCATGACTTACGCACGACTGAATTTCTGTGCATTTTGTGATATCATGGCTCTATTCCTATTTTAAATTGGAGGGTTTTGATTTAAATCAGCTATATGTCCTTAATTGGAATTAAATGCAAGTTTGCCCTTAGGTTTGTGAAGCTCTGTGGACCTTAAAAATGACGGTTTCACATAAAAATCAACAGTTCCTAGTTAGATACCATTATTTATTAAATATGCCACCCCAAATCTGCTTAGAAGGATTTAGGGGAATGTGTTATACAAATATATACAAATTACAAGAAAATATATTCCTTCTAGTTTTTCAAATCTTTCAAATTGTAATTAGAGATGACACAGAAATGAGACATTTAATTATGAAAGAGCCAAAATATGATATAATCAGTGCTGACCAATCAAGCACATGGGTCCTTCAAATATTGATTGAATAGGGAGCCAAAGTAAAGCAATATGTATGATTTTAGGGTTTCTTCTGCCACAGGGTCCTCCTCTCCCTGATTCCTGAGAAGGTTTCACTGGACACTACAAGAAAGACTGAATATGTAAATAGCATATGGGAAAGGTAACTTTGACTTAAATTCACGCTAATCATATGACTATCCAATATCCACACTTCCTTGAGGATAATTTTAGAAAGTGGGTGGTACATGTGCATGCTTTCGTGTGTGTGTGCATGTGTGTGTGTATATATGCGTGTGTGTGTGCACACACACTTCCTGGGCTCTAAAAGGAAGAAGACACAACACAACGAGGGAGAGTAGGCAGCTAAGGGGAGGTTGAGGCTCTAAAGACAGACTTTGTCTCCCTCCTAAATGTTGCCCTGGGTCAGCCTTGCTGCCAGTCAAGAGGAGGGATGGGTGTGAAGGTGGAGTTTGTAAAAGCAGCAAAGTGAGCCATTCTAGGTGTTTCCAGGGACCTAAAACAGACAAATGTTTACTGGAAGAAGGTTTGGCCTGCCCAGTAGGAAACTTTAATTTCCGTCCTTCGAGAGAACTGTGGGTTCATTCTTCTATGAGCATCAGGTAAAAAGCGACCATGTTTTCCATTTGTTGATAAGGACTTCTGTAACCTACACATACCATGACAGTAAGCAAGGTCAAAGATGAATCTCTGTGCAGGCCCCAGTGGTTCAGATAAAAGCAGAAGTCAACTGTCAGCTTCACCTCTTTCATTAATGGCCTCCCAATTAAAGCAATTTTCCATTCCTCCCTAGAGTTGAGCAGCTGGTTGTGTTTCAGAAGATGTAACATCTTCTAAATGTCAGGGTGCTGAGTGAAAGGCAGGCAGTGCCTGAGCCCAGCACTCCCTCACGATTCCCCGTTACCATGTGAAAATGCAGAGTGCTCAAGTCAGTCTTCTAATTAAACTTGGCAATATTACAATGAAAAGGAAGATTTGGGAGTTGGCAACACGGCACATAAACAAACTTTTATGTGAATAATTAAGCGAGAGCTAAGCATACGCTGGAACATCTTTAATCAACTTGTGATTACAGTTACCAGTAAAAGCCCAAACATTTCCGAAAGCTTCTACGTTGTTTATGTGCTGTGGTTATTCTAACATATCTCCTTTGATATACTCAGCATATCTTTTTACCCATTTTGCCTTCTTTCATTTTTCTTCTTTTTTTCAAATCCCTGTCCAATTTTGACACAGGCAACTGTGAAAAGGATTGTAAGTTTAAGCTTACACATGGGTAAACGTGTGTGCACAAACATTTTACATGTGAACACACACACACAAAGTCAGGAGAGTTTTATATACGAGCCCATGGATTGCCTTTAAGGAACTTTGCTCCAATAAAACCCAGGGTGTTGTGTTTGGAAGCCATCCGGATGGATCTGCCGCCATCAGAAATGACCCTGTGGAACAGTCCAGAGCCAAGTCAGACTGGAACCACGTCTCCCAGTTCACACCCGACTCCGGAGCTCGAAATACAGTGCTAATTCCCAGTGGGTCTCAGAGCGCCATCATGAACTTTTATTAAACCTTCGTGCATTTCAAACTACAACTGCAGAAACCACATGAAAGTCTGCTGCAAAACAATTTCTGCTAAAGGCTTTCCAAAGCTGTTGAATATTTAAGATAATTTAAACAAGACAGGAATCTTTATATACTAGGTAGCATGCTGAGAAAGTAATGTAGGAAAGGCTCGCCGGGTAGGTTTCAGAATTCCATCTCCTATTCCAGTTCAGAGCACGAGCTCACTGTCATTTAAGCTTTGAAAGTCAAATCCTTTCCTTGTATTTTTTGAAACCATTGATGCAGCTTAAGAAAACAGTGGAAGAGTACATTTTTTAAAATGCAGGAGATTAATTCTGCGTCTCTCTATCCCTCAAAAGATAATTATCTATATTAAAGATAATCACAGAGACTAGGCTAGTGCCACATATATTATATGTAAAATATTTAGATTCTCTTGGACTTTCACTAAAACTAACCTTTCACTTTCACTAAACTAAAACAGTTTAGTGGTGTTTTATATTTTTCTAACATTCATCTTCTTTTTTTTCTTTTGAGACAGAGTCTTGCTCTTGTCACCCAGGCTGGTGTGCAATGGCATTATATCAGCTCCCACTGCAACCTCCACCTCCCGGGTTCAAGTGATTCTCCTGCCTCAGCCTCCCGAATAGCTGGGATTACAGGCATGTGCCACCACGCCTGGCTAATTTTTGTATTTTTAGTAGAAACGGGGTTTCACCATGTTGGCCAGGCTGGTCTCGAACTCCTGACCTCAGGTGATTCGCTCGCCTCAGCTTCCCAAAGTGCTGGGATTACAGGTGTGAGCCACCGTGCCTGGCCTATTTTTCTAACATTCTTCTACTCCGGGCTGTCCCCTCCCAAGCTTTAAGTTTTTCCCAGCAAAGAGTAACATTATTCAGTTACTATACAAGTTCTAGAAAAACTACGAGATTAGCGTCTCCCTGGCTCCAGGAACAATACATTTTTGCTACTCAAACAAACAAACCAGAGAAAGATTAGTGGCTAACTCTATCTGATATGAAACAAACCAGTCATTTTAACTTTAAAATGAAAAATTCTGTACTCTGTATCTGTCTCAGTTGGCCCAGAAGGATGAACCCTGCTTACCTTGGACACAAAACACTCTGCTATGGCCACAGGATCATTTTCACAGTTTTCCAAATCTTGCAGAAGTTCACTAATAAAAAAATAACAGCCAGGAAGTATTAGATTGTAGTCTTCTGGGTGAGTATATTTCATATAATTTAAAAGTTTAAACATTTCCATGGCATTTACAAGGAATCATATAATTGGATAACTGAGGACCTGCTGTCATTGTATCCAATGATACAATGTTTACAATGATACAATGATACAATGTAAGGGACTTGCCCAAGGTCATGCTGGAGCAGGGGATTAAACCCAGGTGGAACCCGTAGTTCTCCCACCAGAGCTAAGCCCTGCCTACCTTTAAGTTTTGCAGACATTTGTCATCATCTACATGAATGCTCATTGATGCTCATTCAGACATCAAATAGCTGCCTGGGTACCAGGTACAGTGTAAAGGATTAGGAACACATCAGTGAGCAAAGTGAGATATGGGCTCTCGGGGATCCCCAACCTTTTTGGCACCAGGGATTGGTTTCGTGGAAGACAACTCTTCCACAGACTGGATTGTGGGGATGGTTTTGGGATGATTCAAGCATATTACACTTATGGTTAGATTCTCATAACCTAGATCCCGCGCCTGCACAGTTCACAGACTGGTATTGGTCTGTGACCTAGGGGTTGGGGACTACGTGGCTCTGGTCTTATGGAGCTTCCAATCCACTGGAAGAGTCAGGCATTCAATGAAATATCACACTAATGAATACAAAATTATAATAGAGATAGTGCTTTAAAGGAGAGATATGTTGGGGAGGGAAATACCTTTCCTCAAATGTAAACCCACTTTTTTTTTTTTTTTTTTTTTTTTTTTTTTTTACTGGGAGTATCATTATTTTAAGTAACAGCATAATACTTCATTGTGTGACTGTACCATAATTAATTCAATGAATCTCACACTGTTGGATAAAATTCTATATATGGTATTGATGGGTCAAAGAATATTCTTAGTGTAAATGTTAACACATTTCTAAATTGCACTCCACATGAGTTATATTAATATACACTTTACTATGCTAAGTGTTTATTTTAATGAGCCATATGTTATATATTTAATAAAAAGTGAAGTAGTTCTACAGGAATTATGATAAAAACAAGCAGTTTCTGGTTCTCTGCTTCTCATTCTCGATGGGCACTGCCCAGAAGCATTTCTGATTCTTTAGGCTGTTTCTGCTCTAAGAAGGTCCATGTCTCTAAGCATGCTGATAATGTGTTCTAATTATTTTTCAGTTTTAGATATTATTTACTTCTCAGTTTCCCCAAACTTACCCTTTTGTCTTCTCAATAGTTCTAAGATTATCTCTCTCTCTTTTTTTTTTTAAATTTTAGAGACAGGGTCTCACTCTGTCAACCAGGCAGGTCCTCCTGGGTTCAAGTGATCTTCCTGAAGTGTTAGGTAGTGTGAGCCACTGTGCCCAGCCTTCTCAACTAGTTCTGTTATGTAATTTGATTCGATTAAATGTCAGAATTTACATCTTTAAGACTATGTAAGTATTATGCCCTGTTAGCCTTATAGTATACCATGATTTCATTTCCTTTCTTAGAGAACCATGTTTTCCCTGGAGTTAAAATTCTCTTTTTTTTTTTCCTTTTTTCAAGATAAACACTATTAATTTATTAGCAAGTTGTGTGCTAGAAGTATAAGTCTTGTCTCACTGTGTTCAAATATATATTCTATGGTTTGCATTTCTTTCTTGGTAACCTCTGCTCCAACCTGGACAGGCTGCTCTCCAGTCCTGCTGGTTCTTTCATCAACACCTTCCTAATGCTAGCCTTCGCTAGTCTCCTGTATTGCCATTTCCAATGTATTCCTTCCTTTGGGAGATTATAAAATTGAGCAATAGCTTTCTGAGTATGAGTAAAGTATGAGTAACAGGAGGTATGCTTTCTGAGACTCTTCCCATTTCAAAAATGCTCTCCCTTCACACTTGGCTAATAATGTCAGTAGATATAAAAGTCTTGGTTGGAAGTAATTTTCTTGGAGTATTCAGGGAGCTATTTGTCTACCTGTTGATTTATAGATTCTAACGCTGCTATTGAGATTCCAGTATCATTCTGATCCCCAGCCCATTCTGAAAGCTTTCAGAGTTTCTCTTAGTTGACATAATTACAAAATTTTGTGATAACAGGCTTTGGGTGGGTCTTTTTCATGCACTGAGCCAATGTACAAATTTGGGAAATGATCTGGATAGCAGTTCTCCAAGTGTGGTCTAAGGACCCCTGGGGTTCCTGAGACGAGACCCCTTTAGGAGGTCCACAAGGTTGGACCTCATAAAAAATACTGGGACATTATTAAATTTTTAAACTTTCATTCTCTCATGAGAGTACAGTGAACTTTTCCAGAGGCTACATGACGTGTGATATCACAACAGATGGAAACTTGAAGCAAAAATGAGAATTCAGTTGTCTTCTAGTAAGTCAGGCAGTAAAAAGATCTGTGAAAATGTAAAACAGTTCCAAAACAAACAAAAAAATTTACTGGAAAAAGTAGTAAAATTATTTTTCTAGAAATATGTGGACTTGTTTCTTTTTTAGTATTAAATAAATAGATATCTTAACAGGTTCTCAGTTTTCGTTTCTAACGTGGCAAACAAAACATAATAAAACACAAACAAAAAAGCTTTTTGGGTCCTTCATAATTTTTAAGCATGTAAGAGATCCTGGACCAAAACACTTGAGAATCTCTGCTCCTGGCTGGGTGTGGTGGCTCACGCCTATAATCCCAGCACTCTGGGAGGCCGAGGCGGGCATATCACCTGAGGTCAGGAGTTCGGGACCAGCATGGCCAACACGGTGAAACCCCATCTCTACTAAAAAAATTCAAAAATTAGCCGGGTGTGGTGGTGCACACCTGCAGTCCCAGCTACTCGGGAGGCTGGGGCAGGAGAATCGCTTGAGCCTGGGAGGCGGAGATTGCGGCGAGCCGAGATTGCGGCGAGCCGAGATTGCTCATTGCACTTCAGCCTGCATGTCAAAAGTGAGACTCCATATAAAAAAAAAGAAAAAGAAAAAAAAGAAAAATCTCTGCTTGTGAATTATGTCTTTGATATTTCCTTCCTTCTAGTTTTAAAGTTCCTATTATTCACATATTGAATATCCTGGTTTAATATGCTAATTTTCCTTATTTTTCCTCTTCTATTTTCTATCTTCCTGTTTATTGCTCCATTTTTTTTTGGTGGGGAGAGACCTCCACTTTATTTCCCATCTATTTTTTTCCCCCATTTCTTGTATTGACTTTTTGTTTGTTTCAATCATCAGATTTTCAATTTCAAAGTTGTTTTTTTTTTTGAGACGGAGTCTCACTCTGTCACCCAGGCTGGAGTGCAGTGCCACCATCTCCACTCACTGCAAGCTCTACTTCCCGGGTTCACGCTATTCTCCTGCCTCAGCCTCCCAAGTAGCTGAGACTACAGGCGCCCGCCACCACGCCCAGCTAATTTTTTGTATTTTTAGTAGAGACGGGGTTTCACCGTGTTAGCCAGGATGGTCTCGATCTCCTGACCTCGTGATCCGGCTGCCTTGGCTTCCCAAAGTGCTGGGATTACAGGCGTGAGCCACCGCACCTAGCCTCAAAGTTGTTTTTTTTTAAACATGCTTTTTGGATGTTTCTTGCTTATGCTTCTGTTCTTATTTCATGGGTGCAAAATCTTCCCTTATTTCCAAAGATGCCATGATGATGATAATGATTTTGTACTTTTCTTTCCTATTCTTTGTTTTCTGCTGAGCTCCCTTTTTGATGATTTTAGCTTCTGTCATTCATATTAGATACTGCTCTCAAATTCTGAGTATCTTCATTTGTCCTTTCATATTTGAAAATGAGCCACAATGTCAATCATGAACTCTTCACAGGGATGGAGTTTATCGTGTGGTGTTCCTCATTCCAAGGCAGTGGTTCTGAAACTTTTGGCGTCAGGACCTGTTCATACTCTTAAAAAATTTAGTGAGAAGAGTAGCATTATTTCCCATTTTTGCAAATTTTTAATCTCTAACTTAATAGAACATAGCTGGATTCTCATAGCTGCTTCTGCATTCTGTCTGTTGCAATCTGTTGTTCTGGTTGAAGTATATAGGAAAAAAAAATCCAGCCTCACACAGATATGTCACTAGAAAAGGAAAGAGTATTTTAATGGCCTTTCCAATTAAGTATGGATAGTCCACTAATATCCTTCATATTACACTGAAACTCAGCAAGCGGTAATGGGTTAAAGACCTGTTTGAGTCTGACACCACATCAATGCACTATACTGTTACTTTATTATTATTATTATTATTATTTTTTTGAGACAGAGTCTCGCTCTGTTGCCCAAGCTGGAGTACAATGATGTGATCTCGGCTCACTGTAACCTCCACCTCCCGGGTTCAAGCAATTCTCCTACCTCAGCCTCCCACCATCACACCCAGCTAATTTTTGTATTTTTAGTAGAGACGGGGTTTCACCATGTTGGCTGGGCTGGTCTTGAACTCCTGGCCTGAAGTGATTGGCCTGCCTCAGCCTCCCAAAGTGCTGGGATTACAGACGTGAGCTACCACACCTGGCTACTGAACCATTAGTTTAAAATCCAGTGGCCTATCTTGTATTTAGAAAGGATCTTTTAATACAGTCCCAATTCCAAACATTTTTCTCCATATTCCTATAAAACACTCCCTTTGTAAGATCAGAAAATATAGTTATGATATTTATATCATTTTCTTTTATAGAAAGATGGGTATGATTAAATTAACTCTTTTCCCATTTAGAAAAAAAAGTTCAGCTCTCTGCCAATACTCTCTTAATTTTATATAAGCATGCTCTTTGAGGCTGAAGCTAATCTGACTGGTTTTCTTTTCTTTTCTTTTTTTGGAGATGGAATCTCGCTTCTTCACCCAGACTGGAGCACAATGGCACGATCTTGGCTCACTACAACCTCCACCTCCCAGGTTCAAGAAGTTCTCCTGCCGGCCGGGCGCGGTGGCTCAAGCCTGTAATCCCAGCACTTTGGGAGGCCAAGACGGGCGGATCACGACGTCAGGAGTTCGAGACCATCCTGGCTAACACGGCGAAACCCCGTCTCTACTAAAAAATACAAAAAACTAGCCGGGCGAGGTGGTGGGCGCCTGTAGTCCCAGCTACTCGGGAGGCTGAGGCAGGAGAATGGCGTAAAAACCCGGGAGGCGGAGCTCGCAATGAGCTGAGATCCGGCCACTGCACTCCAGCCTGGGCGACACAGCAAGACTCCGTCTCAAAAAAAAAAAAAAAAAAAAAAAAAAGAAGTTCTCCTGCCTCAGCTTCCCCGTAGCTGGGATTACAGCCTTGTGCCACCATGCCCAGCTAATTTTTGTATTTTTAGTAAAGATGGGGTCTCACCCTGTTGGCCAGGCTGGTCTCGAACTCCTGACCTCCAGTGATTCACCCACCTCGGCCTCCCAAAGTGCTGGGATTACAGGCGTGAGCCACCGTGCCCGGCCTAATCTGATTTCCAATGTGAAAATAAAATATAAAAACTGTTCTTGGCTGGGCGCAGTGGCTCATGCCTGTAATCCCAGAACTTTGGGAGGCCAAGGCAGGCAGATCACGCGTTCAGGAGTTGGAGACCAGCCTGGACAACATGGTGAAACTCTGTCTCTACTAAAAATAAAAAAAATTAGCTGGGCGTGCTTGGTGCACGCCTGTAATCCTAGCTACTCAGGAGGCTGAGGCAGGAGAATTGCTTGAACCCGGGAGGCAGAGGTTGCAGTGAGCTGAGACAGTGCCACTGTACTCCAGTTTGGGCGACAGAGTGAGACTCTGCCTCAGAAAACAAAACAAAACAAAACAAACACCACCAACAACAAAACCTGTTCTTGGAGTTATCTCTAAACAGAACATCACAATCATCTGAATCATCAGAATCATCTATTTCAGAGAAATTGAATTCATCAGTTGAATCTTTGGCCAACAACCATTCAAGAACGACATTAACATCCTGCGTAGGAATGCTGTGTTTTCTAGGATTTGACATTTTCAGCAATCGAGAATAACTATATTTTGTAAATAGAAATACCACTACTAAAAACAGAATGCTATAAAGAGAATGATGTCTTTTGTTTCCAAAGTCGATATAGTGGAGTGATGTGAAAATAATAATAAAAGCGAGGTATGTTATGGTAAAGTTATCTCGGGGTAAACGCTGCACCTGTGAGCACCGCTGTCCAGTATTCTCAGGGCAAATAGGAAAAGGGTTTAAGGAGAGTTGAAACTGCATCATTCTGACCTGAATACTGGATGAGATAAGACAAAAGGTCTAAGAAAGTAATAGCCAGAGGACCGGGTGCGGTAGCTCATGCCTGTAATCCCAACACTTTGGGAGGCCGAGGCGTGCAGATCACGAGGTCAGGAGTTCGAGACTAGCCTGGCCAATATGGTGAAACCCTGTCTCTATTAAAAATACAAAAATTAGCCAGGCATGGTGCTACTCGGGAAGTTGAGGCAGAAGAATCACTTGAAACTGTGAGGTGGAGGTTGCAGTGAGCTGAGATCATGCCACTGCACTCCAGCCTGGGCGAGAAAGTGAGCCTCTGTCTCAAAAAAAAAAAAAAAAATAAATAAATAAAATAAAATAAAAAGAAAAAGAAAAAATAAGAAAAAGAAAATAATAGCCAGAGAAACATTTTTGGGCCAGTATTTTCCATTAGTAGAGGATTGGGTGCTCTGGATGTACTGTATCCTGGTCTTTCAGCGTAGGCCCTCTCTTAGCAGGGAAGAACTGTGAGCAGACTCCATCATGTTATTTCTTTCTTTTTATTTTTGAGACAGAGTCTCGCTCTGTTGCCCAGGCTGGTGTGCGGTGGTGCGATCTCGGCTCACTGCAACCTCCACCTCCCGGGTTCAAGCAATTCTCCCTCAGCCTCCTGACTAGCTGAGACTACAGGTGCCCGCCACCACACCTGACTAATTTTTTTGTATTTTCAGTAGAGACAGGGTTTCACCGTGTTAGCCAGGATGGTCTTGATCTCCTGACCTCATGATCCACCGGCCTCAGCCTCCCAAAGTGCTGAGATTACAGGCATGAGCCACCGCGCCCGGCCTTGTTATTTCTCATAGTACAACAGAAACACTTCTTGGCAGGCCAGGCATGGTGGCTCACACCTGTAATCTTAGCACTTTGGGAGGCCGAGGCAGGTGGATCACCTGAGGTCAGGAGTTTGAGACCAGCCTGACCAACATGGTGAAACCCTGTCTCTACTAAAAATACAACAATTAGCTGGGCATGGTGGCGCACGCCTGTAATTCCAGCTACTCGTGGGGCTGAGGCAGGAGAATTGCTTCACCAAAGAGGCAGAGGTTGCAGTGAGCTGAGGTCGCGCCACTGCACTCCAGCCTAGACGACAGAACAAGACTGTCTCAAAAAACCCAAACAACACAAAACCTTCTTGACAATCTTTAACTCCCTATGTTTTAAACTGAATGTTCAGATTGCCTCCAAGCCTTAGTTTCATCTCATGAGAGGACGTGCTGGTAGGAGGCAGTGTCTCAGGGGACCCAGCCAGGCTCCAAGTGTACCTCACCTGTGAATGAATGCCTGGCACTCGTTGCTCAAGAATCACAGAGCTGGGAGGGCACTCAGATACCTTCAGTTCCGACCCCTAATTTCTTTCTTTTTTTTTTTTGAGATGGAGTCTCGCTGTGTCGCCCAGACTGGAGTGCAGTGGCGCGGTCTTGGCTCACTGCAAGCTCCGCCTCCTGGATTCTCACCATTCTCCTGCCTCAGCCTCCTGAGTAGCTGTGACTACAGGTGCCCACCACCATGCCCGGCTAATATTTTGTATTTTTAGTGGAGACGGGGTTTCACTGTGTTAGCCAGGATGGTCTCGGTCTCCTGACCTCGTGATCTGCCCGCCTCAGCCTCCCAAAGTGCTGAGATGACAGATGTGAGCCATGAAGCCCGGCCTCGACCCCTAATTTTAAGGTGAGGAAACCATGGCTTGTTAAAGGGGTAGCTTACCTTAGGTCACACTGCTAATAATGCATGGCCACAGCCATGGTTAGATTCACGCCTTCTGAATCCCAGTCCCATACTCTCCTAGAAACACATCTATTGAAAGAATTGTTTGCTGTTCCACTCAAGGCTGAGGGCCAGACTCCACACTGTCATATCTTCAACATGGTACTGCCTACCAGACAGGTCTTATTTGAGTTACCTGGTCAACTTTCCTTTACAACCCTTTTCTAAAACAGGATAAACACAATAAAAATGGGACCAGTAAAGAGGAAGTAATGGCTTTCTCTCATGCTCTTGTCACTGGGGCTATCATCCCCATGAAGCTGTTCCTATCCACTTTGTTTGCTTGCTATGTAATACGCAATTGCTAAAAGACTGGATGTCAGGCAAGGAGGTTACAGGGGTAAAGAAAGTGGACAAAGGCCCTGTCCCATGTGTTTATGTTCTGACCACAGGCGAAAAGTACTAATAAGTGCAAATAAATAACATACTACCACATTGTACTATGTGATATGAAGGAAACAGAGGGTAGTATGATAGAGAGCAACTGAGGCTGGGCAAGGGTGAAAGAAGGTTAGGACAGTCAGGGAAGGTTCTCTGAGGAGGTGATATTTGAGTGCAGGAAGACTTGGAAAAGAAAGTAATTTAAGAATGTGATTGCAGGCCAGGTACAGTGGCTCATGCCTATAGTACCAACACTTTGGGAGGTCGAGGTAGGTGGATCACCTAAGGCCAGGAGTTTGAGACCAACCTGGTCAACATGGTGAAGCCCCCTCTCTACTAAAAATACAAAAATTAACCAGGTATGGTGGTGAGCGCCTGTAATCCCAGCTACTTGGGAGGCTGAGGAGGGAGGGGCGCTTGAACCTGGGAGGTGGAGGATGCGCTGAGCCTAGATTGCACTACTGCACTCCAGCCTGGGCAACAGAGAGAGACTCTGTCTCAAAAAAAAAGAATGGGATTGCAAACCAGGATAGAATGAGCTTGGTGGGTTCTCCTGTGAGGTATACAAAGGAACCCACAGTGGCTGGAATTTGGTGGGCAACAGAGAGTGTGGCGGGATAGAGGAAAACATCTCGCTATAAAAGATATGCAAACACACAAAGTACTATGGGAGCACAGTCAGGGCCCGGAATGCAGTGCATCAGCCACTGAAGACACTCCTAAATACCAGACACAGGACAATTCTACAGTTACAGTCTCAGGGGGTGGAGACTATGGATTTCTCATTGAATCAGTCATGTGCACTAGGATGTGCATCAGTGTGGCTAATGTGCAACTGCACATGTGTACCAGGACTGCATCAGTGTGGCTAATGTGCAACTGCACATGCGCACCAGGACTGCATCAGTGTGAGTAATGTGCAGCTGCACATGCGCACCAGGACTGCATCAGTGTGGCTAATGTGCAATCGCACATGTGCACCAGGACTGCATCAGTGTGGCTAATGTGCAGCTGCAAATGTGCACCAGGACTGCATCAGTGTGGCTAATGTGCAACCGCACATGTGCACCAGGACTGCATCAGTGTGGCTAATGTGCAGCTTCACATGTGCACCAGGACTGCATCAGTGTGAGTAATCCGCAACTGCATATGTGCACCAGGACTGCATCAGCGTGAGTAATGTGCAATTGCACATGTGCCCCAGGACTGCATCAGTGTGAATAATGTACAACTGCACATGTGCACCAGGATTGCATCAGTGTGAGTAATGTGCAACTGCACATGTGCACCAGGACTGCATCAGCGTGAGTAATCTGCAACTGCATATGTGCACCAGGACTGCATCAGCGTGAGTAATGTGCAACTGCACACGTGCACTAGGACTGCATCAGCGTGAGTAATTTGCAACTGCATATGTGCACCAGGACTGCATCGGCATGAGTAATGTGCAACTGCACATGTGCACCAGGATTGCATCAGTGTAATGCGCAACTGCACATGTGCACCAGGACTGAATCAGTGTGGCTAATGTGCAACCCCACATGTGCACTAGGAGTAAGAAATAACTCACAGATTGTGTTTTGTATTCAATGAGTCATCTTGCCTTCAGGATTTGGATGTTTTCTCTTTTCCTTGAGTAATTATTTTAAATATTTTCTCCTTTTTGAGTAGGACTGTTAAAACAATTATAAAATTTCCTACTTGAGCTCAGGTCCCTTAGTTGGGTGGGAAATGAGAGGAAACACTGTTCTCTTTTACAGAATATATCCCATGTGAAGCTTTTCTGACCCCTGATGTGAACTTTGAGGCAGGAATTGTATTATGACCTTGAATCTTCTATTGCTTTACACTGAGAGAGATTCAAGGATGTGGTCCCTCCCCTTCCGGTCTGAGCAGCACTTCCTTTTCCCATTGCCTAATCAGCTGGCATTTTAACCCACTGCATCCACAGAGACACATATGCACGGAAAGAGAAATTACTGCAATAATTTCACTCATACTTTCCAGGCACTGTTCTAGAAAAGTCCAGTTGAAAAAAGTGTGGGCAAAAATATCTCTGCCATTGTGCAGAAGTCAGACATTTTGGTGGTATGAAAATGCACTAAAAAAGAAAATGATTCCACCTTCCTTTGCCTTGCTGTTGTACAAATCCCATGATTTCACTCCCTAAATTACATTGCAAGGGGAAGAAATAGCGTGGCCCAAAGAATTTCTTTTGTCTTTAGACATGTGTTAGTTGCTCTGTAAAGTTCCCCTCAGACAAAATTAATTGCACATTCCTCAGCATTCTCAAAGCATTCTGTTCCTTCCTTGATTATGTGGCTTATTGCCTCTGTTGTACAATGGTGTCATTCATCCTTACACTATTAGACTAGTCCAGGGTTTCATGCAGACTAATGACTCAACATAGGTATACTGAATAAAGAAAAGAGTTGAAGGTAAATGGAAGGTTTTACTCTGATCTCCTGAGGGAAGGAGAGAGCTTAGATGATTTTAATCTCCTAAGAAACAATTGAATGTCTAAAATCAGACATTCAACATGGAGGAATGATCTTTATTTCCTCAGTCTTCATTCTTAAAGAAAGGCTCAAATTACCATTTAGGTAACGTTTCTGTATTCCAAGAGAGGGGTACTTTCTTTTTAAAACTTGGCATTTCTTTTTTGATTTGCAGTAAAACACGTTTTTGGATTTTTGGGGGCTGACTCAAATGAGGAAAGTGGTTTCTTTTGACTAACCCAATTTCCTGACCTTGTGGTTATTTATTCCAGACACCAAACCAGAGACTTAAATTTCTAGGTTATCATAGGGATGGTAAGAGAAACAGATATTTAGGTATCAAAAAGTACACAAAAATAAATTTTCAATTGTATTCCAAAACATTTCATGATGGAAAATTTTGTGAAATAGCAATTTAAATCTAGACATATACCAATACTGACCAAAGATAGGACAAGGAAAGAAATTATATACTATTGTCATTTATGAACATACCTGAAAAAATTATTTTAAAAATATAAATAAATTGGGCTGGGCACAGTAGCTCCCATCCCAGCACTTTGGGAGGCTGAGGTGGGTGGATCAAGGAGTTCGTGACCAACCTGGCCAACACGGTGAAATCCCGTCTCTACAAAAACACAAAAATCAGCTGGGCATGGTGGCATGTGCCTGTAGTCCCAGCTACTTGGGATGCTGAGGCAGGAGAATCACTTAACCCGGGAGATGGAGGCTGCAGTGACCCAAGATCGCGCCACTGCACTCTAGCCTGGATGACAGAGTGAGACTCTGTCTCAAAAAAAATCAAACTAATCAGTGCCTAAATATACAAAACATCGTGACTGGGTAGGTTTATTCTAGTAATGTCACATATGATTCAAATCACATCCCCTATTAATATTTACCACATTATGAATAGAAAGAGTAAAATCATATGCTAACTTTATTAAAGGCATACTAAACATTGAATAAAATTCAATATTCACAATAAAATCTTAGCAAAATAGGAAAAGTGTTTGTCTAAATCCATAGCAAACATCACACTTAAGGGCAAAACATTCCTGCTAATGCCAAAAAGAAGATAAGGATGTCAACATCTGAACAATATTGTATAGGAAGACTTGCCCAAAGCAATAAGACATGAAAAAGACAATAAAGGGTAGAAGAATTGTAAAAGATGACAAAAAAGCTTCCTCGTTTTCAGACATCATTGTCTACATAGAAATACAAGAGATCTATGAACCACTCTTAGAATAGGAAAGTTGAGAAAGTTTGTTACAGTTTTGACATATAAAAATCAAAAGCTTGCTAGATGAGAATAATAGCCAATTTAAACAATAGAAAAAATGTTCTAGTCCAAATAACATCAAAAGCTATAAGCATCTAGGAATAAAGTTTTAAAAGTCACATGTATTAAAAAAACATAAAAGTTACATGTATGAATGTGATGGAGAAATTATAAAACATTAAAGAAAATTTTAAAGGCTTGCTTGAAGACATATGTTTATGGATGGGATGACAGTAATGTAAAGATGTCAATTCTGTTGAAATTAATCTATAAAATTTAATGCAATTTCAATAAAAATCCCAATAGAGGCCGGGTGCGGTGGTTCAAGCCTGTAATCCCAGCACTTTGGGAGGCTGAGACGGGCAGATCACGAGGTCAGGAGATAGAGACCATCCTGGCTAACACGGTAAAACCCCGTCTCTACTAAAAAATACAAAAAAACAAAACAAAAAAAAACTAGCCGGGAGAGGTGGCAGGCACCTGTAGTCCCAGCTACTCAGGAGGCTGAGGCAGGAGAATGGCGTAAACCCAGGAGGTGGAGCTTGCAGTGAGCTGAGATCCGGCCACTGCACTCCAGCCTGGGCGACAGAGTGAGACTCTGTCTCAAAAAAAAAGAAAAAAAAAATCCCAATAGAGTAGTTCAAAGAAATAACAAATTAAAAAAAAAAAATTCCTTGACAGTGCAGAGTCAAGAAAAGCTAAGCCAGTGTTGAAGAAAAGCAACGTATGTGGGCTTGATGATCAAAACAGTGTGGTATGGGACAAGAATGGGCGGCCCAGTGGAAGAGAATACAGACCCACGCATCCATGTAAGTCTTTTTATTTTTATTTTTTGAGATGGAGTCTCACACTGTCACCCAGGCTGGAGTGCAGTGGCAAAATTTTGGCTCACTGCAGCCTCTGCCTCCCAGGCTCAAGCAATTCTCCTGCCTCAGCCTCCTAAGTAGCTGAGACTACAGGCGCTTACCGCCACACCTGGCTAATTTTTGTATTTTTGGTAGAGACAGGGTTTCGCTGTATTAGCCAGGCTGGTCTCAAACTCCTAACCTCAGGTGATCCACCTGCCTTGGCCTCCCAAAATACGGGGATTATAGACGTGAGCCACTGCACCCAACCGAGAGAAGTACTTTTAAAATCAGTGGCTAGCCACATGAAAATAAGAGTTTAGATTTCCTACCATACACCATGCCTCTATCAGTGTTAGGCACATTAAGGACAAACGTGAAAGACAAAATTTTAAGACTTTTAGAAAAAAATAGAGTATATTATGCCCTGAGATTGAAAGGACTTAAAAAAAAAAACACACACACACACACAACATAGAACCTACATACTATAAAAAGTATACTTAGTGTAGTCGAACTTACACATTATACAATTTATTTTCAAATAGACCACAATTAAAGTTAAAAGGCATGTCTCATGGTAGGAGATATTTACATCTCACATAATCTGCAAAGATCACTAGCCAGAATTCATCAAGAACTCCTATATAACAATAAGAAAAAGAAATATCCCAGTAGAACAACGGGCAATGGATATGAGCCAGAAAACTGCAGAAGAAATAAAAATGGCCAACAAGAAAAGATGCTCAATCTTAACGCAATTGGCAAAATGCAGAGATAGATCATCACCAATGGATAATACATAGCAGTTAAATGAACTAGAGCTATAAATCCCAAAAACAATGTTGAGTGAAAATCACCTATAAGTTGACACCATGTATGCCATGTTTGAAATAGGTGCATGTGACTTCTTTTATTTTTTTGAGACAGGGTCTTGCTCTGTTGCCCAGGCTGGAGAGCAGTGGTGTCATCATAGCTCACTGCAGTCTCAAACTCCTGGGCTCAAGTGATCCTCCTGCCTCAGTCTCCTGTGTAGTAGGACCACAGGCATGTGCCAGCATGTCCTGCTAACTTTTTGATTTTTTGTAGAGATGGGATTTCGCCATGTTGCCCAGGCTGGTCTCAAACTCCTTGGCTCAAGCAGTCCTCCCACCTGGGCCTCCCACAGCATGTTACACATTTTAAATAAATACTCGTATATATAGTAATGGCAACAAAACCATGCTTGGGAAGGAAACACCAAGTTTTGGATGGCAGTTCCAGCACGGTTGTGTACTAAGCCAGATTCCACTGGCTTCCCTGAGCCAATTCTGCACATCTCTTCTTAATTCCATGTTCATGATGTTGTGTTAGTAATTTGAAATCTGCTGTGATGGGAGTGTTTATACCACAGAAATCAAAAAACATTATAAATTCCAGATCCTCCCTCCCCTTTCCCCATGCTGGAGAACTGGTTTACCAACACATCAGTGTGCCATTCCTCACGGAGCGGAATGTGACTGGGGAAGGGGATATAACTGGATTCAATATTGTTTATAATGTCTTTATGCTTCAAACAAATTTTAAAGCAAATAAGGCACAAAGAAAGGAGTAATATGACAGACTCCCATGAGCCACGCCTGACTCTCTGACAGAATGTCTTTCTGTGCTTTTCTGTATTTTGGAAATCTTCGCTGAAAAAAGAAACCTAGTCAGTTGAATTTTTCAGGCCAGCATAATACCATTTCTTTATGCTCTCTTTAATTTTAGATTTAAGTCTTGCCTAGTTGGTCACAGTATTATTATATTATTTTGAAAAACTTAGACCTGAACTAACAGAAGCTGAAAGTTATTTCAAGCCCCAACCACAGATTTGCCAGATAGGTGTATCTTTGAAATTGACACACCTATCGATTGGTTGAACCCGGGAGGTGGAGGTTGCAATGAGCCGAGATCGCACCACTGCACTCCAACCTGGGTGATACAGTGAAACTGTGCCTCAGAAAAAAAAAAAAAAAGAGAGGGAAAAGAACAGAGACGTAATTCAGGAATGTAAATCTCAGTCACCACCTAACTTCTGCAGATTGGGGTCCACTGCAAAGATCACTTCTTGCTAACTCGTTTGTTTGTTCGTTCGTTCATTCATTCGAGATGGAGTCTCACTCTGTCATCCAGGCTGGAGTGCAGTGGCATGATCTTGGCTCACTGCAACCTCCAACTCGTGGTTCAAGTGATTGTCCTGCTTCAGCCTCCCAAGTAGCTGGGATTACAGGCATGTGCCACAATGCCCGGCTGATTTTTTTTGTATTTTTAGTAGAGATAGGGTTTTGCCATGCTGGCCAGCCTGTGATCTGCCCACCTCGGCCTCCCAAAGTGCTGGGATTACAGGTGTAAACTACCATGTCCGGCCTCATTCTTATCTTTCTTTAAATTAGGAGACACATACAGATTTAAACTCCAGGGATTGGGAGTCCCTCCTGGAGTAAGCCACACTTCATGAACCAGAGAAGCAAGGCTCCACTCTGGCAAGAGGGCACGTGGCTGAATGCCTGGGGTTTGGAGTCAGAGAGGCTCAGATAATGCATATGAAATGAAAATGCATCTAAAGCTCTACGGCCTCTGGTATGGAGCAAGCACTCTATAAATATGCCTTACCATCAACTCACAGCCAAACCACAGAAGACCTAGGCCAGGGGCCTCCCAGGATCTAGCCCTCTTGCTTCCTTCTGGGTTACAGGGCCAGCAGTGGGCTCTGGAAGGAGAAACTATGCAGGGGCTCACAGGATTTTATCATCAGTGATTGCACAATGAGGGCTGGCTTTCACACCAGCACGTTACTAATGAACATGTAGACTCTGGATTCTCCAATTCAGTTTCCTCGCCCTCTCTCTATTTTCTTTTTATTTTGTTTATTTTATCTAGACTGTGTATCTCAACCATGGCTGCACATGAAGACCTTTGAAAAATTCTGATGTTCTGGTCCCACCAACAAGTCAGAATTTCTGAAGGTAGGATCCAGTTTCCCAGGTGATTCCAGTGGGTAGCCCAGGTTGAGAAATACTGATGCAAAATACACAAACTGTTTTTCAAAGTCTGCGTCAAATGAAAACAGTTCTGTGGTAACATTGACACTTGCTACAACCTAGGCTTTCAGAATTAAAGGATAAGCATTTCAAGTCAAGCAACCTGTCTCCCAGAGGTCAGGCTTGTGCTAGGTGTTGGGATTCAAGGGTGGCAAAGGAGATCCTGCCCTCAAGGAGCTCACATTTACCAACTATAGTAAGCCAAGATGGGTAGGCCTGAGCTTGCGTTTATAGCTGAGTCATAAAATGACAGGACATTGCAGAACTTTATAATGGGATTTCACTATCGCAAAATCAAGAACATCATGGGCTTATATTTTGGTACTTCCTTTGTGCTGGCACTGTAGGTTTATCAGTTCACGGGAGCTTCACCGTAACCATATGAGGGAGATTTTCCTATTATTTCCATTCCTTCCCTCAATACAAGTTTGGATGCCTCCTATGGGCCAGGCACCATTTTAGACACTTAGACAGTAACAAAACAGACTCCTGTCCTTGTGGAGTAAGTGTTTTGTGAGTCAGGGTGGAGAGGAAAGAAACAACAGGCATAGTATAAAAGTTGATCATATAGTATGTTAGAAATTGAGGAGTGCCATGAGGAAAAGGATAAGTGGAGAAGGTAAGGTATGTGTGGATACTCAGGGAGCCTCAGCGAGAAGAAGGAGTTGAGTAAACACCTGACATACAGGGGTTAATTTCATTCCCTTTAAAGATTCACCCAACACATACAGAGGGCTTTGCTGGGATGCAAACTCACGTATGTTGTACACTAGCTTCTGTGCTCTTAATCAGACTACTAACTGTGTCTTTCCCTTTTTTTTTTTTTTTTTTTTTTTTGAGATGGAGTCTTGCTCTGTCACCCTGGCTGGACAGACAGCAGTGGTGCAATCTTGGCTCACTGCAACTTCCACCTCCTGGGTTCAAGCAATTCTCTTGTCTCAGCCTCCCGAGTAGCTGGGATTACAGGTGCGCACCACCATACCTGGCTAATTTTTATATTTTTAGTAGACATGGGGTTTCACCATATTGGCCAGGCTGGTCTCGAACTCCTAACCTCAAGTGATCTGTCCACCTTGGCCTACCAAACTGCTGGGATTACAGGTGTCAGCCACCATGTCTGGCCCTAAGTTTTCTTTCAAGCTGCATTAATAAAATAACTTATTTATTCACTCTCTGTCTTGTTTACTATTTTAATTTTCTAGCCCAGTGTCTGCTACATACTTACATTTTTAATTAAACTGATTATTTGAAATTATCAATTCAATTGCATTAGTATGTTATGACTTGAAGTATGTATTGTATGTTTACTGTGTCCAGCCCACTCCCCAGGTAGAAGAAAAGTTATAGAAAATCCAGTGTAGCTGGGATCCTGGAGACTAAGCAAGTACATATTCTTGGATGTCCTGTTCATGTCGTATTGTGGAAGAAAAGATGTCATTGCCCCGCCAGGGCAAATAGGTTTCTTCTCTGAGCCAGGAGGATGGAGAGCGAGAGAATATGGAATACATGTGAGACTCATAAGGAAATAAGGATACTTCTAAGTAGAAAGCTTCATGACATAATAGCCCACAAAAATGTATGAAGCTGAGTCAGGGCTTACAGGTAAAGTTTCTCAGGCTGCATTCATTTGAGAAATGTTCATAATGTTCCTATGGGAGAACGATCTTTTGAATATTAACTTACCTATTGAAGTGGTAGATATCCTGTATGTTTCCAAAAAGGGCTGATCTTTCTTCAGTCCCCAGGGGAAGTTTTGTTTGGTCCCTGATGCAGTCAAGGTAATCCTGTGAGATCAATGAGAAGGATGCCTTAAACACTCCTGTCCTTTCCAAGTCACCTTTAATTATGCCCAGTGAATCTTTCATATCTGTTTCAAGTAATTATCATACTATTATGCTCATTAACTCAGAATACACAGTTGCTCTCTTATTACTGGCCCTAATACTCACCTATTTATAGAACGAAGAGTTTTAGCAAAGAGAAAGAGTATGGTATACATTCTATCTACCCCCTAAATATATTAGAGCTTCCCTAGATGGGGCTACAGGGGACCACAGTGCCCATAACGTCAGTTTTGCTATAACCACATCGTCCACTGTTTCTTTGACTGATAGGTATGATAAAAACATGCTCTAAAATTCATATAGTGAAAAGCCAGAAATAAAAATTCTGAACTGACAGAATTGTTTTAAACATAACCTTTAAGTCACAAAACTATCTGTTGTCAAACTATAGAAGCAAATTCTTTTTCAAATACCAACTTATTTTTTTTAAGTGAAAAAAATAAGCATATAACTTACTTATGCTCTCTACTATGCTGTAATGAGCCATGAAAAACTCTCAATTGATTTTGTATGTTTTAACATAGAAACAGCTCCCAGGCAGATCTGCTGTGGATTCAGACCCACAGTGGGTTAAACTGACATGGCTTAGAAGAGATTTGAACTGCTGAGAAAGATGAAGGCTGCTTTCTGCCCCGTGTGTGCTAAAGAGTTCATAACTGAGTGTTCCCCTTTCCCTAGCAAGACTTGAAAAAGGATTCTGTAGGAGGCAGGAACACAATAAAGAAAAAAGTGAAAACAGCTGAAATAACGTAAAATAAAAAATAAATACAGTCCTTGCCCTAGGCTGAACGATGAAGTATGGCTCCCTCCCAAATGCAACATGGCAATCTGCGGCATTTAGAGGAAGTAACTCTGTGAAAAGTCAAGCAGACCATGAAAATCCCAGCACCAGAGCTGCATTCCAATGTCCAATAGCAAACACTGTTGTGTTTAGATGCAGCTAGAGAAAGGAGAAGCTGAAATATAAGAACCATTAGATAATTGTTTCTTATACCTTTTATTAATCCACCTTCATTCTCTCATGTTCTTTAGGTTCCTCCAATGCAAAATAGGCAGGGCTTTCATCATTAACTTTCTCAAACAGCACATTTCACAGTTTGCATCAAATTAGGTTTCATTCTAGTTCTTTCATACTAAAATCACTGTTATGCATAAACCAATGTTCATAAACTTTTTTTCAAAACAAGCTCTGTGGTAACAACTTTTCTTCTTAAGAAAGTAGTCACCGGCCGGGCGCGGTGGCTCAAGCCTGTAATCCCAGCACTTTGGGAGGCCGAGATGGGCGGATCACGAGGTCAGGAGATCGAGACCATCCTGGCGAATACGGTGAAACCCCGTCTGTACTAAAAAATACAAAAATCTAGCCAGGCGTGGTGGCGGGCGGGCGCCTGTAGTCCCAGCTACTCGGGAGGCTGAGGCAGGAGAATGGCGTAAACCCGGGAGGCGGAGCTTGCAGTGAGCTGAGATCTGGCCACTGCACTCCAGCCTGGGCGACAGAGCGAGAGCAAGACTCTGTCTCAAAAAAAAAAAAAAAAAAAAAAAAAAGAAAGTAGTCACCTCAATAATAAAGTAGATTCAAAAGATTTAAAAGTAGTTGGCATTAAAATCCCCAAATAGCTTGGCCTATTCTCCTTACTGTTTTTTTGTTTTTGTTTTTGAGACGGAATCTCGCTCTGTTGCCAGGCTGGAGTGCAGTGGCACAATCTTGGCTCACTGCAACCTCTGCCTCCTGGGTTCGAGCAATTCTCCTGCCTCAGCCTCCCAAGTAGCTGGCACTACAGGCGTGCACCACCACACCCGGCTAATTTTTGTGTTTTTGATAGTGACAGAGTTTCACCTTGTTGGCCAGGATGGTCTCGATCTCTTGACCTCTTGATCCACCCACCTCAGCCTCCCAAAGTGCTGGGATTTACAGGCATGAGCCACCACGCCTGGCCCTCTCCTTACTGTTATAAATGGAACAATCATAAGAGCTTGAGTACCTGCATAGGACAGGCCCAAAAAAGACCCAAAAAGAAAAACAAATGGAGGCCAGAATTGAAAGAATGGTACATTTTGAACAACATATAAACCCTACACTCCCTCAAAATAAATATATTCATCGATATTTCTGTTAAATTACATATGGTCCAAAAGGAGGGACTAATACTCAATGTGCAGTGACTGTTTGTATTTAATAGCAGCTTAAGAGTTTGCTGGACATTTTGGAGGGCATATTGTACACAAAATTAAGAAGGTAAAACAGAAGGATGTAGATAGGCATGAGCCACACCAGCATGGCAGGATGAGGGGCCGGGCAGAGGTGGCGGATGCAAGCCACATTCACCTGGCTGAATTCAGAGGCTCCGCAGTGGGGCTTAAAGAGAGAATGAACAATCCTTTCTCTTACTTCAAGTGTTAAGCTTGCTCATTTGCAGAAACCTGATACTAAATTCTTCATGTGAGAGAAAGATTGAGTTAAGGGGCTTAAAGAATTTCATCTGGGGTTACAGACAAAGAACCGTGGCCTGCATCCAACAACCGATGGCCCATCGCCAGCTCAAAGAGTTTCAAAAACCTCAGAGTCCATGACAGAGAAACTAAATTTTAAAAGTTGCTTGTCTTCAGAAATTATTGAGAAAACAGATCATGAGGAGTCCACATTTTTGTAGATGACTCTAGAAAACAGATCAAAGTTGTATGGTCATAACTAGTTCCCCCCACTGATCATAAGCACATCTTTTAAATATAATACTTTAACCCTAGACTAGTTCCTGAAAACTATGGCAGCATGCCCTGTATTCACAGCTGTAATCATCTGTAGCCAAAATGAGTGGTTTGAAGCTTGGTGATAATAATAGTTCATTCTGCGCCCGAAATGACAGAGTAAGGACACCAACGAAATTTATTAGAGCCTGTCATGCTGCTTATTAATTTTATTGGCTTGATGTCAGCACCTATGGCTACCCTACTGTTAACAACTATGAAGGATCAATTTAAAACTTTTGTACTGAAAACAATTATTCTCCAAGAGGATCAAAGAATTTACTTTGGTGAGGGAAGGAGCAGAGAGTACACACAAAAAAGGGCTTTTCACCATTTGAATGATTTTCTGTGATCTAAAATTTCTCCTATTTATTTTCTGATCAGTTTATGTCCTTAAGATCTCTATCATTATAAGATTTGCACCCGAGCATCCTCCTCTAACTTTTTCATTCCTTGTAATATCTGTTATTGAAAATATCCAAGTAGATATCCAAGTAGATCTGACTTGGTCCTATTCAAAGTATGGGAAGTGGGCAGGAGCCAATTTGCAAACTGTTTGCTGCTGATCTAGGAGATAAGTACAGACATCAAGTAAGCATGCAGAAACTTTTTACAGTAGTTTACAGAATGATTTAATATCAACCTAATAATAAATTTGTGCTTGTACTTTGTACATCTTATTCTTCTTCTAACTTTTCTGGTATTCTGTTTTAAATTGTATTTTGCAAAAGAATCAGTGTGTGATCGATGGAAAGAAAACACACACACTTGCCCCTCACCATGAATAGTTTGAGAAGCTCTGATCTATATAACCATTCAGCAGGGACATGATATAGAAAGAAGAACTGAGACAGAAGGCAAATTCAGCACCCTTGGGAGTTTACCTTATTTCCATGAGATGCCCAGAAATAGGTTAGTTTATGGCTCCTCCACTTCCCTTCTTCCTCTGATATCACATTACAGTTTTTTGTTTTGTTTTGTTTTGTTTTGTTTTGAGATGGAGTCTTGCTCTGTCGCCCAAGCTGGAATGCAGTGGCACAATCTTGGCTCGCTACGCCCTCCACCTCCCAAGTTCAAGCTATTCTCCTGCCTCAGCCCCCTCGAGTAGTTGGGATTACAGGCATGCGCCATCACGTCCAGCTAATTTTTGTATTTTTAGTAGAGAGAGGGTTTTGCCATGTGGGCTAGGCTGGTCTCAAACTCCCGACCTCAGGTGATCCACCTGCCTTGGCCTCCCAAAGTGCTGAGATTACAGGTGTGGGCCACCACACCCGGCCCTCAGAAATAATCTTTTTTCATTTCTCCAACCCCTCTACCTTTTCTAGAAAGTACTCTGTTTATCCAAAAACTTGCCTTTCAAATTTCACGTATTACATTGGGATGCCTCTGAAACTAGAATAACTTACATGTGTATAGTAATTTACAGCTTAAAAGCACATTAACATTCATTTATACAAACCTTCCTCCCATCTTTTTATTTTGAGAATGTAAGAATGTGTGCCAAGTGCTGTTTTACAAGTTAGGAATTAAAAAAAAAAATGAATAAAACACGATCCCTTCCCCCAGCAAGCTCCCTGTCTAGCTGAAGAGCCAAGTGTAAACAAATAAATAGAATACAGCGTTTTGGCAGCAAGACTGATAAATATTCAGTTCACAAGAGAGGGCAGGAAAGGCAGAAGTGGTCAGTTCCAGGGAAGGGAGAGGCTTCATAGGGAAGGTGAGGGTGGAGCTGAATCTTGAAGGATGAAGTTTCAATACAGTGAAAGGAGGAAGGAGACAACATCCAGGAGGCCAGAAATGGGTAAACAAAGGCACAGGGTAACAAAAAGGGCACTAAAAGGAGTTGAAAAGGGCTAGATTTCAGGCCATCCAGATGTCAGGGCTGAGACCAGCTGGACAGAGCGGGGCGTGTGCCTGAACACACAGACCCCTGAGAGTGGTCCTGCACTGCTAGATGAGGCTAAATGGGGGCCGGGAAAGGTCACGCAGAATCTTCCATGCTACATAGCTGGTGGTAACCACTGAAGGGCGTGGTGAGATTAAAGATGGTTTCATCATCAATAAAGAAAACAGGGCCAGGTGCAGTGGCTCATGCCTGTAATCTCAGCACTTTGCGAGGCAAAGGCAGGTGGATCACCTGAGGTCAGGAGTTCAAGACCAGCCTGGGCAACATGGTGAAACTCCATCTCTACTAAAAATACAAAATTTAGCGGGGCTGGTGGCAGGCACCTGTAATCTCAGCTACTCGGGAGGCTGAGGCAGGAGAACCACTTGAACCCGGGAGGCAAAGGTTGCAGCGAGATGAGATTGTACCATTGCACTCCAGCCTGGGCAACGAGAGCTAAACTCTGTCTAAAAAAAAAAAAAAAAAAAAAAAAGAAAGAAAGGAAAAGAAAATAGGGGAGAAGCTATAAAGCTGCTGGGGAGGCTGGTTAGGTGATGCGTGCAGCAGCACATGTGTGCGCAGACCAACTCCTAACCCTGGGTCAGGTGGACAGGAGAGGTATTTAATGGGATGTGGAGAATAAGAGAAAGGAGGGAGTCCAGGGTGACAGCACGGTTGAAGTGACTAATCAGCCATGTGGGCTTTCAGTGGAAGGAAGTCTGGGGCTCCTCTCTCCCCATCACTTCACACCCTAAGGAGGAAGCTGCTGTTTCTCCAGCTCCCAGGAAGGATGCTTTCTCATCCACTGTGGCATGAGTGAGTTAAAGTCAATGAGTACATGGGGACACATCTGTCTCCTCTTCCTTTTGGCTGTAGCATGGAGACAGCGGGGCTGCTTCCTCCGGGGAGAAGGACCCATTGGTTTCTGTTCTCTGATTTTCCTTCCTAGGTGGCCGGTGAGGTAAAACCAAGCCAGGGCCAGCTCCAGCAGGCCCCATCTGCAGAGGCCTGGGCAGGGCTATTCCAAGGTTTGGTACCCCCCGGACTGGACTTCTTCAAGCCAAGATGAAATGTTGAAAGGCATCTCTGGGGGTTTGTGGTGAAAGGAGACAGTTCTACTTTTGGCCTAGTTAATCCAGATCGTAGATTTCCATGTGCTCAGACTGGCTCGTTTTGTTCTTGCTAGGGCCCAAGCTCTAAGAAGAAATAGGGGTTTGATTTTCCAGCCACTGTCTTTTGCACAAAGAGTGCCCTTTCAGAACATCGTGACTGATAAGACATTGGTTCAGGGCCGGGCGCGGTGGCTCACGCCTGTAATCTCCACATTTTGGGAGGCTGAGGCAGGTGGATCACCTGAAGTCAGGAGTTCTAGACCAGCCTGGCCCAGCATAGTGAAACTCCATCTCTACTAAAAATACAAAAATATTAGCTAAGTGTGGTGGTCGGCAGCTGTAATCCCAGCGACTTGGGGAGGTTGCGGCAGGGGAGTTGCTTGAACCCAGGATGCAGAGGCTGCAGTGAGTTGAGATTGCACCATTGCACTCCAGCTTGGGCAGCAAGAACAAAACTCCGTCTCAAAAAAAAAAAAAAAAAAAAGAAAGCAAAGAAAAAAAAAAAAAAAAGAAATGATGAGGATATGAGCTTTATCCCTCTTGTAGGTGCCCAAAGGAGAATGAGGGAGAAAAACATGTAAAAGAAGTTCAGAGTTTGACTATTTAAGTGCTATAAGAATTATTTACAAAGTACTGTGAGAGTACAGAAGAACACATTCCAAATGAAAGAAGCCCTTTATCTTTCTTCCAAATAAGCCACTGAACAGGGTATAGTAAAATGTCCTGCGGTAGCCTATAGATAAAAGAATCAGAAGTCCAACCTTCCAGTGAATCTCTTTTCTTTCCCTGTGCACATCTAGGGAGGAGGAAGGTACAGCCAAAGAAACGGGATCTGGGGAATCGTGGTCTCTGGCCACTGCATTAGGCTGGATACAAAAAAGCTCTTACTGTGGGGACAGTGTTTTCCCTGGGTCCATACAGTCTAGACCCCACACCACAGAGAAATGTACTGAAAATCCAATGTAGAAGGAATGGGACACAATCTTTCTGGCAATAGCTTTGGGCAGGGGGAAGGAAAGGGAAGAAAGAAAAAGAGAGGGTTGGGCCAGGAGCAGTGGCTCATGCCTGTAATCCCAGCACTTTGGGAGGCCTAGGCAGGCAGGTTACCAGAGGTCAGGAGCTCGAGACCAGCCTGGCCAACATGGTGAAACCCTGTCTCTACTAAAAATACAAAAAAAAAAAAAAAAAAAAAGAAAGAAAGAAAGAAAAAAAAATTAGCCAGGCGCAGTGGCGGGCACCTGTAATCCCAGCTACTTGGGAGACTGAGGCAGGAGAATTGCTTGAACCCAGGAGGCAGAGGTTGAAGTAAGCTGAGATTGTGCCACTGCACTCCAGCCTGGATGACAGAGTGAGACTCCAAAAAAAAGAAAAAAAAAAAAAAGGAAAAAGAGAAAGAGAGGGGAAGACAAAGCGGGAAGAAAGATATGATATAGAGGCTGATCTCAATGTGTGGAACTCTGTTAATGGCTCTGAGATGTCTGAGTAAAAGAATAAAAAATTGGGTGGTTTCAGCCTCATTTACCATCTACAATACTTGCAGTACATAAACCATTGGTAAAAAATGTCAGGAATGGCTTCTTGTTAAGCTGTGACAGATGATACAGGCGCCTATTCAGTCCCCTCTATTGTTTTCCTACTTCCTCCTGAAAGGGGGTGAGCTGGGAGCTTTCTCGTAGTGAGGCGAGGGCCAGCCAGGCCTAGGAAGGGGCAGGAGGTAGCAGCTCTCCCCAGAAAAAGAAACTTGGAACAGGAATTCTGTCAAAAAATAGAAATGATGAGTAGAAAGAGAAATACATCTTTGCTTGAAGACAATTAGGAATATTTGTTTGGTTTTCCCCTAAAGACTTTAAGCAAAAACACATTTATGAACAAGATATTTAGAAATAGAATTAGTATTAATACGTTAAAGTTCTTAAAACAACTGGACGCCCATCTTTTCCTACACTCTGACAATCATTACTGAAATCAATTGTCTTAGGCTCACCCCTGCATCCCAGCACTTTGGGAGGCTGAGGCAGGTGGATCACCTGAGGTCAGGAGTTCGAGACCAGCATGAAATCCTGTCTCTACAAAAATACAAAAATTAGCTGGGCGTGGTGGCACACACCTGTAATACCAGCTACTTGGGAGGTTGAGGCAGGACAATCGCTTGAACCTGGGAGGTGGAGGTTGTAGTGGGCCGAGATTGCACCACTGCACTCCAGCCTGGGCAGATCACAAGGTCAAGTGATCGAGACCATCCTGGCCAACACGGTGAAACCTCGTCTCTACTAAAAATACAAAAATTTGCTGGGCTTGGTGGCACGTCCCTGTAGTGCCAGCTACTTGGGAGGCTGAGGCAGGAGAATCGCTTGAACCCAGGAGGTGGAGGTTGCAGTGAGCTGAGATCATGCCACTGCCCTCCAGCCTGGGCAACAGAGTGAGACTCCATCTCAAAGAAAAAAAGAAAGAAAGAAAAAGAAAAAAATCAATTGTCTTTATTTACTTCAGAGTGATGTCATTTATTGACTTCATGTGGATGTGTATAAATGTGGTGAAACCTAAAAAAGTCATAATAATGGAAAAGCAATTTGGTATAAATATAACACTAAAATTAGTTCCTTATATTACCTTTTGGTATAACAGTTAGAAAAGTCCTTAAAAGAGGCCTTTTTACGGTAATAATGTAGCAGAAAAACTTAATTTTCTGTTGCCTTGTTAAATATTTATTTTCGAAATTGCACAGTTTCCAAATTACATTGACAATATTCTCATATGCCAAAGTGCTTCTAAAACAGAGAGAGGTAGACAGATGGCCATGATGAAGTCCTGTTGCATACTGAAATATCTTTCCAGACCTATTTGCAACCTCCTATTACTGTTTTTTCTATAGTGTAAATCCTATCATTATTTGTAGCTACCAAAAAAAAAAACAAAACAAAACAAAACAAAAAAAAACGCAAAGCATTTCTGAAATAATCTATCTGCTTTTGAATGCATGTAAATACAGTCTTTGAAGACTTTGTATTTTAAAGTCTTCAAAATGGGCCAACACCCCGTTTACCAGAATCCCCTGGAGTAAAGCCCAGTATGAGGCTGCAGTAGGCACTCACTAGACAGAGATTTGAAGTGAGTTTATTAACCACTTTTTTGAGAATGATCCCCCCAGATGACTTCCTTTCCTACAACTCTGTTTTCCTTGTCATCAGGTTAACTTTACACAGCTTTTTGTTTCTTTTTTAAATTGCCTTTTTACTCTCCAGGTCCCAGGCCAGGTAAGGAAGCAGACAGACACAATTAGACATGGCTCTAATCCTTAAAGTGGAAAATGGGAATGGCTGGTGAGGTGGTGGAGGGATGCAATGTCTTGGCAACACTTTAAGCATCTGAAAATAAGAAACTGATTCATCTTAATTATAATCAGAGGACTACTGGTGTAATTTGAAACATGGTGATTAAGGAAAATTAAGTAAAGCCCAAAGGGTTTTTAATATGGGGAAAAAAATCAGTAAAATAAATGTACATTATTACATAATCTGAATTTTAACTCCTCACTGCTATTTATCATTATTGGTTTTTCTTTTTTCTTTTTTTTCTTTATTTTTGTTTAGAGACTGGATCTCTGTCATCCAGGCGAGAACACAGTGGCATGATCACAGCTCACTGCAACCTGGAAATCCTGCCTGAAGCAATCTCCTGCCTCAGCCTTCCCAGTAGCTGGGGTTAAAAGCACACACCACCACACTGGGCTAACTTTTCTATTTTTTTTGTAGAGATGGGGTCTCACTATGTTGCCCAGGAGACTCCTGACCTCAAGTGATCCTCCCACCTCAGCCTCCCAAAGTGTTGGGATTATAGGCATAAGCTACCATACCCAGCAGTCATCATTGTTGTTATTTTAAAGTTTACTGCTAAGCACTGAGCTGTCGGCTTTATATGCATTCTCTCATTTCATCCCAACCCTAGGAGGTGGGTCCCATTAATCCCATTTTCCTGGAAGCTGAGAAAGGCTCCATCACTCCCCTGAGGTCATACAGAGAGTAAATTCCTCAAGTCATGCTCAAACCAGGATCTGCTGACAATAGCCTGGGCACTGAAACCCTATACTGTCACTTCAAAGGTTTTATACCTTAACACAGTATATTTAAACAGGAGGAGGAGTTTGCTGATGATTAATTTTGAGAGTTAAAGGTAATTTTTATCAGGTGTCAGGTAGGAGCCAACCAAAAATAGCCACCCTGATTGACTAGGCATCTCCTACCTGCCAGGATCATCACAGGCTATATCTGAATTAGGATCAGTCCCATTCACACGCAGTACCCACTGCCTTCATGTTTTCATATGTATACATCGCATGACGTGTTTTCCATCAGCCAGGCACAGCAGCTTTCAAGACTGGCTCACGAGTTCTCGTCCTTCCTTCTCACTAATGCATGGCTTTACACTCCTGTAAGACATCCCATTTCCTGCCAGCCACCCACAGTGGGTCACTTGATCCCTCTTTAGGGACAAGTCTCTATATAGCTCTTCCCACAGAAACACACTCCTTCCCCAACCAGTCACAGGGAGTCAGTGCAGATGCATGCGATCAGCTCTCTGAGCACCATACTACTTTCAAGTAATACGAAATCATGACACGATGGGGAGCCTGGAGAGCAGGGTGTTTTAGCTCTAGAGAATTAGGAATCATTCTGAAATGAAGATAAATCAGAAATGAAGAGAAAGATGCAAGCTCTGAAGGAGCCTTCAAAGGAAAATGCTCATGTACTGAAATGGAAACGTACAAAGAGGTTCAGGACCTGTGTAGAAGAGTATCCCTATCATGGCCAACATACGAAAAAAAGCTCAACACCACTGATCATTAGAGAAACGCAAATCAAAACCACAGTAAGATACCATCTCATGCCAGTCAGAATGACAATTGTTAAAAAGTCAAGAAATGGCCGGGTGTGGTGGCTCATACCTGTAATCCCAGCACTTTGGGAGGCCGAGGCAGGCGGATCACCTGAGGTCAGGAGTTTGAGACCAGCCTGACCAACATGGTGAAACCCCACCTCTACTAAAAATACAAAATTAGCCAGGTGTGGTGGTGTACGCCTGTAATTCCAGCTACTCAGGAGGCTGAGGCAGGAGAATCACTTGAACCTGGAGGCAGAGGCTGCAGTGAGCCGAGATCGTGCCATTGCACTCCAGCCTGGGCAACAAGAGTAAAACTGTCTTTAAAAAAAAAAAAAAAAAAAAAAAAAAGTCAAGAAACAGATGCTAGCAAGGTTGCAGAGAAAAAGGAACACTTTTCCACTGTTGGTGGGATAAATTAACCATTGTAGTGATTCCTCAAAGATCTGGAGGCAGAAATAGCACTTGACCCAGCAATCCCATTACTGGATATATACCCAAAGGAATATAAATCATTCTATTATAAAGATACATGCACACGTATGCTCAATGCAGCACTGTTCACAATAGCAAAGACATAGAATCAACCCAAATGCCCATCAATGATAGACTGGATAAAGAAAATGTGGTACGTATACACCATGGAACACTATACAGCCATAAAAAGGAATGAGATCATGGATGGAGAAGGAAGCCGTTATCCTCAGCAAACTAATGCAGGAACAGAAAACCAAACAGCAACGTTCTTACTTATAAGTGGGAGCTGAACGATGAGAACACAAGGACACAGGGAGGGGAACAACATACACTGGGGGCCTGTTGGGAGGGGGTGAGGGAAGGGAGAGCATCAGGAAGAATTGCTAATGAATATTGGACTTAATACCTGGGTGATGGGTTGATCTGTGCAGCAAACCACCATGGCACATGTTTACCTATGTAACAAAACTGCGCATCCCGCACATGTACCCTGGAACTTCAATGCTGAAGAAGAGGAAGAAAAAAAGAATCCCTATTACTATGGCTAGGTGACTGTGGCAGGTGTTCTAACACTTCACACAGGAGTGTGTGTAAGGAAGAAGCTTCTTAGAGGAACTTCTGACACACACACACACACACACACACACACTTGTGTGCACCACAGACAATCTGCGTTTTTATCAGGGCTGTTCTCACTTCATCCATGAGCTCTGCGTGCCACTTTAATACACTGATGGCTTAAAAGCCTTCACCAAACATCAAAATGGCAGTTGGTTATTGCAGGAAAACATTTCCTGTTCACAAATCAAGTAACAACCCACACTTTACCTGAGGATTCTTAATTCTAGAGAATAAGAAATTCTGAAATAAGAACACCAAGTAATGGCCCATTAAAACAGGTACAGCAGGCCGGGCATGGTGGCTCACGCCTGTAATCCCAGCACTTCGGGAGGCCAAGGTGGGTAGATCACCCGAGGTCAGGAGTTCGAGACCAACCTGATCAACATAGTGAAACCCTGTCTCTACTAACAACACACACAAAAAAATTGCTGGGCATGGTGGAGGGCACCTGTAATCCCAGCTACTCAGAAGGCTGAGACACGAGAATCGCTTGAACCTAGGAGGTGGAGGTTACAGTGAGCTAAGATCGTGCCACTGCACTCCAGCTTGGGTGACAGAGTGAGACTCCATCTCAAAACAAACAAAAACAGGTACAGCTTTTCCACATACACAGATTCAATTATCACTCTACTTAAACATGTGTTAGACAATAATTACCTATATAAGTGGGAACACTTGCCCATCTAATTTTACTGAGACAGGAACAGTAGTATAGATGATCTCACAGCAACTGATCTGTATACAGTAGGTACTCAAATAGCATTCATTTGGTGGACAAGAAACAAGGCCTTAAAGACAAAAGCCTTGACTTAATTTGTGCTAACGACTTGAAACTGTAACCCTGAATCAAAATGAAATTTCAGCCAGCTAAAAAAGGCAGGGGTTACCTGGATGATATTAACTGGAAAAGGCTGGAAGACGTTAGCTCAACTTCTCACCTCCTGAGTCATGGAGACTGGTAATGACCCTCAAAATCAAGCTATTCTACTTGGAAGTTGCAATGCAGTACGGTTGTATATATTAAAATAAAGAATCTACACAAGGATCGACCTCCTTACGGGCGGTTTGTCAAGGCAGATGAATGTAATTCCACCCTGGTGGCATTAGGTAATCTGCTGCTAAATACGGAAACGTATGGCTCAGTTATTCCGTTCATTGTACCAAAAACAATGAGGATCCCTTAGGATAGATCTGATTGTCTCGCTGACTAGATTGTTGTTGATCTCATCACAGAAAAATCTTAACCAAAAGTTACGTATTGATACAGAAACAGTCACAGGCTTGAGGATCTGCAGGGGAGCAGGCAGAGGCACCGTGCAGATGGAGGTGGAGGGTGTCAGCAAGGCGCGTGGGCCAAAGTGACGGGATATTCCCCAGAAACTTGACTTTCTCAAAGAGCATGGGGCCGGGGGTAAACACGAAGATGTCCTTCTGTCATACTGTCCAGGAGGCCTGGTCCTAATTCGTGCCCACAGGGTGAAAAAGGTGATGTGGGGAACATTGTCTCCCCTCTTTAATCGAAGAGAGTGGACTCTTATGGATGAGGTTTCCATAAGTGATTTTTCAAGGGAGATGAATTTCCACAGCAGCAATTTTACCATCTGAACAGAAGTGCCCTCTGCTTTTTCTTGTAGTAAATGCAGTTTCCATCTACTACAAGATGGAAAAATTACATTTTATTAAAAATTATATCTTTAATAAAAACATTACGTTTACTGTCCTGGCAAAGTAAACTTGGTTTCCCAGGACAGATTTATCTGAGGACAGGGTAGGGCTGCCGGATGCAACACGAAGGCCTCAGCTGCAGAGCTGGCTCCAGATGTAGCGAGGTGGGAAACACATCAGCCTCAAGGTCAGGCAGTTTGGGTCTAGGACTCGGACCCTGGGCGAGTTACTTCCTTGCTGAGGCTCCGTAGCTTCCGCATTAAGCAGAAAGAATACAACCACCAGTGCCTCCTCAACATTCCAGGGGTTAAACTGCATACATGGTCCATTCGAGGCAGCTCGGCACACACGTGCAGGTGTCGGTGGCTGCTGTGTGGCCGTCCAGGTCCCAGGTTCCTTCCCAGAGAGGCAAGGTAGGTCAGATTGGAGCCTTTTTGGGTTCAAAAGTAAAAGAACTCTATATGCTGATAAATCATAATAAAAAATTATCCCCCCACCGTTCTCTGCCACTGGCAATAACAGTGCTGTAGGAAGGATAATTTACTTAAGCAGCTTGTTATTAGCCATCAACGTTGGCAGAGAGTCTGGAGATTACTGTCGGGAAGACATGTGCATAAAAAGTCCTGGATGGCGGCCAGGCGCAGTGGCTCATGCCTCTAGTGCCAGCACTTGGGGAGGCAGAGGCGGAAGGACTGTTTGAGGCCAGGAGTTCGAAGTCAGCCTGACAACAAAAGTGAGACCTGTCTCCACAAAAAAATTAAAAAATTAGCCAGCCATGGTGGCATGCAACTGTAGTCCCAGCTACTTGGGAAACTAGGGCGGAGGGTCACTTGAACCCAGGAGATCAAGGCTGCAGTGAGGTATGATCACGCCACAGCACTACAACTGGGATAACAGAGCGACATCTTACCTCGAAAAAAAAAAAAAAAAAAGTCCTGATGCTGGCTGGGCGCAGTGGCTCATGCCTGTAATCCCAGCATTTTGGGAGGCCAAGGCAGGTGGATCACCTGAGATCGGGAGTTAGAGACCAACCGGACCAACATGGAGAAACCCTGTCTCTACTAATACTACAAAAAATAAGCCGGGCGTGGTGGTGCATGCCTGTAATCCCAGCTACTCTGGAGGCTGAGGCAGGAGAACTGCTTGAACTCTGGAGGTGGAGGCTGTGGTGAGCTGAGATCGTGCCATTGCACTCCAGTCTGGGCAACGACAGTGAAACTCCATCTCAAACAACAACCACCACCACCACCAAAGTCCTAATGCCATCTAAAAGTTTCCAAGACCCTTCCCCTCTTGCTATGACCACCCAGACAATAAATCCCACCTCTCCTCTCCTACCTACATCTTTTTTGAAACTGACTTGTGCTCTCTCTCATTGCTGCCTTGACCTTGTTCTTATCTCTCTCCTGGACTCCTGCAAGGACATCCTAACCCATCTCCCTACTGTGGGTCTGACTGCCCACAACTTTTCAAACCTATCCAGCATGATTTTCTAAAACTCAAATTTGATGTCGTGCCTCCTGGGTAAAATCCTTCAAGGACTCCTAAATCCCTCCCTACCTTCCTGGGCTCATCTTTGACCACTTTCTTGCTACCCCTCAACTCCCTCACCTCCACCAACACAGGCACTCACTCACTGCTCTTTCAGGAATGTCCCTGTCCCCTGCCCTCTCATACTGTTCCATTATTATCTATTCTTTTCCCACTGCCAGTATTGGCTCTCCTGCTCATCACCACCTTCCTGCCCCCTGTCTGGGTCAGGTACTCCAAGTCTGTATAACTCCATGATAAAGGAAGCATAGGATCATCATCATGTAGTGCTACAAAAATATCTTTGTCATTCCTTCTCTCTCTGAAACTGGTATCAACAGTTAGTAGGCACTGTGCTTCATCTTTCCCAGCAATGAATGAGTGTAGACTCAGCAACCTCATGGAGTGAACTCCCAGAAACGAGCAATGTGCAGAGCCCGGGAAGGCAAGGGTTAACGGTGCCCCCACTGCTCCCTCTCTAGCTAAAAGGCGAGGGCTGTACAGAATCTTAACCCAGCTCAACATTCCTCCCTTGTTCCGGGCCTTTGTCACAGGGACAGCATTTTTTTTACAACACCACCTCTTGAAGATGACAAAGGTCCCTAAACTATGCATTTCATTTTTAACTCTCTTCCCACTCACCTCACTCCCGCCTTTGCACAAGAAAAGAAACGCTTCTCTAATCAAAAGTAGATTAACTCTCACCCTTTTCTCTCTGTGCATTTGCATTTGGAACAGCATTTACGAGGCCATAAACAGACCCCCGGGTTGAGTGATTTAGCCACCGCTTTATGGAAAACCAGACAAAAGCAGCAGTCTTTTCAGCAGCTGTGTATTTATGGTCAGCCGCTGCTGGGCGGCCAGCTCGGCAGGTCCCCTCCTTACGAGGCACCCACTTCAGGCTTTCTGAAAGGTTAAGGGCATCACTGTAAGCCCCATTATGAAACTGAAGGGACACCTGTAACATTCCTTGTGGATCCAAAGAGATAAAGGCTCTTTTTCAAAAGACAATATTTTACAGTATAAAGGGATGGCTCCCCCTGCCTCCCCCAACACACACACATACCCACCCCACAATGTCCTTTGGGGTGATTCTGCCCCAGTGAGATACTGCCATTTGAAACAGCAGGCTCTCTCCATTTTTAAACTGGCCTCCTTTACCGGGGTGGGGGTGAGGAGTGTTGGTCATTAGGAATTAATTTATATTAGTTCAACAAAACAAAGAATCTTTCATAAACATTTTATTTTTTTTGAGACAGGCTCTGGCTCTGTTGCCCAGGCTAAACTGCAGTGACACAATCATAGCTCACTGCAGCCTCTACCTCCCAGGCTCAAGCCATCCTCCCACTTCAGCCTCCCAAGTAGCTGGGACTACAGGCAGGTGCCATCATGCCTGGCTAATTTTTGGCTACTTTTTGTATTTTTTTTGTAGAGACAGGGTTTTGCCATGTTGCCGAGGCTGGCTTTTTTTTTTTTTTTTGAGGTGGAGTCTTGCTCTGTTGCCAAGGCTGGAGTGCAGTGGTGCCATCTCTGCTCACTGCAAGCTCCGCCTCCCGGGTTCACGCCATTCTCCTGCCTCAGCCTCCCTAGTAGCTGCGACTACAGGTACCCACCACCACACCCGGCTAAGTTTTTGTATTTTTAGTATAGAGATGGGGTTTCACCGTGTTAGCCAGGATGGTCTCGATCTCCTGACCTCGTGATCCGCCCACCTCAGCCTGGCTTTTAAGATCCGCCTGCCTTGCCTCCCAAAGTGCTGGGATTACAGGCGTGAGCCACTGTGCCACGACTAAAACAAAGAATCTTAACATTCAGTTTTGCTTTGAGTTGGACAGAAGCTGGCAATTTCTCATCATGTCTACATTATTTTCATAAATCCTCCTCCCCTTACAGAGTAAGGAGGATTCTTTGTTTTTATAAAGTGTCATCTCACCTTGGTTAAGGGATCAGTTATTGTACAGGGATCTTTCCTAAGTATTAAAAGGTAATTCTATTTAGTTAAATCCTGATGCATGTTGCAACATGAATGAACCTTGGAAACATGCTAAGTGAAATGAGCCAGCCACAGAAGGACAGATCCTGTAAGGTTTTGCTTACATGAGGGATCTAGAGTAGGCAAATTCAGAGATAGAAAGTAGATTGGAGGTTGTCAGGAGCTGGAGAGAGGGGAATGGGGAGTTTAACAGGTACAGAGTTTCTGTGTTGGGATGATGAAAAAGTTCTGGAAATGGACAGTGGCCATAGTTGGGCAACATTGTGTGTCTACCTAATGTCACTGAATTATATATATATAAATGGTTAAAATAAGTTTTAAGTTATGTATGTCTTCCCACAATGAAAAACCTTTATGAAGTTCATTATAATTAAACACTTACTTTTTTATGAAGGCCAGCCAACAGACAATATATTTTACTTTTATTTTTATTTTTTTGAGACAGAGTCTCGCTCTGTCGCCCAGGCTAGAGTGCAGTGGCATGATCTCGGCTCACTGCAACCTCTGCCTCCCGGGTTCGAGTGATTCTCCTGCCTCAGCCTCCCGAGTAGCTGGGATCACCGGTGCCTTCTACCATGCTCGGCTAAGTTTTGTAGTTTTAGTAGAGACAGAGTTTCACCATGTTGGCCAGGCTGGTCTCGAACTCCTGACCTCAGGTGAATCAACCGCTTCGGCCTCCCAAAGGGCTGGGGTTATAGGCGTGAGCCACCTCGCCCGGCCACTACAATATATTTGAGATAATACAGCAAACATTATAAAAATTTTCCTTGCTATTTAGGCTCATCCGTAAGGATTTCAGTAATGTTCTGGGCCATAATTCACAAGTAAAAACTACCAGGAGGATCAAGGTGAGTCCTCGCCCTTCCAAATGGCCTTACATTAATTAGACTACTAAGGAGTTCTTTCCTCTGGCTCCTCGGTGCTGTCACCTCCACCTCCTCCTACCCCCTCCATTTGCTGTGGGCTAAGAAACCAAATAATTAAGCTTATTTTAAACATGTAGGGTAAATAGGCTCTTAGTGAGAGCTCGGGGCCTCTCCCTGGGGAAAGACACAGGCCTCACTGTTGGGCATTTGAAATATCTATTTTGGCTGCTCAAAGGACTTACTTATTTCCTGTTGCATTTTTGAGGGCTGAGGCTGGTGGAGATGCCATCGCTAGTCATCAGTAGACTTATGCTTCTTGAATTAGACTCATTTACAGAGGATGAAGCTGAGGTCAGAATGGTTATTTGTCCATGGGCATACAGCTGACTGTCAGCATGGGTCTGAAGCCCAGACCTGTGTGCTCTGTCCATGAAATTAACTCCAATTTGACTCAGCTCAGACCAAAATTCTGAAAAACAAATTATTCATTCCACCATTGCAGCCCTCTATTATAGTGGAAATGAATTCCAACTACCTGAAGACATGTCAGGTAAATTAAAAATTGCAACAAAATATCTTTTTTATTTGTAAAGTTAAAATAATTTTCTGAAATACCTTAACATAGATTAGGAAGCATAACAATATTATAATATTTTAGAACATACCAGAAATTATTGGTCTTGCCCAACTATTATATGAATAATAATATCTCTTATTTGAATGCTTACTACACCTAGCATTGTGCTCAACATTGTACACGAATTATCTACTTTTTGCAACAATCCTATTATTCCCATGTTACAGATGAAGACACTGACAAATTGAAAAGCTTAGTAACTTGTCCACATCAAACAGGGAAATGGCTGGGCCAGGATCTGGATTCAGTTCTTGGAGATTTTAAAGTCTGTTTTCTGTCCTTTTGTTACATTCCATGGGGATCAGGAGATAAGTTGTGCCGCCTTTAAAAGTTTGTTTGTTTTACTAAAAAAGAAAATTCCTGTTAGGATACTAAGTCTCAATACTGATTGTCTATTGGAAGCTGCAGAACTTTAAGGAAAACTGACCCCAGCCCCAGAGACTGGGATTCTGCTAGCCCAGGATGCAGCTTAGGTGGAGGGAATTATACAAGCTCCCCAGGTGACTCTCATGTGCAACCTCTGCTTTAGAAAGATTCCTTGTTTTCAGCTGTTCCTCCTAACCAGATTTCTTAGGCAACAGCCTCTAGTCGCTTAAATAATAGTCCCTCTAAACCGGTGTATATGAGCTTCCTATCCTTGGTATTACTATAACTGATGACCAGTTAATTGTGTATTTCTCACAAAAGACATTATAATATTTTCTTTCTTTATTCCTCCTTTTGAAGTAAGAATGTTCTTCTAGATCTTTTTTTTTTTTGAGACAGAGTCTTGCTCTGTCACCCAGGCTATAGTGCAGTGACATGATCTCGGCTTACTGCAACCTCAGCCTCCCGGTTTCAAGTGATTCTTCTGCCTCAGCCTCCCGAGTAGCTGGGACTACAGGCGCCCACCACCATGCCTGGCTAATTTTTGTATTTTTAGTAGAGATGGGGTTTCACTATGTTGGCCAGGCTGGTCTTGAATTCCTGACCTCGTGATCCACCTGCCCCGGCCTCCCAAAGTGCTGGGATTACAGGCATGAGCCACCACTCCTGGCCCTTTTGGTGCATTTTCTTACCAAAAGTAATCCTTGAACATTCTAGATAAATCTGAATACAAGTAAATTTACGTATTTTATCAGTAGTCTTCTTTTCCTCATCCCTTTTCAAATAGGACCTGAAACTTCAGAGCCAGCTCCTACTTTAGAACAGGAGATGGCAAAATCAGGTCCCAGACTATCAACTGCTCTGTTAATTACCACATGCAGATGAGTCCAGAAAGTCTCTCTGGTCTTATAGGACAGTGGGTGCCAATTTCTCACCCTCAGAAGGCTACCTATATTTCTGCTAGGGGAAAAAAGGGTAACGTCACAGATTGCTTTAGACTCATCTCAAGACATTACTAAGGAAGTGACCCTAATTGTTCCCTTAGCACAGATTTCTCTTCTGTCTCAAGGCTCTGGTTTTGTCTGAACCACGTGGCCGCTGGTCATAGATAAAATGTCCAGCTCTTCCCTTTACACCTGCCCAGGCTCGATTTCACTCTGGTCGGTGGCTGAGATGCAGACAACTGGGCAATCAAGTATGTTTCCAGAAATTTTCATTGATAAGTTTGAGGACCCGCCTTTCCTGGTACGTAGGAGGCACTCAATAAAATGTTTCAGGGTTTTTCCAGTTGTCTCCAAATTAAACAGCTGGGAGGCAGGATTAGGATGCATCCCGGCACTGCCAATATTTAGCTGCAAGATCTAGGGTGTAAGCAGCTATCAGCTGTTGAGTGTTTATGCTGTGCCAGGTCAGTGCTAATGACTTCATGGGCACTAACTCACTGAATCCTCACACCATTTTAAAAGGAACACAACATCTCCCCCATTTTAAGATGAAGAAACTGCAGGTCACAGAAGGAATTGTTCAACATCAAAGATAGGTCAGGTGCAGTGGCTCACGCCTGTAATCCCAGCACTTCAGGAGGCCAAGGTGGGTGAAATCACTTGAGGTCAGGAGTTTGAGACCAGCTTGGCCAACATGGTGAAACCCAGTCTCTACTAAAAATACAAAAAAATTAGCTGGGCGTGATGGCAGGCATCTGTAATCCCAGCTACTCGGGGAGGCTGAGGCAGGAGAATCACTTGAACTGGGGAGGTGGAGGTTGCAGTGAGCCGAGATCGTGGCACTGCACACTCCAGCCTGGGCCACAGAGCAAGACTCCATCTCAAAGAAAAAAAGGTCAAAGGTAGTAAGTGAGCGCCAGGATTTGCTTCCATTTGGAGAAATCACTGGCATCTCTGGATCTCTATTTCCCTGTGTATAAAAATGACAGCAAATACTAGAAAATTTACTCAGCAAATGTTTATGAATGGCCTATTAAGTGTCAGACACAGTGCTGAGTGTGAGGAATATAAAACATATATAAAATTTTATAAAATATCAAAGTTAAGTAAAACACTCCTTACTCTTTCAGAATTTATGGTCAGATTTAACTGAGTTATTTCCAGTTCTACAATTTGGTGTGGTTCTAGTCAATGGAAAATCCCATGCCATTGGAGGTAACCTAAGTGTGCATCAATGGATGAATGGGTAAACAAAATGCAGTCTACACACACAATGGAATATTAGCCATAAGAAGGAACACAATGGACACCTGCTATCACATGGATGAACCTTGAAGATAATATGCTAAGTGAAGTAAGCTAGTCACAACAAGACAGATATTCTGATTCCACTTCTATGGGTTATCTCAAGTAGTCAAAGTCCTCGTGACAGAAAGTAGAAAGGTGGTTCCCTGAGGCTGAGGTGCGTAATTTCAGTTTGGAGGACGGAAAAGTTCTGGAGATGGATGGTGGTGGTGATGGCTGCACAACAATGTGAATGTACTTGATGTACTTGGTACCACTGAATTGCATGCTTAAAAATTTTTTTTTCTAGACGGAGTTTTGCTCTTTTCACCCAGGCTGGAGTGCAATGGCATGATCTCGGCTCACTGCAACCTCCACCTCCTGGGTTCAAGTGATTCTCCTGCCTCAGCCTCCCGAGTAGCTGGAATTACAGGCATGCGCCACCACGCCCGGCTAATTTTTTGTATTATTAGTAGAGATGGGGTTTCACCATGTTGGCCAGGCTGGTCTTAAATTCCTGACCTCAGGGGATCCACCCACCTCGACCTCCCAAAGTACTGAGATTACAGGTGTGAGCCACCACGCCCGACCAAAAATTGTTGTTAATTCTGATCTATATGTTACCACAATTTAAGAAAGGGACTTAAAACATTTCATGAAAGCTGCTATCTAGAACAATTACCATTCCCTTCAAGTGACAAAACAATCTTAGTGGGAAGAGGAAAAATCAGAAACATAAATGATCAGAAAGCAGTTAACTACTAAGTTATGTAGGTGAAAAAGTCATGAGTTAGTCCAAGCTGTCTTTCCCGTTCTACGTGTTACAGAACAGGGCTGCTTGGACTGTCACACTAACTCTCGGCTTATCGCATGACCCAGGTAAATATTCCATGTGATCAGTTTTCCAAGGTGCAAGTAATACTTCACTTTGGAAGAAATTTCTGGCCATGGGAAACTTCTCCCAGCTGAAGGCTGGTGTGTTTAGAAGATAATTTTCTGAATTCTATAATTTTCTACCCACTTAGGATAATTGAATATTCAAGATGGCACACACTTAAAATGCAGCGTGATTCTAACCCAACCAAACGGGACCTGTTTTAGCAAATCTTCAATAGAATTTTGCCTACAGGCAGTCTTTGCAATATATGAGCAGTTCTTCAGCAGACCAGTAATAATAGCTACTCAATCACCTGAATGAACTGACGTTTTTAAAATGCCTGTTCATTAAAAGTCAAAATGTTGCCTTAAAAGCAAAGCCTAAGAGAATAAAAAGGAATTTTACAGTTACAGGCATTTTTGAAAGTGTTTGAGCTTGCAAATGAACTGAACACACCTAGTTATGTCCATGAAAAGAACAGTTATCTATATATTCTACTTCCCTCCCATTACACTGTCTGTCCTCTCCTTTGATACACTAACTCTGAATCTACAAATGTAGGTGGAAATTATTTTAATTTTAGCATTAGAAACTCACTGATATGTTAAGTCTCCTTGGCATACTAGAGTTTCACATTCATAGCAAATGCTATAGTTTATGCAAGAATATTTGACCAAATTATGCAAATCCTTTCAGTAAAAAACTTCCTACAACTATTTACAAGTAATCACGCTAGTTTTCAGAAATATGAATCAACTCACACTACTAAGAGTTTAAAATTCTTTCAAACCATTTTTTTTCTTATAAGGTAGAAATAAAAAGTGAATTAAGGATATCTGTGGCAGTTTTTTTTAGTCTTATTTAACATTAACGGCAGACCATGTTTTTTTTGGCAAGGGTCGTAGAACTCTTTAATCTTCCAGTCTGAGAAAAGGGGAGGGAGGAGTGGTGAAACGTATTTGTAACAAGTCATAATACTCCAAAGAATAGGTACAGTCAGTTCTGCTATGATGTTTGTTTTGAAAACATGAATTTGTTCCCACGAGATTAATATGTTAGGGAACAATTTGAACGTAATTCTCATTTCTGAATTTTGCTTCTACACGATTTCATCCATGAGAAACACTGGGTGGATGCAGAATATTGCATCCAGTGACAGCAGCATAGGAACAAAATCCACGCAGGCTCCTGACAACCTAGAAGCTACCTTGGTCTCCCCTGAGTGCATTTGGAACCTGGCCCATTCACATCAGTCTGTCAACTCCCGGTCCATGGCAGGTGACCCTCCCCCTTGACAAGGCATAAGCTGCAGCCCTGCCCACAGCCTCCCCTCTCTAATTTTCTCTTTCCTCTCAGTCTATCTTATCTTTTTCTTCTGAGTTCTCTGTTCATCTTTTTCTCCCTCTCTTGCTTCCTTTTGTTCTCCAGGGTGGCCGGTGTGGGCACCTGGTGGCTTCCATACACAACTTCAAATCTTTTTGAAGGTGAGTTCCACATTTACTATAGCATGTATGTAAGTCTTAACCATTTATTATGTATAAAACTATGCCTCCATTTTTGATTTTTTTTGTGTATGTGTCATGGATGAAGTTTTTGAGTGTTATTCTTAGTACCCCATTTTTCTCCCCCATGTGATTTTGCTGAGTGATTTTTTTTTTTTTTTTTTTTTTTTTGAGATGGAGTCTCAGTCTGTCACCCAGGCTGGAGTGCAGCGGTGCAATCTCAGTTCACTGTAACCTCTGTCTCCCAGGTTCAAGCGATTCTCATGGCTCAGCCTCCTGAGTAGCTGGGATTACAGGTGCCTGCCACCATGCCCGGCTAATTTTTGTATTTTTAGTAGAGAGGGGGTTTCAACATGGTGGCCAGGCTGGTCTTGAACTCCTGACCTCAAGTGATCCACCTGCCTCGGCCTCTCAAAGTGCATAAGCCACAGGCATGAGCCACTGCGGCTGGCCAAAGTGTGTGATTTTTGAGAACACATATGTTATGCGTCATAGAGGTCACACATCAGAAAATGACGTTTTGGTCACTGATGGACTGCAGATATGATGGTCCCATGTGATTACGATACTGCATTTTCACTGTACCTTTTCTATGCTTAGATCCACAAATGTCATTGTGTTTTAGGTGCCTACAGTATTCAGTACAGTAAGATGCTATATAGGTTTGTAGCTCAGAAGCAATAGGCTATACCATATAGCCTAGGTGTGTGGTAGGCTGTACCATCTAGGTTTGTGTAAGTAAACTCTATGATGCCTGCATAATGGTAAAATCACCTGACATTTCTCAGAACGTATCGCTGTCATTAAGTGACACATGACTATATTACTGCAGGACTGATCATAGACACGTTGAAACTCATTTAGCTCTTTCCCTCTATCATCTGTACTCTCTTTCTTGGGTCATAGACATTTGATACGGGAGTAAAAACAATCCCTGTGTATAATATATTCTCAGATCATGCATTCTTGCAACCGGGGAAGAATGGCCTACAAAGCCTGATTTGGGACCTCATATATCCCGGATTTCCTTGGACTGACTCAACTATTCATCCCAGCTCCAAGTGGCAAGAAGCCAGTCAAGATTGTCAGGAATTCAAGGGTGACCTTGCCCTTATCTGAGATCTAGTGTTTCTCAGGGTGACATTGAGGGATGTCACCACATCCATAATTATCATACCAAGAAGTGATTACACTATTGCCACAAAGTTCTTGGTAATTTGAAAACTGTACCACAAGTAAAGGTTAACAATGTAAATTTGTTCCCTAAAAGTCCACCTCTGAAAAGATGTGAGCTGACTTCAATTTCTTATGGAAAAGCATCCACAACAACGTTGGTTGATTTGGGGAGTGCAGGTCTTAAAAATGCAGTAAAAAATTTTTAGTAATTTGTTTTAATTGCCTACTTTTTCTTCTGGTGCCCACGTTCTCATTTTGGCTTCTTGGAATGGCTACAGAAATGAGGTTAAAAGAAGGGCAGGGTCCAGGCACGGTGGCTCACGCCTGTAATCCCAAAACTTTGGGAGGCCGAAGCAGACATATCATGAGGTCAGGAGATCGAGACCATCCCGGCTAACTCGGTGAAACTCCATCTCTACCAAAAATACCAAAACTTAGCTGAACGACGTGGTGGTGGGCGCCTGTAGTCCCAGTTACTCGGGAGGCTGAGTCAGGAGAATCGCTTGAACCCAGGAGGCGGAGGTTGCAGTGAGCAGAGATCGCACCACTGCACTCCAGCCTGGGGACAGAACGAGACTCCGTCTCAACAACAAAAATAAATAAGAAGGGCGAGACAGTACAAGGGAGGGCATTCAGTTTTCTTACAAACTTTATCAATGTGGCGATGAACCGTCAGCTTCCAAGCATCGTTCTATTAGGTGTCTGATGGCTTTCATCCATTACCCTTATTGGTTCCCTCCCACTCACAGGGTTTTCAGAATGCTACCAAGATAAGCACAGTCCCTGCCTTTGAACTAGGCTAGGCCCAGTATTTATTAGCCTGAAACATTAACTATGGTGCTAAATAATGTCACAGAGCCCTACTGGCAGGTCAAATGAACTGGAATGAGTAGAACAAAAAGGAGGGGGTGGGAAGTAATCAGGAATGATGGGAGAAAGAGTAGGGCAAAGGGGTGGAGACATAGAAGAAGGGAGGGAGGAACAGTAGGCGATACACTGGTCTGAAGCCTTAAATAAAGAATGCATTTAAAACATTCTATGAGGTTATTTAGTAGACAGTAGTGTTCATCTCAGCAGGTAAGCACCACCAAAATCTTTCTTACTTTCTTCCTTATTTATTTATTTTTTGAGACGGAGTCTCACTCTGTTGCCCAGGCTGGAGTACAGTAACACAATCTCAGCTCACTGCAACCTCCATCTCCTGGGCTCAAGTGATTCTCCTGCCTCAGCCTCCTGAGTAGCTGGGACTACAGGCACGTACCACCACATCTGGCTAATTTTTGTGTATTTTTAGTAGAGACAGGGTTCCGCCATGTTGGTCAGGTTGGTCTTGAACTCCTGACCTCAAATGACCCACCTGCCTTGGCTGTCCCAAAGTGCTGGGATTACACACATGAGCCACCATGCCCGGCCTCTTCCTTTTTATTTTAAGTGAGGGTAGTGGGGGATACACCATCACTAAATGATAGGTTTTACAATGAAAATGCCTTCGTTATACATAATGCATGCCAGAAACTGCCAGTTGTTTACAAAAGTTGTTTCCCACCTTCTTTGGACACATGGCTAGACTGCACCGCCCATTCTCCCTTATAGTTTGGTGTAGCCAGGTGACAAGATTCTCATCGGGAGTTTGAGAAAAGGGATGTGCATCAATTCTATGTGTGTCTCAAAATCTTCCCTGTACATATCTCCATGTCTCCTTGCCCGTCTAGTTGACTGAGATGGCAACCCTGGAAGCCATATGCTGAAGACAGCTAAGCCTCCTCAGCCTGGGTCCCTGAATGACTGCATGGAGGAGAGCCGCTCCTCCTCACTTGAACACTTGCAAAGGACAGTTACAGGAGAAAGAAAGAAACTTGGGTGAAGTCACTAGATTTGGAGGTCTGTATGTTACTGATATAGTTTGGATCTGCCCAAACCTCATATTGAAATGTAATCTCCCATGTTGGAGGGGGGGCCTCGTGGGAGGTGACTGGATCATGGGGGCGGATTTCTCATGAATGGCTTAGCACCATTCCCTTAGTAACGTCCTCAGGATAGTGATTGGGCTCTTGTAAGATCTGGTGGTTTGGCCGGGCGCGGTGGCTCAAGCCTGTAATCCCAGCACTTTGGGAGGCCGAGATGGGTGGATCACGAGGTCAGGAGATCGAGACTATCCTGGCTAACATGGTGAAACCCCGTCTCTACTAAAAAATACAAAAAACTAGCCAGGGGTGGTGGCGAGTACCTGTAGTCCCAGCTACTCGGGAGGCTGAGGCAGGAGAATGGCGTAAACCCAGGAGGCGGAGCTTGCAGTGAGCTGAGATCCGGCCGCTGCACTCCAGCCTGGGCGACAGAGCGAGACTCCGTCTCAAAAAAAAAAAAAAAAGATCTGGTGGTTTAATTGTGCGGCCCCTCCCTGCGCTCTCTTTTTTTTTTGTTTTTGAGATGGAGTCTCACTCTATTGCCTAGGCTGGAGTGCAATGGCGCTATCTTGGCTCACTGCAACCTCTGCCTCCCAGGTTCAACTGATTCTCCTGCCTTAGCCTCCCCAGTAGCTGGGATTACAGGTGCACACCACCATGCTCAGCTAATTTTTGTATTTTTAGTAGAGACAGGGTTTCACCATTGGCCAGGCTGGTCTTGAACTCCTGACATCGTGATCTACCCACCTGGAATCCCAAAGTGCTGGATTCCAGGCGTGAGCCACTGCACCTGGCCACCATGTTCTCTTCTGACATGTGCCATGTTCGCCTTCTGCCATGATTGGAGGCTTCCTGAGACCTCCTCAGAAGCAGATGCCACTATGCTTCCTATGAAGCCTGCAGAACTATCAGCCAAATACATTTCTTTCTTCATAAATTACCCAATCTCAGGTATTTCTTCAGAGCAACACAAGAATGGCCTAATACAGTTACTGTGGCTTAGCCTATCCTTAATGATACACTATGTGTTCCAAATATTTAAAGCTGATATTTAATATTTACATATTTAAAGCTGTCATTTTCAACCAGGGACAATTTTGCCCTCCAGGGGATACTTGGCAATGTCTAGAGACAATTTTGTTTGTCACGAGTGGGGATGGCAGTGGTTCTATTAGCTTCTAATGGACCGAAGTCAGGTTTGCTGCTAAACGTTCCTACAATGCACACAACTCTCCCTCACAGCCAAGAACTACACAGTCCAAAATGTCTATGGTGCTGCTGGTGCCTGCTCTAGAGAGGTTAAGAAGAGGGCTGAACTTTGAACCTTCTGTTCCAGTCAAAGAGGAGGTATGCAGTGAAAGCAGTGGGCTTTGGAGAAAGGGCTGCTTTTCAGTTCCAGCTCAACCACTAGATACATGGTAAGTGCTCAAATGATACACTGATACATGGTAAGTGCTCAAATACTAAATGCTGCTAATGTTATTTTTTAGTGTTTTTGTTTTATTGAGGCATCTATCTAGAAAATTTAGAAATGGTAGCTGAATAGTATGTTTATAGCTGTGGGAATCTATCGAGGTGATGGGGATGGTTACAAAACTTAAGATGTCACAAGACACTCATTGCCTACCATGCTCACAAGAGAATCTGACCAATACAGGTACTGTAAATTATTTTCCTAAGTTTTGACTCAAGATCTGGCCATAAAAGTTTGGAGCAAATAACCCAACTTGACATCAGTCACAAAGTACACATGAACTCTTTTGTTCAGCCAACAGCTACTTTTGCAGAGCAATTCTGCAAATCTCAGCTCATTTTGCTTTCACCAAATGCTGCCCACCTTGAACTGTTTTCATTGGTCATTAGCAATCAAACAGCAGGTATTTATATCACATTCAAAATGGGCAAACCCATTAGAAATGAAAAGAGGTGAAAGATCAGTTCTCCCTGCCCTCCTTCCCAGATCAGATTGCAGTATGAAGACATGAGCACTCAAAATCACTCACTGTTGCTACTTTCTAAGTTTGTGCTGCTGTGGTTGAAGTGGTGAAAGATGAGAGGGAGGTAAGGTAAGGTGGGGAATAAGGGGTCATAATAATAATAACAACAATAATACAGATATGGCAATATGTAGTCAAAGTGAGATTTTTGGGGATTCTGTACAATGATTAGACGTACTATTTAAGGAATGACTCCTAAATAAGCAGAAAACTAACAGGTTTGTCTCTAAATTATCATAGATATTAAATGGTTTTAAGAAAGATCTCATTCACCCATTACAATAAAATCCCTTGGAGGAAAAAAATAGACACATTCACATAAAAGTGCTCAAATGCCTCATTAAAAAAGTACATAAATGATGCCAAGTACTACAGTGTAAGTTCTTTATTAAATCCACCCACATAACAAGCCTTCATTAAAAACAATCCCTACCAACTCCTACACTCAAGCATGGAACACATTTTTCTCCCTTGGTATTTAAAAACCTTTAGTCTAAGAGAACCTTGTAAAAAGTGTCTAATAAATGTTATTTACACTAGAGGGAAAGTATGGAGAGAAGATATCTGTAAATAAAAACACAATAAAAGCTGTGACAATTCCCCTCTTCTCAACAGTCTTCTTTCTTGGTGCAAAACCTGATTCTTTTAGTCCAGCATCCTAGGCAGGTATGACTGGGCCAGGGAATGCCTATGCACAACCATTCCATTATGGCTAAGGAAAAAGAGTAACAGACGCACACTGCCCTTTTCATACCAAACAATTTTGTCTCTCCAGCAGGATCAATGGGAAGACAGGCTTAATCAGAAACCACCTCCACACTTGACAGTGTTGTCCTCAAGGGAGGGGTGCCCCCACGACAAAAGCCAACTCAGATTCCATTTCATCCAAGTCATAGACATCTCACAGGGCTAAGAGCTAAGTGTCCAGGCAGAGTATGTGGTGAAATCACTGCAGAAGCTCTCTGGACCTGCGTCCTGGATTTCCTTCTTTCATTCTGCACAAATTTTGGAGAAGGTTTGCTTCCCCAGCATAAGATAGTTCTTCAATTAATTGGATATCACCAGTACCAAGAGAAGCCTCTTGTAGGCTATGGCAGTGGGGAGAATAGCGTTCAATGTGTTTCAGGGCGCTAAGTGTGTGAAAAACACCCTTCTCTCTTTTATCTTCCCTGACACTGTCTGTACGATCACTCAATAAACAAAGAGTCCACAAAGACTAACGAACACAGAGCTAGGGGTTGGTGATCATTCGAATCCTTGTTTAGCTTCAGCTTTTGAATAATGCTGAATGCTTCCAATAAAGATATGCTTATGCTTCTGCTGTTTAAATTTTGAACATTAAGGCAAGAATACTTAGGGTTTTTGTTTTGTTTTGTTTTGTTTTGTTTTTCCTGAAGTCTCACTCTGTTGCTCTCTGGAGTGCAATGGTGTGATCTCGGCTCACTGCAACCTCCGCCTCCTAGGTTCAAGCCACTCATTCTCCTGCCTCAGTCTTTCAAGCAGCTGGAACTACAGGCATGCACCACCAATACCCAGCTAATTTTTGTATTTTTAGTAGAGATGGGGTTCCACCATGTTGGCCAGGCTGGTCTCAAACTCCTGAACTCAAGTGATCCGCCTACCTCGGCCTCCCAAAGTGCTGGGATTACAGGCGTGAGCCACAGCACCCAGCCCCAATACTTAGTTTTTTTTTTTTTTTTTTTTTAATACACTTTATGGATAAAGGTGCATGAAAAGGATTTTAGCTCTCTGACATATAATAGAAAAAGATAAAGTCATGTTATAATGAACAATTCAGCCAGTTTTTTCACTAAATACACGTGTCCTCAATATCACCAAATATGGCTTAATTTAGTATCTCTCAGAGGTCAAAGATGCCATTTTGTAGTAGAAATGTAACTTCTAATTACACAGCATTAACATGATGAACTATTTTAAAACTTTACTAACAGGTTACAACAGGCCATGAACTATATCTGAGGCCAAATCTTAGGAGGTTCTCAAAGGCTCTTTTACAGATCATTTAGAAAGATTAAAGAAACCAGCCTACCCATGACAGTCCCTGCCCAGTCAATCGAAGGTCCCATTAAACATTAAAGAGACCCTGATTTTCTGCTTTCCAATGATGGATTTCTATCTTTCCACAAATTGTATCATCGGAAATTTAACTTTTAAAACTTGCTTTCCTATTTATCATCTCATTTATCTGTGAATGCTATTAGAGGCATATATAAAATAGAAATAACAGCTCCATTGTTCCTTTGACTACGGTTCACAGTCAAGATCTTACCTCTTTCTCTAAAATGTCAAGTGTACAACAGTAAATGACTAGGAGCAGAGGATGGAAGAGCCACAGCTGGGGAGGGGACAAGGGTTGAGAGAGAAGGCTCTGGGGAAGAATGAAGAGCAACAGGAATAAGAACCACCACATTTTGGGGTTCAACTTTCAGAAAGCATTAGGAATTCATTTCTGAATTCCTAAACGGCATAGGAAAGAATATCTAAATATGTGAGATTATTTTAATACAATGTCTCCACATCTGGGAAAGAAAGGCATACCATACTCTTTACATGTGTAACCAACATCTGGGAATCCTATTGTTCAACTGCGGTCAGGAGGATCTCTTCTTCGAAATAAGCTGCTCTGATATTTGGGACTGTGTTGAAATGTCAAATCATCATTCCTGCTCATGTTTTTTAACTCAATGTATATAGATCAATGATCTTTCACAAAAATGTTGCTGTTCGCAAGTCCTAAAAATGAAATAGAAACTTGAGTGGTAAGGATTATGTATCTATACAGCATGTAGATAAAATGTACTACTATGGGGGTAATTAAGCTGAGAGGAGATTCAATAAAGCAGAGTGTACAAAGTCAGAAATCACGCTACTGTAGAAATTAAAAGTGACTTCAATTAGACGAGCTTCTTTTCCCCCAGAAATTATTTTTGCTTGGAAAGAGCCAGCTAAGGTTGGGCGCAGTGGCTCACACCTGTAAGTCCACCATTTTGGGAGGCTGAGGCAAAGGGGTCTCTTGAGGCTGGCAGTTTGAGACCAGCCTGGACAACATATTGAGATCCTGTCTCTATAAAAATTAGAAAAAAAAAAAAAAGCAACTTAGTAAGGTGTGGTGGTGTGCACCTGTAGTCCTAGATACATGGGAGGCTGAGGCAGGAGGATTGCATGAGCCCAGGAGGTCAAGGTTGCAGTGAGCCATGATCATGCCACTGCACTCCAGCCTGGGTGATAGAGTGAGACCCTTATTCAAAATATATAAATAAAGAGCCAACTAAAAAAACAGTCTGTCTTTTAGTCAGGGTAAAAGTTTTATAGGCTGTCAACAAGCAGCCTTTTTCTTAATTTAAAATTCTGCATTTGAAAAATGGAGAACATTAGATAACTCATTTACAACATTATACAAATAGGTTAGAACTAGATCAAGGAAAACAGATTTTAAAGGAATTGATATTTTGTGTTTTAAAAGAATACCCATATGACAGTCTTTTATTGGGTAGAGTTACTGCAGGCTTGACAATAACTGTTTACTTTCCATTAAGAAAAGAACTGGATAAAAGTGGTCTAGCCACTCTGATAAAGTTGTGATCTGGAGAAACAGCTGTGGTCTCATAGCCAAAATAGATGAAGAGGCTTCAACCAACTAATCTCTGATATGAAACAATTGAAAGTTTTCTAGGAGAACAGGGTAAATGATGTAAAGCATTCTAGTGACTTCTGGAACAGGGGAGCATCTATCTCTTCCTGCATGGATCCCTCCCTCTTCATTTGGGACTCTTCCTCCCCAGGCACCCTTCTTTCCAATACCCACCCCCTTCTGTGCCTCTCCTTCCCCTAATTTCCACCTCAGATTTCCAGTGGGTTCATTAGAAATAATCAAAATAATAATGGTAAAATCACCCATTAAGGTTTTTTTTGTTTTTTTCCTCTAATTAAATTTCTGCTCTAGTGAATTGGCTAATCTGATTTTGTTTTTTTTTTTCTTTTTTTAAGATGGAGTCTTGTTCTGCCATCCAGGCTGGAGTGCAGCGGTTTGATCTTGGCTCACTGCAGCCTCCGCCTCCCAGGTTCAAGCAATTCTACTGTCTCAGCCTCCCAAGTAGCTGGGATTACAGGCATGCACCACCATGCCCAGCCAATTTTTGTATTTTTAGTAGAGATGGGCTTTCACCATGTTGCCCAGGCTGGTCTTGAACTCCTGACCTCAGGTGATCTGCCCACCTTGGCCTCCCAAAGTGCCGGGATTACAGGCGTGAGCCACCGCATCCAGCCTAATCTGATTATTTTTGTGAAAGACTTTAGGTAAAACATAGTATACACAGTGATCACTCTCAGCTAGCAAACTTAGGAGAAGGCTGGCAATAGTGATGAGTGTAGTTTCCATTTACTAATTGATTACTATGTGCCAGGCACAGCTGCAGAGCTTTTTATACCTTATCTTACCCAATTCTCATAATAACCCTATGAGGCAGGTCCTGCTTATTAGTCCCATTCGACAGTTGATGAAACATGGAACAAACTTATAGCCTAAGACAGGGGTGAGCAAACTGTGGCCCTTGGGTCAAACGAGACTCTAAAGAGGTACTGGCATGTTCAGGCCCCGTTATTCACAGTGTATGTGGCTGCTTTTGAGTTTCAAGGCAGAGTTCATCAGTTGTGACCAAGACCTTAGGGCCCATAAGGCCGCAACTATTCACTATCTGGCCCCGCCTAGAAAAAGCTCACCAACCCCTCGTGTAAAACACAGTTGATTCATGAATAAAGAAAAAAGGCAAGAACATTTGGACAGCTTCACATAGAACTTACATTGAAATTTTCTTAGAAAAAATAAATTCTGTCTTTATCTGTTTTCTTTCATTCATCTGTTACCTGTTTCTTCTCACCTAAGGTTTATCAACTAGCCTCAGGAAAAAATAAAAGTGTTAATGGAATACCAGTTCAGTAATTAAAGGTTTCTCTCCATAAGGTGAGTTTTGATTAGGTAGAAAAGTTTCCAAGAAGGAAAGGAAAAAAAAGCATAGACCAAAGAAAGCTTGAATAACCATATGTTTCCTGAGAGGCTATAAAATTTTTGGCTGTTTTACAGGTATTTCTTCTCAAGTACAAATGACATCATTGTTGAAAATTTTTAAAAACAGGCCTACTTTATTCTACATTTGGTACCACATATTGTTTCAGTTGACCATCAATTGACTTTTCTATTTTTAGTGGGAAGGTACGTCATAACTATTTTTAGTAGACAGAGTCTGGTAGTATCATTTGTGGATCACACATAGTCATGCTTTAGAATTCTTTTTCTAAAGCTATGAGAATGTATTTGGGGGAAGAACATGCTCACTGGCAATATTCTACTGTACTGTGAAACATACTCTAGAGTCAATGTCTAAAACAGGAAACAGGTATTAACAAATGAAAGAACCTGCTGTATTAGTAGGCTGCAAAGCAAGTGTAGCTTTATAACATACAAATCTGCCCTTGAGGCCGGGCACGGTGGCTCACGCCTGTAATCCCAGCACTTTGGGAGGCTGAGGCGGGCGGATCACCTGAGGTCGGGAGTTCAAGACCAGCCTGACCAACATGGTGAAACCCCATCTCTACTAAAAATACAAAATTAGCTGGGCATGGTGGTGCATGCCTGTAATCTCAGCTACTCAGGAGGCTGAGGCAGGAGAATCGCTTGAACCCGGGAGGTGGAGGTTGCAGCGAGCCGAGATCATGCCATTGCACTTCAGCCTGGGAAACAAGAGTGAAACTCTATCTCAAAAAACAAAACAAAACAAAACAAAACAAAAACCTGCCCTTGAGATAGTAATATTTTTAAATATAATTGGGAGTTAACATCTGAGCTTCTCTGATAATTCGTGCTTTATCCTTTAAAACAACCCAGAAAATAAAAATCAAATAATTGAATTTCCAGAGGATGTGACCTGGCACATAAGCTGAGCTCAATTCCCATGAAATAATTTGTGCAAGTAATTTATAATTATAATAATAATATATGCAAAATAATTTATATAGGATTACTCACTGTAAACAGTGAACAGAAAGGAGACACTTGAGACAAGACAAAGCCCATGACTTTTCTCTACCTTTCAACCCTTTCCCCAAACACCAACCAATACAGGAGTAGCACAGAGCAGCGGCTGCAAACCTGTCTGCACATTAAAATCACCTGTGCATCTTCCACAATTCCACCACCCAAGCCCCACCCAGGCCAATGAAATCACAGTTGCTGAGTGTGAGATTCACGTCTCAGTAGTTTTGGAAGCTCCCAGACACCAGTAGAGAGTGGTGATTAAGGTAAGGACAGCTGAGAGGTTCAGTCATACACCTGCCACTTATGCTGCAGGAGACCTGAGTCCTCCTCCATCTTCACCTGCCCCACTGTGTGTGAGTCACTCTGACATCTTGGGTAGGATTCATTAACACAGCATCCTGCTATGGACACTGTATCATCATCTTGGGTAGGATTCATTAACAGCATCCTGCTATGGGCACTGTATTATCATTCTTGCTCCTCACTCATAACTAATTTGTTAATGCAAATATTAAGAGGATGTTAACACAGTGAGTTATGGCCTTAGGGTTTCTCTTAAAAGTTACTCTCTCTTTAAACATTCACATCCCTTCCGCCTCTTAGAAGACATCCCCTACACCTGGCTTGGCTTTGCCGTCTCTTTTGCAAGCATATTTCTCCTGCATGTCGAACATTAAAAGGGAAGTCGGCCTTACCTCTACAATGCTTTTTAAATCTTGCACATAAGTCCTTTCGGTCTCCAGAATTTCCTGAACAACTCTATCCACATAGAGGAGCTTGGGGCTGGTGGCCGAGTCTGTGGTCATCTTGGGTGTCCCATTCGAGTCCACTCTCCACTGCGCCCTGGGCGGCCTTTCGCTGCCTTCGTCTGCGTTCTGTTGCCCGGCGGCGGGGTGGTCCCTCTGCAGCTCACTGCTGGAAAACGGCCTGGCCGGAACCAGCTCCAGTTTTATGGCCCCTACCTCCTTATCCTGGTTAAACAAGCCCAAGTGGCTATTTGAAACTAAGGTCATTCTGCTGCCGAAGGAACCATGGCTGTCGCGAGAAGAGGCCGAGGACGACGTGGAACCGAAGCTGACGGGTCGGTCACTATCAGAGAGCTCCATCGTCTTCAGTTCTTGAGGGCAGGAACGCCTGGTTGTGGTCTTGGGATCTGGAACTTTGGTTACAGCTGATGGCACTTTAAGACGCAACTGGTGCCCATCTATATGCATTAAAGAAAATAAATAAAAAGGACAAGATAAGCAATTCTATCAAGCAGAGGGTTGAAAGGAAGTAAAAACCTAGCTCAAATAAATACAGTCAATAACAAGGTGTCCAGTTATAGAAGGGAATGCAAAGGTACCTGTTGGTGGAGCAAGATGCAAAATCAGTGTTCCTAAAGCATCATCTGGGTGCCTGTTAGAAATGCAGAGTCTCGGGCTCTGACCTCGACCTGCTGAACTTGAATCTGCACTTTAATAAGATCCCAGAATGACTTATAAGCATTAAAGTTTGAGAAACACTAGACCTGTTGTCTCAAAAGTGTGACCACCTGGAATGACTCTTATGCAAATTAGTCTAGATTCACTAAATTAAAGACTCAGTGGTCAGGGCACCAGGAATCGATCACTTTAACAAGCACCACAAGTGGTTCTTATGAACTTAAAAGGGACCCGACGTGACTCCTATGGAATTTTGAAAAACCTTGTTCTAGATTTTAAGTATTTCACCATAATTCCACAAAATTTTAGGCTAGCATCCTGGAGCCACCACTAGTTGACTTAAATAATGCTGGCAACTTTACATTTTACTTGCATACAGCATTAAAGGAAGTGTCACATAGACAATAATTTTCTAGTACTAGGCAAGAAAAAGATATAGTCATACACAGCATAATGATGTTTTGGTCAACAATGAACTGCAGGCTGGGCGCGGTGGCTCACGCCTGTAAATCCCAGCACTTTGGGAGGCTGGGAGGGGGGGAATCACTTGAGGCCGGGAGTTTGAGACCAGCCTGGCCAACATGCCAAAACCCTGTCGCTACTAAAAAATACAAAAATTAGCTAATCGGGAAGCTGAGGCACGAGAATTGCTTGAACCCCGGAGGCAGATGTTGCAGTGAGCCGAGATCCTGCCACTGAACTCTAGCCTGGGTGACAGAGCGAGACTCTGTCTTAAAACAGAACAACAAACCGCATATATGGCAGTGGTCAGAGCAATCTGCCATACCATCCAGCCTAGATGTGTCAAGGGCTATGCCATATAGGTTTGTGAGAGTATGCTCTGTGATGTTCATACAATGATGAAGTTGCCCGACAACGCGTCTCAGAATGTACCCCCATGCTGAAGTGATGCATGACTGTATTAAGACTCACACCCCACTGAAAACTTATCCTCTTACCACAGCACTTCTCCAGATCACTTCTTAAAAACTGGCATTCTATTTGTGGCACATATGGAGTTATGATACTACTAGAGAGTATGTTTGATTAACTACAACACTCCACAAGTACAGTTATAAAATCATGTAATTATATGACGAATCTAGGAACTAAATTATGAGAACAGTTATGAGAAAATGGTGCCGTCTTGTTTAGAAAAGGGCAAAAAGAAAAACTGTCTGCAAAGTCAAAAGGTCACGTAATGGTGAAACCCCGTCTCTACTAAAAAAAAGACAAAAAAAATTAGCCAGGCCTGGTGGCAGGTGCCTGTAGTCCCAGCCACTAGGGAGGCTGAGGCAGGAGAATGGTGAGAACCCAGGAGGCGGAGCTTGCAGTGAGCCGAGATCGCACCACTGCACTCCAGCCTGGGCAACAGAGCAAGACTCCGTCTCAAAAAAAAAAAAAAAACAAAAAAAAAACCAGTCACTTAACACCTACAGCATTTAAATATGATGTTAGGCCCCAAAAGGACCCACATGAAAATTAAACATTCAGAAGCTATTTGGGTAAAACACTCAAAATTCCAATCTTCTTCATTTCTAAGGCAGGGTCAACATTTCTCCCTCAAATAATGAGATTCCACGTCTCATTATTTCATAGAGAAATTTTGTTTATAGAAACAAAATGTCTTGTGATATAGAATGTGATTAATGAAGAAATTTGCTTCATTTTGCTAGGTTACCTTACCACAAAAACATGCTTATAGGTTTTACCAGAAAAATGGAAGAGGGAAACTTATGTTTGGAAGGTTACAATGTGACAAACACAGTAAAAAGAATACATAGTAATGATCATTTTTCAATAGTAATGGAAATTTGGTTTGATTCTATAATAAAGATCACTAAACAGTTGGTACTAGTATTTTTAGAATATAAAGTATCCATCAAGTCTCTCCTTCAATGTACTGTTTCTAGATAGTTTATATTCACGACAAGTATTACTACAAACTTACCATGCAAATATTAAAGTTATGAATAAAAAATGAAGGAACTAATTCTGAGTCAAGAAGGAGTGGTAAGACATGTAGGAAATGAGCAGTTTATCTGCGAAACCACTACCACATGCTAGAGTTTGCCACAAATTTTTAATGCTTTTGCAATATTCTTTCTGCTTGGTCTATAACAACTTTATGGCCTATAAAACATGAATTGGTTATAGTAGTCAAAATGCACTTGACCTAGAAAGCCTGATCCAACTTGAGTGTGGCAAAAATCCAAGCAGCAGCCATGCATTTAGGCATGCTTGCAGCAAAGGACACTTGCTCACGTTTGGGACTGGTATTGAGAAAGTCATGGGCAGTCCAAAGTAGAGGCAGACATAACAATGTTTTATTTCTATTCACATCCACTATAACCAGGACCATCAGGCTGATCTCATTGTAGGAAATGGGCACTCACTTGGGAAGTATCTGAGGATACTTTGGGATACCAAGGGTCCAATGAGGCTATGATTTTGGGACTAAACATAAGTTGGATATATTCTTTTTTTTTTTGAGATGGAGTTTTGTGCTTGTCACCCAGGCTGGAGTGCAATGGCATGATCTCAGCTCACTGCAACCTCTGCCTCCCAGGTTCAAGCAATTCTCCTGCCTCAGTCTCCCTAGTAGCTGGGATTACAGGCATGTACCACCACGCCCAGCTAATTTTTATATTTTTAGAAGAGACAGGGTTTCACCATGTTGGCTGGGCTGGTCTCAAACTCCTGACTGCAGATGATCCACCTGCCTTGGCCTCCCAAAGTGCTGGATTACAGGTGTGAGCCACCACGCCCGGCCAAGTTGGATATACTCTATAACAGGGGTGCGGTACCTGTCCATGGCCTGTCAGAAACCAAGCAGCACAGCAGGAGGTGAGCAGTGGGTGAATGAGCATTGCTGCCTGAGCTCCTGTCAGATCAGCAGAAGCATTAGATTCTCATAGGAGTGTGAGCCCTATTGTGACCTATGCATGCCAGGGATCTAGGTTGCACGCTCCTTATGAGAATCTAATTCCTGATGATCTGAGGTGGAACCATTTCATCCTGAAAGCATCCCCACTCCCCTACCCCCACCAACTCAACCCACCTTCATCCCTCGAAAAACTGTCTTCCATGAAACCAGTCCCTGGTGTCAAAAAAGTTGAAAAGCCAAGGCATCTGGAAAGTTCTACCCCCCATAGATCTGTACATACTCTCTCCAGGGTAAATTCTGATTTTCTAACCGGAGATGAATCAATCTCTCCAGAATAGAAAACTGTCTTTCACACAGTTACAAAACTCTTGGCACTATATTCATGATCAGGACTAGTGAAAAATGGACACAACAGAGAGACACATTATTTTCTTATTATCGTTTCTTTTCTCTACTTACTTTCACTTTAAATTAGATACCCAATATTGGGACAGAAGGATTAAAGAGGAATAAAAGCTGCTTTTAGAGGACCCTAGGTTGGGCTGCTAGAAATGACAATGTCTTTAGAAATACTTTCAAAGGTGGGAAAGAGTGGGATGTAAAACGCAGATCAATAGGGACCCCTTCATGGATAGATCTTAAATAGCAGCATAGATTGGGCACCGCTGCGGGGACAGCTTCAAACGTTCCAATGCCAGTCCACGTACAGGCCTGGCTGCCAACCAGGCACTTTCTAAAATAGACCATTTCAGAAGTTTGGTGTCCATAGTATTTAGCCAAGCTTACCACCCCAAACTAAAGACCTTCCAAAATTACCAATGACAGAAGTGAAACATTTAAAGTCAGGTCATATAATAGCATGTAATATGAGACCGCACTTGCTAATGGCTAACATTTTTTATGTTGATTCATTGCTTAGAAGATAATTATAGTTTCCTCATGTAGGAAAATGCACCTCTTAAAAACTGTCTAGTCTTGTTCTCACTTTCCTCAAAATAATTTAAGATTTCCACCCTGTCTGGCCTATTCTAATGCAACTCACCAATTATTAATATTTATCTCTAGAGCTGTGTTGCTCCACACAGTAGCCAGTGGCCACATGTGGCTACTGAGAACTTGAAATGCAGCCAGGCTGGGCACAGTGGCTCATGCCTGTAATTCCAGCACTTTGGGAGGCTGAAGCAGGCAGATCACTTGAGCTCAGGAGTTCAAGACTAGCCTGGGCAACCTACTAAAACCCCATCTCAAATACAAAAAATACAAAAAATTAGCCGGGTGTGGTGGCATGTGCCTGTAGACCCAGCTACTTGGAGTCAAGGCTGCAGTAAGCCATGATCGTGCCACTGCACTCCAGCCTGGGTGGCAAAGTGAGACCTTGACTCAAAATAAATAAATAAACAAATAAACACAGTCAGTCTGAATTGAGATGTAAGATACACAACAGATTTTAGTAACTTAGTATGAAACTAAAAACATGAAATAAAATACCTCATTAATAATTTTTATATTTGTGTATTGAAACAGTAATTTGGATTAGGTTAAATAAAACATCTCATTGAAATTATTTTCACTGGTTTCATTTTACGTTTTTTTCTTTTTTGAGGTAGAGTTTTGCTCTTGTTGCCCAGGCTGGAGTGCAGTAGTGCAATCTTGGCTCAATGCGACCTCCGCCTCCTGGGTTCAAGCAATTCTCCTGCTTCAGCCTCCCGAGTAGCTGGGATTACAGGCGCCCACCACCATGCCTGGCTAATTTTAGTACTTTTAGTAGAGACGGGGTTTCACCATGTTGGCCAGGCTGGTCTCGAACTCCTGACCTCGTGATCTACCCGCCTCGGCCTCCCAAAGTGCTGGGATTACAGGTGTGAGCCACTGCGCCCGGCCTACTTTCTTATTTTAAATTTATTCTTATTTTTATTTTTTGAAACAGAGTCTCACTCTGTCACCCAGGCTGGAGTGCAGTGGCACAATCATGGCTCACTCCTGGGTTCAAGCCATCCTCCCACCTCAGCCTCCCGAGTAGCTGGGACCACGCCACCATACCAAGCTAATTTTTACTTTTAAGTTTTGTAGAGATGAAGTCTTTCTATGTAGCCCAGGCTGGTCTTCAACTCCTGGGCTCAAGCGATCCTCCCATCTTGGTCTCCCAAAGTCCTGAGATTACAGGTGTAAGCCACTGCCCCAGCATCATTTTACTTTTTTATATGGTGGCTACTAGAAAATAAAAAATTACATATGTAGTTCATATATATTTTAGTCAGACAACGCTGATCTAGAAGTCTTTGATATAATTACATTATTCTTGAAGGTTTAAATTTACCTCTTTATCAATCTTTGCTCAAATAATAGTGAATGCAGAGATACATACAACTCAAAGTTTGCATTTTTGTTTTTTATTCCACTTATTAATGCACAATATTATTAAAAATTAGCAAAAATAGAGTTGGGAGGTCATCTCTGTGTAGCAGATATTGGGCTAACTGATTTTCCATGACAAACTGAAACATCCAGATAAAAAACTATAGAGCAAGAAAGCTTTTTCGTTTGCCCTGAGTGAAAGATGTTAGCATTTGGGTGAGCTGCTGCTTTTCTTCTCATAACTTCTGTCTATTCCAAAATCCCAAACACAGGGCTAATAATGTAAGAATTTCTGAGAACTTCCAGCCAAACCTTGCTAATGGCTTATATGAGGTATATCTCTTGACCCTAAGACAAGCAGGTTCCACCCACTTAGAGGACTGTGATCAATCTCACCCTTCGTAAACCTGGAGGTGGTGGGGGTGGAAGTACCCACAGAGGAACCTTAGAGACTTACTGAGTCTCACAATGAGAAGCACTGGTTAGCGTAAAAGCCATCCAGATAAAATACTCTTTTTCTGTGTGCCATCCTCAATAAAAGGAAAAGTTGCCTAGATAGCTTCTATGTAGCTAGGCTTTCATACATTTTACTTCAAGACAAATCCCTCTAATTTTTTCTAGGTGAAAAAACTGGAATTCCAGGGCTTTTCTTTCTTTGCTCTTCCAACTTCCATTATATTAATTGCTCTCTTTTGGAATATCACTGCCAGAATCAAAAGCAATGCTTCTCGGCTCTGGTTTCTTAGGCTGATTTAGGTTTCATGCAGAACGTTCCATGGCTTCCTGTGACCATATTTACATGGAGAAGGGGGGACATTTGATGGGTCCTACAGCCTACAATTCCCAAGGAGAAACTTAGGCAGGACAGAAATCCTACTCACAGCAGGGATTGAGGGGTGATCAGGGTTTCCAAATTCTGCTCATTGCTATTCTAGACAACAAATACCTAGTCTGAGTTCCTTGGCAGGACAACCATGGAAATTGAGAGAATGTGTTAATGTGTTGTGTTCAGTACCAACGAGTAGCTGAAATTATGTAGTTCCTTATTACACCTCCTGTGAATTACTCAGAGGGGAGGCCACAGAAAGACTGAAGTATACATAAATAGTTACTCTATCAGCTAGTGATGTTCATTTAATATACAGCACAGTTTTGTTAGAGCCTCAACGTTGTAAACATTTTTTAAAGCATTAAGTCAGTTGTTTAAGAGTCCAAGTTAAAAAATACACATTTATATATTTCAAAGATGACACTAGATATTTAAGGAACATCTTTTGTTCCCCCACACCAATATGGATTTTCACTTCTTGGTTTTCTAAACTATCATACTTGATTCCTGTTTAATGGTAGGGCCAGGACTATAATTCCTGATGTTCTCTAGTGTTCAGCATGTTCAATTCAGGGAACATGATTTTCATATTTATTTGTAGTTATTTGGTGATGAAGAACCAAAGAGTAAAAAAAAAAAAAAAAATCTTGTTAACATGTTAATTTCTTAGTTTTATCATGTAAATTTCTTAGTTTTTAACCAAGGTACTACAATTACACAAGATGTTAATGTTAGGGCAAGCTGAATGAAAGACAGATGGGAACTTTGCACTGTCTTTGTAACTTTTTTGTACACTTAAAAAATTTTCAAAATAAATAGCTCAAAAATGTTTTAAATTGAAAAATGTATTCTATTGAGGTATGATTAAATACAAAAAGTTATATGTATTTAATGTATAAAACTTGAATTTGGAGTGAAACTATCACCACAATCTATGCCACGAACATAGTCATCACCTCCAAAAGTTTTCTTATGCCTCTTTATTATTATTAAACATTTTATAATAACAACACTTAAGACCTACCTCCTTAGCAGTATTTTAAGTATACAATATAGTATTGTTAGCTATAGGCACTATGCTGTGCAGATTTCTTGGACTTACTCATCTTGCATAGCTGAAAATTTGTATCCTTTCACGATTACCTCCCTGTTTCTCCCTCTCCCTACTCCCTGGCAAGCACCACTTTCGTCTTTTCTTGGATGAGTTTGATTATTTTAGATTCTTCATAAGAGCGGTGTCATACAGCATTTGCCCTTCTATGTCCAGCTCATTTCATTTAGCACAACAGACTCCAGGTTCATCCATGTTGTCACAAGTGGCAGGATTCCCTTCTTTTTTTATGGTCAGATAATTTTCCCATTATATGTATGTGCCACATGTTCTTATATCACATGCAAAAAGAATAAAAATGAACCCTTATCTTATACTCTACACAAAAATAAACTGAAAATACATTCAGACCTAAAAATACAACCAGAAACCATAAAGCCTCTAAGAAAAAAAAAAAAGAAAAAACCTAGGGGAGAAAAGCTTCATGACATTGTCTTGGCAATGAGTTTTTGGATATGCCACCAAAAGCACAGGCAACAATAGCAAAAAGCAAAAACAGACAAGTGAGGCTACATCAAACCAGAAAGCTTCTGCAAAGCAAAGGAAATCATCAGCTAAGCAAGGAGATAACCTACAGAATGGGATAAAATATTTGCAAACCATGCATCCAACAAGGCGTTAAAGCACATATTTGTACAAGAAGATCAAGAATGAGAAAGATATTTTGCAAAAATATTTTCATTCAAACAGGAGGTGAGGGGTTGAACAAAGAGGAACAAAGATTCCTTCAAGCTGTAAAGTCAAATACGAAATACTCAGATAATTTACCGATTGATTCCTATATTAATTGCTATGGTATGAATGTCTGTGCCCTTCTCAAAATTCATATGTTGAAACTTACTCACCAAGGTGATGGTATTGGGGGGGGCTGTTGGGAGATGATTAGGTCATGAGGGCTCTACCCTCATGAATGAGATTAGTGTCCTTATAAAAGAGGACAGAGGGAGCTTGTTTGCTCCTTCTGCCATGTGAGAACACACAGGAGGCACCATATAGGAGGAACAGGCCCTCACCAGATACACAACCTGTTGGCGCCTTGATCTTGGACTTCCCATTCTCTAGAACTGTGAGCAATCAATTTCTGTTCCTTGTAAGTTACCCAGTTTAAGCTATTTTGTTACAGTAGCATAAATGGACTAAGACACTAGTCAATGGAAACTAAGAGGTATAATGGCTACCTCAGTTGAGTAGGGATTAAGCAGCTACTTGAGGCAACCTCAGTTGAGTAGGGATTAAGCAGCTACTTGAGGCAGCTAATGCATTAGATAAATTGCCTTAGCTAAGGGGTGCCTCTGGACCAGTCTAGTGAAAAAGAACCTAAAGAAATTCCTTAGGCCAGGCGTGGTGTCTTATGCCTATAATCCTGGCACTTTGGAAGGCAGAGGCAGGTGAATCACCTGAGGTCAGGAGTTCGAGACCAGCCTGGCCAACATGATGAAACCCCCATCTCTACTAAAAATACAAAAATTAGCCAGGTGTGGTGGCAGGTGCATATAATCCCAGCTACTCAGCAGGCTGAGGCAGAAGAATCACTTGAACTCGGGGAGTGGAGGTTGCAGTGAGCCGAGATCGCACCACTTCACTCCAGCCTGGGTGACACAGTGAAACTCCATCTCAAAAAAAAAAAAAAAAAATTCCCTAAAGGCTTTTTATGCAAATGCAGCTGTTTTTACTTTTGTTGTATGCTTTTTTCGTGTGTGTGGTGACTTAGTGTGGGGGATGAAGGAAATTATTTGGGGCACTCTAAACCATCCATTATGTTACCACTTAGAAAGGGACTGTTATTGTCTACCAAAATCCACTCTACCCTTTTCTTTAGTGATAGAGTTTTCACTGAGCACATTTCCCAGCCTCCTCTGCCTTTAGATATTGGCCATGTGGTCAAGTTCTCCCGAGTAGAAATGATATATGCCCCTTTGGGGGTCTATTTCTCAAGACATTAGATTTTATTACTCCACATTCTTTCCTCTTCGTGCTGGAACCCAGATGTGGCAGAAACCTTGCCTCGACTCTAAGAAGGATACTAGTGCCCTAGAGTATAGCAGAGCCCAAAGAAAGGCAAAACCTTGCAGTCACTGGTGCTAGACATAAAGTCTGGTTATCCTGATTCTGCCACACTAGAGAAACCACACGATGAGACCGCAATGATACGCAGAGGGATGCCCAAGGAGCCCCGGCTGTTGCAGCCCCTGCTGTGAGTGTTTCCAGCCAAGACATTGGACATGTGGATGAGAAGCCTTTCAGATGACCCCAGCCCTGTCATGTCTGAGTGCAATTTCATGACAGTCCCCAAGTCAGAATCACCTAGCACAGCCTTTCCTGAATTCTTGCCTCACAGAAACCTTGAGCAATTATAAATGATTGTTGTTTCAAGCCAGTAGGCTTCGGGGTGATTGGTTAGGCAATATGAGATAACCCAAACAGTTTCTATTTTAACAGATGAGCCTTATTATGATACAGCTGCTACAATTCTGTGTCAAAATCACCCTTAAAAAACCCCCAAAACCAACCTCAGTGGTCTTTCATGTGTCTCATTACTTTTTGAAAACTGTATAGATGGGGAAAAAGGAAAGCAGAGATTACATAACATCATGCTCAAAGTTGAACTATGAATCAGAGACTACACTTTCTAACTTCTAGTCCATCCTTCCTTGTACTCATAAAATAGCAGGGTAGAAAAGGAACTTAGAGATCAGGAAATAAAAGACTCAACATAAGCTGCTTGTCTAAAGCACATGGTACCATATGCCAAAAGAGACTACCCAGTGTGTGGCTATGTGTGCCCAGAAATGCATATATCCACAACCCTCTGTATAAACACATTTCAGAGAACCAACCAGAAATTAAATCATGTCCTAATACTCCCTTTTGGTCAGAGGATTTGCATGTCTGCCCTGGCTCTGTACCCCCCAGGTTTATACTGATCTTTGCGGCTCTGGTTTCCTTGTATGTGAGGCAGCTGGATTAGGTGACTTCCCCAAGTCTCATCCAACCTTTGGGCCATGACTCCAATCCTGAAAACCCAGCAAACCACTGGCTGTCACAACTGCATGGCCTCTTCCCAGCTGGAGGCACAGCACAAGCAGTGACCCCCTAATAGCAGTTTCTTCTACATCCTACGAATGCCAGGTCTTGGATGATGAAAAACTGTATCACTGAGACTGGATTAAGAAAATGCGGCACATATACACCATGGAATACTATGCAGCCATAAAAAGGGATGAGTTTGTGTCCTTTGTAGGGACGTGGATGCAGCTGGAAACCATCATTCTCAGCAAACTATCGCAAGAACAGAAAACCAAACACTGCATGTTCTCACTCATAGGTGGGAACTGAACAATGAGATCACTTGGACTCGGGAAGGGGAATATCACACACCGGGGCCTATTATGGGGAGAGGGGAGGGAGGAGGGATGGCATTGGGAGTTATACCTGATGTAAATGACGAGTTGATGGCTGCTGACGAGTTGATGGGTGCAGCACACCAACATGGCACAAGTATACATAGGTAACAAACCTGCACGTTGTGCACATGTACCCTAGAACTTAAAGTATAATAAAAAAAAATAATAATAAAAGAAAAACTGTATCACTGAGTTTTTTAAAGGCTAAAAAAAAAATCTCTATTTTTACTTTAGATTAAATAATAATCTATGCTCCAGCTTTGCTTTGAATAGTACCTTCCTGTTAGTGTAAAATTATCAGTCTCAAGGCAGTAACTAAACAATGACGGTTATATACACAAGCTCCATCTGTATGGAACACACTCAGTTCCAAAACATCCCTGCACAGCTGGGAGGGAGGCACCAAGAGAAACCACATTTTCTTAAAGAAAAAGGAGGAGGAAGAAGAGGCGAATTCCAAGTGACTAACAATAGCACTCCGAACAAACAAATCCATCCATGAAGTACATTAGACATGTTCTTTTAAAAAAGGAGGAAGAGGCAGGGCGCAGTGGCTCACGCCTGTAATCCCAGCACTTTGGGAGCCCAAGGCGGGTGGATCACAAGGTCAGGAGTTTGAGACCAGCCTGGCTAACATGGTGAAACACCGTCTCTACTAAAAATACAAAAATGAGCTGGGTGTGGTGGCGCGCCTGTAATCCCAGCTATTCAGGAAGCTGAGGCAGGAGAACCGCTTGAACCCGGGAGGTGGAGGCTGCAGTGAGCCGAGATCGCGCCACTGCACTCCAGCCCGGGTGACAGAGCAAGACTCTGTCTCAAAAAAAAAAAAAAAGGAGGCAGAGAAAGTAAAGTGCCTAGTAACAGAGATCCAAGTATTGAATAAAGCCATCTAGAAGGTACTGTGTAAAATGATTAAATGTCATGTCTTTAAAAGTATAGAAAATGGTCATAATATACAATGAGTAAAATGGGTAGTTTAAAAAACATATAATACGATCCTAATTTTAAATTTAAAATGCCACTTCTTTATTCTCTACATTAGAAATAGATTGAAGGAATATATAATAAAATGTTAACATTGGTTTTACTGAGTAGAATGAATAATTTTGTTCCTTTCGTATTTATCTGTAAACATCTCTTTTCTTCAATAGGTGTATTCCTTTTATAACCTGAAAAAATTATTTAAGGCAATTAAAATCACAATGTCAATTGGTGTCAGATATCTAAATATTTTAAATTAAAATAATTTTCATATTCAATATGTGATTAAGGAATGCCTTATATATCTTTCAAAAATGTATCATTAAATTCAAATAAGAAAGCCAAATGAAATCAGATTCCAATGGACAACAGTATTGAATACAATCCACGCCTCCTTTGCCCCAATCATTGTTCCTCACAAAAGTATTTCCTACCAAGAAACACTCAAAATGGAAACTGCATTTTCTTAGGCAACTTTGGTTGCCACTAGACTCAGACTAAATTTCATCACTGCAGTTGCTAAGCATACATTTGCAAACATTTATTTGGTTCCTCCAACTTTGACTGCATATGAACCTCTAAAAGAAAGCATATTAAAATGCTGGGCATTCGGCGCGTGACCACTGAGGATTTCAGAGTTCTCCCCAGAGTCAGAAACATCAGCTCTCTAGATATTTCAACCTCACTTTAAGGAAAGAGCAAAATCAAATGAAACTAAGACAAAACCTATTTGAGACAGGCTGCAGTTCAGACGGGAGGGGGAGAAAAAATCATCTTCTAGACTTCAGGCTATCGCATTTGTAACAGAAGAGTTTTCCTTGATCCAGCCAAGCTTCCGTCCCCGCACACTTGTGAAGAAAGCCCCCCCTGCCACCCTTTCTCACCTCGGTGGACCTCTCTGGCTGCTCCCAGAGGGAAGGAGCGTTTGTGCCGGCATCCTTTCTTCGGGGACACTCACATTAGCACCTACCTCTGCTCCACTCAGGCTTAAGCACATCGTCTGCCTTCAGCTGATGCGGTGACCTCAGTCAGGTAAAAGAAACAGCCTTTGCTAGTCTGTGCAGCGCCTTCCGTAGAAATATTGCATGAGTCAGCTTTTATCTCCCAAACCCAACACACAAAGGCTTTGCAAAAACCTGATTTGCAACTTTCTCACTGCCTTTTTCCCCCTAGTGTGCAGACCACAGACTTCAGCATCACTAAGAGCCTTAAATGAAACATGACATCATTCAATTGAGAAACAGGACAATAGACACCACTGTGGGTAACTTGAAAATGCACACTTCACTGAGCAACACCCTACCACTTCCATTCTTTTGTGAACATCAAATACAACCCACACTCGCCCAAAGCTGCTGGGCTTCACCTTCCTGGCTCTGGCCACGGTTCTCATTAAACTCTAGAAAATAAGCAAGATCTTTGGAACTCTGATAGTTTTAAGTTCACTTCCTGAAGCATGGGCTTGTTTCAAAGTAAAGGGACCTATGTTTAACTTTCAAAGTAAACGGACACATCTTTAAACTGAAGTTTTAAAATGCAGGTTGGGGTGGGGGTGGGGTGGTGAATAACAACCAGTGGGAAATAGTTTGGATAATTAGCTTCTGTTAACAAGACACTTAATAGAACTTTAGGTGAACAAAGTTTAAGGAGGAAACATTTAAGGCCGACATTTAAAAAACCTATCTGAAGACAAATATCTAAAATTGATATGCACACGCATTTCTTTGGAGAACAGTTAAGTTCTGTGATTTTATATTCATAAATACTAAGTAGTAAAGACAGAATGATCTAGTATTCCTACAATACTTTAGTGAGACCTTCTAATTATTTTGGGTTTTTGATTTCTCTAAGACCACCGGTCCTTCTGAAAATGCTGTATCTATTTTTACAGAAAGATTCAGAAGGCGTATATTTGACAAAGATCTTGAGTTCTTTAAATGAAGGTCTCCAGAAGTACAAAAATGCTATTGAAAACTGATACCGGCCGGGCGCGGTGGCTCAAGCCTGTAATCCCAGCACTTTGGGAGGCCGAGACGGGCGGATCACGAGGTCAGGAGATCGAGACCATCCTGGCTAACACCATGAAACCCTGTCTCTACTAAAAAATACAAAAAACTAGCCAGGCGAGCTGCTGGGCGCCTGTAGTCCCGGCTACTAGGGAGGCTGAGGCAGGAGAATGACGTAAACCCGGGAGGCGGAGCTTGCAGTGAGCGAGCCGAGATCCAGCCACTGCACTCCAGCCTGGGTAACAGAGCAAGACTCCATCTAAAAAAAAAAAAAAAAAAAAAGAAAACTGATACCACTGCACTGTGGAACTACAATTCAAAATATGGATTATGTCCTTGCATAGACATCTAAAACTGAACTATATCAAAGGATTAAAATCCTTTAAATAGAAGTTCCATTTAAAGCATTCATTTGTGGTTATGGAAAACACCATTAGCAGATCATCCTTAATATAGCTATTTCTATCATGCCTATTAAGTGATTTTAAACTAACAACATAATAGGATAATTTGTTTTAATGCTGATTTCCTTTCAAATCAGGCTGAACATACACATGGCTATTTAAATAAATGATTTTTAAAGGAAATAGTTCGGAAGACAACTTGTTGGAATTTCTCACCTACAAAATTCACCGGTTTGATGGAAATTAGTAACTCCAGGATGCTGAGAAGGCAGTGTGAGAGGAAGGGTCCTCCCTGGGCTGTGGAGACTCTTCATCCTCTATTCTGGCCTCCACAGCAACCCCTTCGGCCTCCCAAATCATGTCTGTCTCCCATACCAGTGCCTAAGCTGGGCTCTTCCTTTCTGCTCAACGAAGAGCCAGCTCAGATCAAGCTCCCACTCCATCTGCTACAACCACTCTAACCCACCACTCTTTCCACTAGTTTAACAGCTGTTTATTACACTTAGAGTAAGGATCATGTGGTCTCGTATTTAATTGTTTTCTAAGGGTCTCTCTCCTACCCTGCATGGTAGCTGTTGGGGGCAGGGAACCTTCCTATACCGTAGATTTGATATTCTTAAGGCAGATACGAAGATCTAAACTCTTAGACGGGATAAAATGCACAGAGGCTCTAGGCTTCCTAATGACTCATCCATTGTGCATAGCCTCAGATCACAACACAGCTACTTTTAACTTCCAATAAAATTACATTGTACTTGGATTTTTTTTTTACTTTTTGCCAAGAAACATGTTTCTAAAATGCTATTTCTGAGAGATGCCATGTATGTTACATGTAAACAAAAACAGCAAAGTTGCTGTGTGTGTGGATGGTAGGCAGTTTACTAAGCTTACCCACCAGAAAAGTGATAGTCCTGAAGGACAGCTTTAAAGTGACAGTGGGGGCCATATTGGGTCCTACAGGACAGTCATTTATTAGTTCATCCATGGTTTCTGCTTTAGCAAAATCATCAACTTGTGTAAGTAAAGACCTCTTATAACTGGCAAATAAGTGAAACCACCTATGCTGCATCTACAAGTATCAGAGATTTAAAGTATGTTGAATTTCATTTTTTAAATAATAAGCTTTTTCAGAGCAGGGGATACACACACACACAAACACATTTTTTTTTTTTTTGCCTTTATATTTATCCTAGTACCAAGCATTTGCTTGAATAAATTAACCAATGGATAGCGCATGAGGCCTGGGGAGGGATAATACATTCACATACTAGCAGGAAGGAAAAGAAAAGGGAAGAAGGCCAGGCAGGAGGCCGAGGCAGGCAGATCACGACGTCAGGAGTTCGAGACTAGCCTGACCAACATGATGAAACCCCGTCTCTACTAAAATACAAAAATTAGCCAGACGTGGTGGTGCACACCTGTATTCCCAGCTACTCGGAGGCTGAAGTAGGAGAATCACTTGAATCAGGTAGGCGGAAGTTGTAGTGAGCCGAGATCACGCCTCTGCACTCCAGCCTGGGTGACAGTGAGACTGTCTCAAAAAAAAAAGAAAAGAAAAGGGAAGAAACGCCTCCATTTATTGTGCAACAGTCCAGGTTCTTTCACACCTGAGAGCAGAGGCGCCTTCTACACTTCAGGATTTTCTTAAGACCCCGGTTTCTCCCCATTCGGCTCTGCAGTGGTTCTGCGTTCCAGTGCTCCCCACCACATATTCCACACACTGGACACACTGAACTGCTAACAATTCTTGGAGGTGTGCTGCTGGTTTGCCACTACACTTTTGTTCACGCAGGGAAAATGAACAATCTTAAGACACACAAAAGGCACAGATGCTAGTATCCTTGCTACTTTTTGCTGTATAATTTATTTGCCAATACTAACACTGGGTGAAAATATTATTTTTGCTCAGCAAAATTTAATTTTTTAATTAATTTAGTTTTTCGAGACAGAATCTCCCTCTGTCACCCAACCTGGAGTGCAGCGTCACTATCTCAGCCCACTGCAACCTCTGCCTCCCAGGTTCAAGCGATTCTCCCACCTCAGCCTCCTGAGTAGCTGGAACTACAGGCATGTACCACCACGCCCAGCTAATTTTTTGGTATTTTTAGTAGAGACAGGGTTTCCCCATATTGGCGAGGTGGGTCTCGAACTCCTGACCTCAGGTGATCTGCTCACCTCGGCCTCCCAAAGTGCTGGGATTACAGGTGTGAGCCACTGTGCCTAGCCCCAAATTTCTTTTTAAATGATAGAGTGGCCACAGATAAAATGCACATGCATGCCTTGTTAGGTGATAAAGATAACCTTGCTGGAAAGCAGCTTTGTTTACTCCCTGCAAGCACGGGTTACACAACCGGGAAGTTCGCATTCCATTCCCAGTGTCCCCACCTGCAGTAGAGAATCAAGGCACAGAAGAGCGGCACCCACAGGATGTAACTATAGCAACCAGAACACAAACCAGCCATCAAGGAGGTGCAGGTGGCCTTGTGGCCTAATTGGAGGAAGACCAGAAAGTCCCCGCCACATAAAAAAATCCCTTCCCAGGCTGGGTGTGGGGGGGTCACATCTGTAATTCCAGCACTTTGGGAGGCTGAGACGGAAGGAAGGATCACTTGAGGCCAGGAGTTCGAAACCAGAGTGAGCAACTTAATGAGAATCCATCTCTACAAAAAGACAAAATTTAGGCCAGGCATGGTGGCTCATGCCTATAATCCCAGCACTCTGGGAGGCTAAGGCTGAGGCGGGCAGATTACTTGAGGTCAGGAGTTCAAGACCAGCCTACCCAACATGGTAAAACTCAGAATGTACTAAAAAAAACCCACAAAAATTAGCCAGGTGTGGTGACACGTGTCTGTAGTTCCAGCTACTTGGGAGGCTGAGGCAGGGGAATCATTTGAATCTGGGAGGCAGAGGCTGCAGTGAGCCAAGACTGCGCCACTGCACTCCAGCCTGGGCAACAGAGTAAGAGTCTGTCTTAAAAAAAAATCAATCAATACATAAATACAAAACTTAGCTGGGCAGGGTGGTGTATGTCCATAGTACCAGTTACTTGGGAGGATGAAGTGGGAGGATGGCTTGAGCCCAGGAGTTTGAGACTGCAGTGAGCTAGGATCGCACCACTGCACTCCAGCCTGGGCAACGGAGCAAGAGCCTGTCTCAAACAAACAAACAAACAAACAAACAAACAAACAAAATCCCTTCCCAGAAGTCTGCCATAGGGCCTGGAATTCCAAATCTTTTTGGTTTAAGGTAAAAGTTGTCAGTTAAAACCCTAATCTCCCCTGGGAAGGGCGATGGAGTCACTGCCACAGTAGTGTGAATTAGCTTCATCATCCTTCCAAGGAACTATCCAGGTTTTCTGGGAATGAGACCACAACGGGGCTGTCTAGGAGGGCTGGGGTGGGGATGAGGGCAGGAAGCACAGACAACACACACATCTAGGGACTCGGCAAGGCCTGAGCTAGTTGAGGCATTTCGCTGAACTGTGCAGCCAGGCAACAGCTCAAAAAGCTGGGCAAGGAAGGAGGAAAGGGCGGCCCAGAGACAGGAAGACGGACGGGCAGAGGCATGCAGACATTTTTAGGTTCAAGGAAATATTTTGCTTCATATAATCAACATTGGATAAGGCAGGTTTAGAAAATAATCTTAAATTTTCATATGCAAAGATGCTACAAGTGAGAAGGGGTATTTGAAAACAAAAATACTATTTTACACAAGGAGCGTAACAATTTAAGCCCCGGAGGAGGTATGGCCTGCTTATCTTGTAATTTAAGATCTTGCCATTGTGGCACATTTTTCAGGGAAAATGGTAAAACCAACCATTTTTGGAAGCACAGGCCATTGACAAAAGACTCTTAACGTATTTTTAGGCTATTAGAAGTTTTTTCTTTGAAAGAGTAAGGCATGTGATCACATTTTCTATGAACACATCACAGCATAAATGTGAGGGGCCGGGCACGGTGGCTCACGCCTATAATCCCAGCACTTTCGGAGGCCGAGGCAGGCAGATCATCTGAGGTCTGGAATTCGAGACCAGTCTACATGGCAAAACCCTGTCTCTACTAAAAATACAAAAAAATAGCTGGGCGTGGTGATGCACGCCTGTAATCCCAATTACTTGGGAGACTGAGGCAGGAGAATCGCTTGAACTCGGGAGGCGGAGGTTGCAGTGAGCCCAGATTGCACCACTGCACTCCAGCCTGGGCCACAAAGCAAGATTTCATCTCAAAAAAAAAAAAAGTGATAAACGTTAAAGTCAATTGCATGCCAAAAGATGTCACACATCCATATTGAAGCCCCTTAGGAAAACACACTGACCTTCCCCTGTGAATAAGAGCTAACGTACTAACACCATTCTGCATTGCATCTGCTGTTATTTATCAAAAATCTATACACATTCTTCCAGACTGTCTACTCTAAACCCAGAAAATATCACCAACTACAAATTCTACTTTGCTATTGTTATACAAACCAAATTACAGACTTTTTCAAGCAAAAAAAAAGCTAACCCCTTTTTCTTAAAACAAATGATTTCTAAAGGCCTTTTTTCAAAGTGAAATAATTTTACTGACAAGTGAGTTTGTTTTCACAAATTAAAAAAATACCTGTCAGCAGGCCAGGTGTGGTGGCTCATGCCTGTACTTCTACCCCTTTGGGAGGCTGAGGTGGGTGGATCATTTGGGGCCGGGAGTTCGAGACCAGCCTGGCCAACAGTCTCTACTAAAAACACAAAAAATTAGCTGGGCATGGTGGTGCATGCCTGTAGTCCCAGCTACTTGGGAAGCTGAGGCACGAGAATTGCTTGAACCTTGAAGGTGGAGGTTGCAGTGAGCTGAGATGGCGCCACTGTACTCTAGCCTGGGTGAGAGTGAGACTATGTCTCAAAAAAAAAAAAAAAAAAAAAAAAAAAAAAAAAAAAAATTCTGTCAGCAAAAGACACAGGTCTAAAGCAGACAAAAGCACTCAAGTATAGAAGAAATTAAGTGAAGCCATTTTTCATTAGTCCTGGAGTACTGAATCTAACAATAGAAACCAAACTAGAAATACTAAATAGTTACCAGGACTTCAACCATCCAACTGAAAAGGTAGTTTCTCAGCCCCTACTGCACTAAATGTCAGTACGGAGGCATGGTCCTAAGAATTTTAGAAAACAAACGAACAAATAAAGCCTATTACTCACCACACTATTTTGCATGGCCTGCCTTTCCCTTGCAATCAAGTTATGATTTAACATCTCCATCGTCCTTTCAACAGTCGGCCATGACATGAACTGAGATGGCCTTCAAGGGCACACGTTCCAGACTCTAAAATCTTGCTGTTTCAAGCATTCCTCCCTGGGATCATTTTTCTGCGTCTGTGACAATCGTTAGCTCAATTTGTCACTCAGTTCTTTGATTAGGATACTTGGTTTTTCTTTCCCAGAGATAATACAACCAAGTCTTAGTTATTTTTGAACAATTTTTAGATATCAAGCAAGCAAATATGTTGCAAAGAGCCTCTTGCTTTCGATAATCTACCAGTCCCATCTCTAAGGACACCATCGGAGGACTCGCTGTGCTCAGCACAATGAACTAATTATCCGTGGAAGAATGCAGTCGGCTTCCAGACACATTTTTCTCCAGGAGATAATACACATCTAATCCATTCATAAGTAAAGGCATTCAACACAATCTATACTTTTGAAATACTCTAAAAAATGCACTGGAAGAAAAGGCTTGGATGCTCTGTGAAATCTTACAGCAGAATGTATTTTCCAAAATACCAATTAAAACAAGATTATCTTATAGTTTCAGAGTAACAGCCATTGAGACTTACATCACCTTTATGGAGGCTTGCAAAGGAATTTCTCATCCTGGCAGAGGAGAGAGGCAAACTCCAGTTGCTAGCCTTTCCTCCTCTTTTCCGGACACAAACCCACAGCTGCAATGGAATGAAGGGGAGGGCTCAGCTCAACCTGGCCAACTGCCCCCTACCCCTTCCCATAGACCCAGGGGTGGTAGGTTGCGAGAGGTAATTCTCAAGAGCAGCAGAGGAGGGAATATAGCTTGCTGGGGATACACAGACAAGCTTCTGGGAGCAAACAGGAATCAATCTCTGAACTGGTTCAGACTCCCCCCACCCCCGCCCGACCTCCAGCAATTACCATCCTTGGAGTCATCACAATCGGTCTTCTTCCCCCACTCCTAAGGCTACGTTCAATGTCATAATAGTTGACAGCTTAACCTCTAAGACGTAAGACCTGTGAGCAAATGATTTATCTCAGGGTAGCCTATATGCTTTCTAGAACTGAAGGGGGGTGGTTTGTGCTCATATTCACTTGGTCTCCTGCACCAAGTCATGGAAACAATCCCATTGACGGAGATACTTGTAAAGGCCAAATATAGATTCCACTCCAGGAAAGCAGAACTCACTTCTCTCTAAATGAGTTGAGATGACTTACTACTTTCCAGGATTTTTTTTTCAACTAAAGAAGGCAATGGAGTTCACTGACCTGAGTATATTGGTGTTACAATGGCCTTGAATACCCTCTGTTGCCATAAAGTTCTGACCTTTAGCTTTCAGAACTTCCAGGCACACGGCAACATCCTGCTGATCTTTCTTCCTTCACACCTTCTCTCCACTTGAACTGGCAATCACCACTTACTCACCCTTATGTACCAGACCTACTGAACGTCAGGCCTCATGCTGGGCACAGTGAATGGACATGGGCTTTAAGCCTCCAACAAAAAATGACAAGTATGATAAGTGCTGTGAAGCAGCGTCCCACACTGCCGATGTAAACTACCAACAATTGTGTACATAAGCATTTGCACTATTTTCCTAAATTCTCTTTCCCCTTAGTTTCACACTGTCCTTCAATTAAAATTAAAAGTGGATAGCAACTTTATGTTGACAGTAAAATCAAGCTACATGAGGCTGCCTTCACTTATGGTTCACTTTCCAGTCTTAGAGAATAAGCCCAGTCGGACTCATCTTTCATCTTATATTTAATGACTTGGTATCCAAGCTGACAGCCAAACTCGCTGAAAGTTTTTGAGAGTCTAAACACTTGCCTAATTCCCCGTTCCCACAGAGGTACATGAAGTAACTTGTTTATGTTAACACAACAAAGGAAAGGAAAGAGAGCTCCCTGTTCCACTGCAGGTTGAATCGGAATTAGGTCAAGAAACAAGTGTAACCAAATTGATTTCTGTTTATTCTGAATAAACATTACTGAATCCTTTACAAGCAAATGAAAGAACAGAAAAAGGAGGAGGAAAAAGCTAAAACATGAAGACTGCTGGTTTGATCTCTACATTTTCTTTAATGAATATGTATTATTTGTATGATTAATATATAAGAAGAACAGAATGAATTTACATGGCAGGTCTTGTTCCTGCCACACCCCCAGCCCAGTCTTTCCCAGTCTTGCTTTGTCTGAAGGTCTGCACACTCCGCTCCCTGGCTGGCTGCCTTCCAGGTAGGTTTGGCTAGAGGCACCAATAGTTTGAAGCAGGAAGGGAGGGAAATAGGGGCATTTCCTCTACTCCCTCATTGATTTGGGGTAGGTCTTCCATGGTTCCAGCCTTTCTTGGGCTCCCTTAACTCTATGTTGTCCCCGGTCCCTCAGGGATCCCTATAGATTGTCCCAAAAGCAATGGCTAAGGCTTCCCACTGTTGTCACTCTTTGCTTCACATACACCCTTCATTTGAACCAGCTGAGCCAATTCAGTTTCTTGCCAGGTCCCTGGCTGATGCAATGTCACCCTAACTCCAGAATCATTGGTCTAAAATGCTGATAGCAGTTTGACTTCATATGCGGTCAGAATATTGGCCTGAGCTTTTTACTCGGTGATACAATGCCAAATTTTAGCCCCGTTTTGACTTATGGCCTGCTTGATCCAGGTCAATGAAATAAACACTTAATTAGAGTCTATTCTATACCAGAAAAATATTGTGAATTTGATATCTGCTGATATATTCATTTACTCAATATTTATTGAGCAGCTACTATGTGCCAGGCACTGCCTTGGGCACTAAAGACACAACAATGAACAAAACAGACAAACACCCCTGCCTTTATGACACTTATTTTCTAGGGGGAGCTGTATGGACTAAAAAGAATCCTATGATAACAGCATGTCAACATTGGAAAGATACTCTGGGGCTTTCTAATCCAGTGTTTCAATTACCACTTACAACATCTCACCAAGTGTGTCTGGTCTCTGTTTAGACACTGTTAGTTACCAGACATCCCAACCCTACACAAATAATCGATCATACCCTGGAGTGCTTTAAAGACCACTATAGGAAAACACAGGAGAAATCACACCTCACCTCCATTTTGTAGTTCCTTAATTATTTGAACTGTCCTATCAGTTTCCCATATGTATTTGCATCTTTGTTCAAATACTGATGGAATAACTACCCTAAGGGATTCCTGGAGGCAGGGTTCAGTGATGGGGGAGCGGTGCAGAGAGGTCAAAGGGGAGAGCTGCCCCTTGTGGCTGTGGGGCACATGGGGTAGAGCGGACTTACCGCTGTCACCACCCTCTGATCACCTTCTCCTTATATGTCAAAAACATGCTTTCCTACTGCTTCTACCAAAGTGGCTTCAGAATTTTAAGTCCTCATGCCAACTTACTATTAAACATGTTAAGAAAGATATCATTTTTGGAGAACATCCTCAGGGAAATAAATGTTCTCCCCACTCCTCCCAAGTCAGACTTTTAGGTACATCAACATCGCTGTGTCCTCAAAAGGCACAGAGTTTGGCCAGGCAGACACACTGAAGGATCATTCGAACAGGTGACTGATGGCTGTGTGATGTGCACACTGGGCTGGGAAGGCACAGGCACTATGGAAATGTGTAAAGGGGACCAGGCCTAGTTTGGGATGGTCTGGGAAGGCTTCCCTGAGGAAGGGATGTGTGGACTGACATCTGAAGGCTGAGAAGAGGTCAACCAGGGGAAACCAGCCAAAGAGAAAATACCATCCAGGCTGCTTTACTTCCCACTGGCATTCACTGTGGCATTATACCCACAGTGAACATCCAACTTAGATTTTTTTTTTTTCTGGGCAATCGTGTTTGCAAATATACTGTTACATACCACAATTAATAACTATGTTTACTCCAACAATGCTCCTTTATTAAAGTAGGTACTACTTTCCTTCTCCACTCTGGGGTAATCCCATCCCTTCACCTGCATATATCAGTCTTCTCTAGTCTCACCTTTTCTTTCTCCTCCAGACAGTGGGCAGAGCTGCTTGGGCGGTAACTATGACTCTGTTCTTGCCTAATAGCTTCGACTAGGTCCTTAAAAGGTGTGGTCACAGTAAATCACAATGTAAACTTCCCTGCCCAGCATTTCCATCTGGGTATTATCAGATTAAAATGCACATCAAAGGAGCCCCAAAAGAGGGGGTCACAAAAGGACAGACTGACGGCTGAGGGCAGTGGTCAGGCCACTGTTTGTCTTGCTACTTCCAGGGGCCTTAAGAACTGACCATGTGCATTTGAGCCTTGAGCATTTCCCAGGATCAGCTGGACACCTTTCCTGGGGGACCCAGAACCAGGGACAACCGCCTGGTTGCCAGTACAGATCAGACGTAAGATATCTCTTTAAGAGTCTGTACAAATTAGGGCATAACAAAATGGTAAACCTAATGAATTAAGCTGCTCTAAGAGTTTTGAGGAATTATGTTTTCATAATGACTATTGGTTATCAGCCTAGTAATTTAATAATAAAAACCATCCCCACCAGCCTGGGCAACAGAGTAAGACCCCGTCTCTACGAAAAAATAAAAAATTAGCTGGGCGTGGTGGCATGTGCCTGTGGTCCCAGCTACATGGAAGGCTGAGGTGGGAGGATCACTTGAGCCCAAGAGATTGAGACTGAAGTGAGCTGTGATTGTACCACTGTAGTCCAGGCTGGGCAACAGAACAAAACTATCTCAAAAACAAACAAACAACAACAAAAAACACCATCCCCAAAGCCAAATTTATTTTGTTCAATCTAAACCATCACCTACGGCTCATGAAATGATGTGTGGAAAGGACAGAAGATCTGAAGTTGAGATGTGTAGAATCTCAGCTCTCCCAGACAATTTTATCTTCTTGGGCAAGTTACTAACCTCTCTGTGATCCAGATTCCTTCTGGATTAGTAAAACGAGAACTCTGGAGTCTCTGACAGTTAAGAAGACTTTCCAAATCTAAGAATCTAAGGTTCCATGATTTGGGGTGAGGGTCCCACCAATCCACTTTTTAACTCCATAGACTGTCTCTCTTGAGGCTATCAAATAACTTTAGGATTGTAAAACATGGTCCCACCATTATGGTCAGACAACCACAGGTCAATGCAAAACCAGGAGCATGTGGCCTTTGTACAGGGAAACTGCTTTTGATTCCCTGTAATTCCTTTTTTTTTTTTTTGAGACGGAGTCTCGCTCTGTCTCCCAGGCTGGAGTACAGTGGTGCAATCTTGGCTCACTGAAAGCTCCACCTACCGGGTTCCAGTGATTCTCCTATCTCAGCCTCCCGAGTAGCTGGGACTATAGGCATGTGCCATCATGCCTGGCTAATTTTTTGTATTTTTAGTAGAGACAGGGTTTCACCGTGTTAGCCAGGATGGTCTCCATCTCCTGACCTTGTGATCCGCCTGCCTCAGCCTCCCAAAGTGCTGGGATTACAGGCATGAGCCACTGCGCCCAGCCCTGTAATTCCTTCTGTGGCAGAATTTGTGATAGATGTGTTAACCATGATCAATAAAAAAACTCTCTGCAAAATTTTTCGATGACATCATCTGACAGTAAGCCAATGTCTAGCATCCAGGTCATGCTTTTTACCTATTCACTGACATCGTCTCCACTTTCTGCAAAATTGCATTCTGGAACCAGGTTATAGAGTAGATTATGAAACAGCTCATTTTACCACAGGGGTATTGTCATCATTTGTGGTTGCATCCCAAACAAGCACCTGCCTTAATATATCCCTGACAAAGCAGTAGCACAGCAATTGAGCTAACTGTACACCTGCAAAAATTATGCTCCTATAATATACAGATAATATACAGTTAGTTCTGAATTATTCAAGGAACTCTTACACTTTAAGTTTATATACAATTACGATTATTAGAACAAATTCACTCCAGTGAGATGTCCTGGATGAGCCTCCATAGAGACTGGGTGAGTGAGACTAGAAGGGTCTTTGTAGCTATCCCCTAACCCATTTACTTATTTTTACGGAATGACTGACTGATTTACAAGGGGCCTGTCTAAGAGGGATCCTAGAAAAAGTATTCTAACAGTATCTAAAACTAGGATTCAGATATTTTCAGGCATATGGCACAGATTCTATGTGGGGAAGGAAGGTGGGGCTGGGGCTGAGGTCTGATGGCCACAGAAGCCTTGGTGACCCTGGGAGAGATGAGGGGAAGGAAGTCTGGTAGGGCAAGTAGAATAAGCAGAGGGCCATTCTTCTGGTGAGAGGAAGTACTGGTTTCTGATTTCGTATGTGGCAGGTAATCAGACTGGCCTCACCTAGCCATTTGGACAGCCTGCGAATGACCTGACAAAGAGAGTGGGTGGCCGAAAAACCAAAACCCAAACCAAGAGAATTAACAACTGTAATATGCCAGGCAACTTGGCTGTGAGATCCTTCTGTCTAACAGAAGGAAACACAAGAGGAGAGGAATCCTTTTCCCATAAAGAAAAGAACAGGGATTTCTTGGCAGCCTGGGGGCAGAGGTTTGGGTGGCCCACTAGGAGAATTCCTACAGGGAGCTTGGGAATGCTGAATATCCCGGGGCAGGGGTCCCTGGAAGGATCAGTGCAGTGCGGGTGGAAGGGCAGTGACAGGTCAGGCAGAGGAAAGGGGAGCCAGGAGGTGCTGCCTGGGAGGTCCTATCTTTATGTCTGTGTGAAGTTGACAGCTGAGCTGGCCAAGTCAGATCTTTTAAAGTGACTTCACCTGTACCCACAGGGCTGGTGAGGCCTGGTGGAGCTGAGGCTGGTTAGACAGAGTGTGACCTGTGGACCTGTTGTTTGGTCAACACGGGGTTTAATTTCTTTGTATTGATGACCTAAGTTTAAATAATCAGGATACTCTGCATTAGAAAAACAGATTTTGGGGGGGCTTGGGGTTGGGGTGCCAAAAAATTAAAAAGGGATAAACATGGGTTAACACTAGTCTAATGCTCTTGCACAGCAGCAGTGGGTAGAGCTAAGCTTGCTCACATCACCCTGGCTGTGCACTTCCCAGTGTGCCCAGTCCCCAAATCCCCTTTCGTATTACACCTGTCCTCCGCCACTCCTTTATATGATCTGCCTGGCCCTTGAGGTGCATGACTCTGGATTATACACACGGGCACATCCGGACACTGCACTGTATATTAGGTTACTAGTCCTAGAAATTACCAGACTATATGATCTGACAAGAACAATTTATTCCTCCCATGTGTAAGCCATATGAAAATGAAACATAGGCCGGGCACAGTGGCTCACGCCTGTAATCCCAGCACTTTGGCAGGCTGAGGCAGGTGGATCATCTGAGGTCAGGAGTTTGAGACCAGCCTGGCCAACGTGGCAAAACCCTGTCTCTGCTAAAAATACAAAAATTAGCCGGGCATGGTGGCACACACCTGTAATCCCAGCTACTCAGGAGGCTGAGACAGGAGAATTGCTTGAACCCAGAAGGCAGAGACTGCAGTGAGCCGAGATTGTGCCACTGTACTCCAGCCTGGGTGACAGAGCAAGACTCCATCTTAAAAGAAAAAAAGAAAATGAAACATGCACTAGAAGACCAATCTTCCCATCATGGAAAAATTTGGTGAGGGGAGGGAAGGTTTACAGTGGAGGGGTGGGGAAAAATTAATCACAGGTCAGGAAATGTAAATTGTCTTTGCCATTTATCTGAATTAACTCTTATTTTCATTTTGTTGGTCTCTTTATATTCAAAGTATCTTATCCTATCAGTTCTTGTGCAAACCTCCATTTAAATAAAACATTAGAATTTGGTCAAGGTTTCTACGAAGGAATTAAGATAGAAGAAGCAATTAATGCTGCCAAACTAAACAGATAACTGGTGTCATAGTTCCTGTTTTTTTGTTGTTTTTTTTTTGAGACAGAGTCTTGCCCTGTTGCCCTGGCTAGAGCAAAGTAGCATGATTACAGCTCACTGCAGCCTCAACCTCCCAGGCTCAGGTGATCCTCCTGCCTAAGCCTTCTGGGTAGTTGGGACCACAGGTATGCACCACCATGCCTGGCTAATTTTTTAAATTATATGTGGAGATGGGGTCTCCCTATGTTGCCCAGCTCGTCTCAAACGCCCGAGCTCAAGTGATCCTCCCACCTCAGCCTCCCAAATTGCTGGGATTACAGGCATGAGCCACCGCACCACGCCTATCATAGTTTTTGAAATGGAAAACTTGCTGGAACATCAAGACAAACCACAGCCCCCAAAGAATGACACACTGGGCTCACTGGAGAGACTCAGGGGTTGCTACCATCTACTCACCCTTATGAAAGTATTGAAGTGAGGATTTGTTTACGAGCTCTTCTGAAAAATAAGACAAGATCTAGTATAAATGCCAACATTTACGTAACACATCCTAATCTCAGAAACCACTTGTTTTGTTGGACCTTTTCAGAAAATAATAGGACAGGAGTGAAGACTTAGAATTGGAGATTCAAGTCCCATCAAAATAAACAATGACTATAAAACTGGATTTACGGGCAAGGAACAAAGAGGAATAACTTGGAAGAGCGTTTGTGCATTTTGACGTTGATCATTTAAGACGGCACCTAGAGGCATGAGTTCATCAGCAGCATTTTTCCTAGAAAGGGGAAGCCCTACCCTGCATGCCATCCCAGTGTTTCTTTCTTTCTGAACCCCAGAGATAAAACTTTTAATACACCGAGGCCTCCAAGAGGATTTGTAGACATACCTAAGTCTTTCTGAAGAAGAATTGCCTCTGATATGTGATATCTTCCCTCAGGAGCATGAGGAGGAGGGAGTGGGTGAGGGGGACAGAAAAACAAAACCAACCATTTTCCCCTAATCCTCATGTGGAAGAAAAAGCAGAAGCTAAAAGCTTCCCCGAGGGAAAAGGCTACTTCAGACTAGAGGTTGATGGAGCAAGTCTAGTAACTTGCTTCGTTTATGAGGCCACATGCCTGTTTCCAGTACACACCCTGGCAGGCGGGGCGACTGGGCTCAGGAGACTCTGTGCATGGGCAGTGGTGGCTGGAGAGGGGCAAGGGCTGAGTGGGACCAGCGGTCCCCACCGCTTTCCATGTTTCTCTGGAAACCCCATGACAAACTGTCAGAGAACAGGGAATTCTTGTGCTTTTCTGCATGGATAAATCCCATCCCAGGATTTTATTTTTAAAAAGTTCCCCTGAAGATGAGATAAACCATTTATAGCTTATAAAAATGAGTGTTCCGATGGCATATCTTTGAAATATGCCTTACATTTCATTCTTCTGCCGACACTTAGAGATTTTAATCTATTTAGACATTTTAATACATAAATTATCATAATGGTATTGTAAACCAAAAAACTGGTGATTGTTAGTATACACCCTAAACCATTATTTCTCCAGGTGTTACCTAACACCTCCTAAATTACTGCAATGGACTGAATTGTGTCCCCCTGCCCAAATACATATGTTGGTGTTGAAGCCCTAACCCCCGAAGCGACTGTATTTGAAGACAAGTCCTTTAAGGAGGTGGAGTTAAATGAGGTCATAAGGGTGGGGCCCTAGCCCAATAGGACTGGTGTCCCTACAGGAAGAGGAAGAAATACTAGAGATCTTGCTCTCTCTCTATGCAAAAGCCCATGTGGGAATAGAGCCAGAAGGCAGCTGTCTGTAAGCCAGGAAGAAAGGCCTCACTGGACAAGAATCCCACTAGCACCTTGATCTTGGACTTACAGCCACCAGGACTATGAGAAAATAAATGTCTGTCATTTAAGCCACCGGTCTGTGTTATTGTTATGGCAGTCCAAGCTCGCTAATAATCATCATCAGCAAGATTTTCAACAAGGAACCAGATTGCTGGGCCCTGCCCAAGAGCACAACATCAGAATTTTCAGGGACAGGGCCCAGGAATGGGCAAAGGTACCTGGACTCTTTGGGTGATGTAAGGTTGAGAACCAGTGCTCCATGGAGAGCTCAAGGCTGCCTGCAGCCCCTTACCCCACCCGCCTCAGCCTTCCCCTAGTCCATCATCCCAATGAAAAACGCTTTGAGGGGGTCAAGGATGAGAGACTTCAAGGATTAGACTCTCCAAAGGAGAAATAAGGGATTATGAATAGAACTAGGTGGAATCACGCTGGGGTCCAGGATGAGGTGTGTTGTAGGAAAAGTCAATTTGTCTCTGAGTTCAGAGGGGGCTTGTTCAGAAGGGACAAGAGGGGCCCTTGAGACCCATGTGAAATGCTGCCAAACTCCATTGGAAGGAGACCAGAGGAAGGTTTATGTCTGAAGCCCAAGGCTAATGACGAGTGCGTCTGTGCTGACAATTCCCTGCCCTCAGAGGACAGCACCAGCCAAACATCTCCCCCTCACTCCAAAGAACCAACTAAGATTCATTTTCACCATGCTAACAGGTCAGTCGGTCGGACCATCAACCATCGAAGATACTGTCAACACTGAAACTCAGCGCCAATAGAAAGCTATTATTTGCAATTGTCTATTATTTGCACTTTGAATCTTTTTGTAAGTCCTGATCTTCACCAGAGTGAAAGGCTCTACTATGTCAAACTGAAAAGACTTAAAATTAGTTCCATTGTCAGTGATAATAATATATAAGCAAATTCAAAGGCACCAAGTACATTCAACTATGTAAAAATGCCACAAGAAATTCTGCAAGTTTTCAAAAATCAAGGTGCTAAACAGCAATCAGACACTATTTTAAAACAGCATATTCACTGGAGGGCAAGACCAGAGTATTTTTTCTTGTGATTCCTATGTGTTGCCAGGGTAGAGAGACACTACTGTGACACAAGAATGTTCCATACTTCCAAATTAAGGTACAATTGAACAAAAAAGCAGAATATATTCTAGACTGATTTTTTTTTAATACTGTAGGAGGTAGCTTTTCAAGTAGAAAAAAGTTTTTATCTTTTTTCAGATGGAGTCTTGCTCTGTCGTCCAGGCAAGAGTGCAGTGGCACAATCTTGGCTCACTGTAACCTCTACCTCCTCGATTCAAGTGATTCTCCTGCCTCAGCCTCACGAGTAGCTGGGATTACAGGCACATGCCACCACACCTGGCTCATTTTTGTATTTTTAGTAGAGATGGAGCTTCACCATGTTGGCCAGGCTGGTCTCGAACTCCTGAGCTCAAGTGCTCTGCCTGCCTCAGTCTCCCAAAGTGCTGGGATTACAGGCCACCATACCCGGCCAGACAAGAGCTTTTCTAATGGACTGAATAGAATTATATTTTAAGTATTAAGCAAGTCAGAATCTAAGAACCCTTGGTAGGCAATCTGTGTATCCTGATCTGCTTTCATTTTGATAAACTGACAGGAAGGAGTCAGGAAAGGAGAGAAGTGGGAAGGGACTTCATGATTTTCTTTATTACGAGACTAAAACCTGGGTCTGGCTCCCCTGCCTCCCTGGCATCTCGTATCTCTCCAAGTACCTTGGCCATTTTTTCATCGAAAGGCCTAGGCAGATAAAGGGAGAATGACGGAGATGAAAACGCAGGCCTTGCTGAGGTGTTTTGATTTTTGCAGGTACAAAATTAGAAGCACTGGCACCACTCAGCTGTGCCATTACAGATGCAGAAGTGCCAGGCTACTAGTCCACGGGAGGAAGTGGCTGCTTCCTCGTAAGGAGGGAACACAGCAGGTCATCAGCTACAGAGCGGGAGGACGTCAGCATTTAGAACAGCCCTGAGGCAACAACAAACAAGTTGGAAGTTGACCCATTATGGAGACTGCCAGGTTCTAGATTGATTTAGAAAGTATCTTTGTTATTGATGGTTGTCTTTGGGGTTATTATTTCCCCATCAGCTTGTGCTTCTGTTTTTTATTTATGATGACAGAACGAAACATAACTACATGTTAAAGCATTACACTAGGTGATTTAAATAACTGTTAGAGGGTACAATTTGGGTACCAGATACCATATATATAAGTACACACACACACACACACACACACACACACAGACAGTCCAAAACAAAATGAGAAGTACTGTTGATGGTGACAGGTTCCCAATACACTTTATAACACACCCCACACATCAGAACTCTTTTTTTTGAGATGGAGTCTTGCTCTGTCACCCTGGCTGGAGTGCAGTGGCACAATCTTGGCTCACTGCAACCTCTGTCACTGGGGTTCAAGTGATTCTCCTGCCTCAGCCTACTGAGTAGCTGCGATAACAGGCATGTGCCACCACGCCCAGCTAATTTTTGTATTTTTAGTAGAGACAGGGTTTCACCATGCTGTCCAGGCTGGTCGTGAACTCCTGACCTCATGATCCGCCTGTCTCAGCCTCCCAAAGTGCTGGGATTATAGGCATGAGCCACCGCGCCCAGCCTACAACATAACTTTAACAACAGCTGTGTTGTCCAGTTGTGTTTTGAAGTGGCAAAAGATGTTCATGTCTCGTTTGTTGGAAATTTAGTTTTATATTTCAAAACTATAACAGCTAAACTAGTGATACTAAAGGGTGAATTATGGAGTGAGATACAAGTTTCCAATCTCGGACCTGTGACTTATTGTATGATCATAGATTTTTAACTTCAGTCGATCTCGGTCTCTTTAAAATCAAGGGAACCACCTCATTTGACAGAATTACCTTTTGATTTAAATGATATAAGACTTGGTGAACATTCATCATGGCACATGCGTGGCCCCTAAAAGGCACCCATTCATATTAATTTCCTTCCTATGATGGATAGACAAGCTTCAAAAGGCTTAAAGAGTTCCAAATACAGGTAAGTCAAAACGAATTTTCTTCTTTTTTTTTTTTTAAGTTACAGCATGGAAACAGTCACGGGTCTCACATATATCCCCATCACTAGATTTGTAGGAACATTCAATGCCTTCCTAAAGAATTACCGCTTATTCTTTACAAATTCAGCTTCCAGGTCATCTACAGATACGACCCAATGTAGGGCCTTCCTATAAATAGTTTTTTGTTTTTCTTTTTGAGATAGAATCTCACTGTCACTCAAGCTGGAGTGCAGTGGCGTGATCGTGGCTCACTGCAAACTCTGTCTCCTGGGTTCAAGTGATTCTCCTGCTTCAGCCTCCTGAGTTGCTGGGATTATTGGTGCCTGCCACCACACCTGGCTAATTTTTGTATTTTTAGCAGAGTCGAGGTTTTGTCACATTGGCCAGGCTGGTCTCAAACTCCTGACCTCAAGTGATCCACCCACCTCAGCCTCCCAAAGTGCTGGGATTATAGGCATAAGCCACCGTGCCCAGCCTAAATATAAAATTTTAACACCAGTGATTTCTTATTTCTTTAGCAAGTGTTTAAGAGCATTTTAAATATATAGCCCAAATATGACAAACAAAGCTGTACAAGCTATAACCCCCATCTTCAAAGTTTCCGAATTCTTTAGAGGGAGTGAAGTACGCAAACCCTAACCCTAGCTAATGTGTGAGTACTTTCTAAGTGCCTGGTGCTGTTTTGCCTGTATTAGACTAATTCCTCACAACTCTCTCCTAGGACAGAGGTGCTACCGTCTCCACTTTATGGATGAAGAGCTCAAAACACAGCAAGTTCAGCAGATTGCTTGGATGTGCAATGCTAGGCAGTGGAGGCCCCAGAATTTGAACCCAGGCAGTTAGATTTCAGAGCTTAATCACTATTCAATACTGTCAGATATGTGTGTTTATATCACAGATGTATAGAATTAGAGAATCTGGAATATGTGATTTGGGGGTGAAGGGGGGGCCCTAGGTAAATATGTTTAACCAAACTCTTTCCTTTCATAGACTCTGAAGCCTGGAAACGGGATCGCCCCAGGTTCTCTAGCCCAGGGGTTCTCACACCTTAGCTAGCCTGGGAGTCCCCTGGAGGCTTGGTAAGACACAGACTGCTGGGTCCTAGCCCCAGGTCTCTGATTTGGTGGGGCTGGAGTGGGGCCCGAGGATTTCTAGCAAGTTCCCAGATGGTTGAAGCTGCTGGTCCTGGGGACACATTTTGGGAATCAGTGACTTCCTCAGTCTGTGGCTGCTCCAGAATGAGGCTTCTGCATGCCTCACTGTGCATCTTCCAGATCAATGGTGGACACTGCTGCTTTGTAGCAGTAAGGGGCTAAGGGAGGCTGGTCGGCCTGGCAGGGTCTCCTGGCCTCCTTCTCTCCCTGTAGCTGAGACATACAGGAGGCTTCTCTCTGGCAGGTTCACCCCGATTCACTGTAATATTGGGTCCTTCCATATGTCCCTCTCCATCTTCCCCGGCGCAAAACCAATTTGAAGCAATAGGAACCCACTGTCTGCTGAGTAAACATTAGTCTCACTATGAGCTATTTACCGAAACCAGTGATCTAAAATTTGGCTCTATCGATGCTAAACATAGCAGGAGTTAGCAAAAATAGCAGGGGCCATGGATAATTGCCAGTCTTTATCCTCAGAAGGGAAGGACGATCAGACAATTTCAAAGTTTTCTTTTGTTGACATTGTAATTCAAAAGAAATTTAGTTTATTTGTTTAGCTAAGAGGATCCATGGCCTTCATTGAGATCCCTAATAAACTATTTTGAAAGTAGAGACACCACTGAATTATTGTTTAAACTTGCCCTGTTTAAAATGGCTTAATTTTCATGGCCTCGTGTGGTGTTCTGAGGCTTAAGTGATTTAATAGGCCTATGGCCTGACTGAGCCAGACACACACTAAGGGCTCACAGAACATCACTTGTTCTCAATGTCACTGTTCCTAATATTTGGGGGAACCCAGGGCTTGGCCACCTACCTGGACATATAGGTAGGGCAAAGGGTGTGACCTGAGTAAGTAGAGACCTCAGAGTGTAAAGTATCTCTTCCCCATTAGCAAGGTAGTTTGGGGACAATGGCACTCAAGAAGCACTTCTGGAGCACCAACATCTACAAGACAGTATCTGTTGCACGAGGGAAACCTCACAGGACTTAATGCTTGGCAGTCACTTAAGGTTGAATCAAAGTGTCTTTTCTGAATCCCTGCCAGGCACCAGAGACTTCAGGTAAGAGTTCTAGAGAACAGTTACTTTTTGTTGTTTGCACTTTTTATTTTGAAATAAGTATAAATCTATAAGAAACTACAAAAATGAAACAAAACCAAAAAAACATACAAGGGGCCCTCCTGTACCCTTCACTCAGTTTCTCCCAACAATAACACCTTGCACACCTATAGTATAACAACAGAAACTGACATTGGTACATTCAGATTTCACCAGTTTTAAGGACAGTTATATTTTGGTTGTGAAGACGTAAAAAGGTAATGGAAAAGCAACAAACAAAATCACCAATTTCATCTCATTTAATGGTACTTTGAAATATACCTTTGTACCAGCTATGAGAAAACAATACATGTTAAGCAAATGCATTGTATAAATACAACTCCCTTAAAAAAACTTAATTGTTTTTCAGAGATTGAGCTTAACAATTATAATCAAATCAACCTGTTTTTGAATCATTTGCAGATACAAGTGTTTACGAGTGAAGACACTTGGCGTCTTTTAAAGAGGTGAACTGGAAATTTAAAATACATAGATTCTACTAAACCCACCTAACCCTGCCCAGACATACAAACAACCTGCACAATTGTTGGAAAAGAACACACAAGGAGAGCTCTAGAACCTTATAGATGGTCTAGCCTACAGTTGCATTATAGGAGGTACTTGTATTTTGTTTGACTTCCCCAAATAATCTTTAGCAACTCCCGTTACTGCATTTATTATAGTGTAATCAATTTATTAAAAGTGTCCAAAATAGTCTTCCTTGAGCATACTTTTTCATGTACGTGTGTGTGTGTATAGTGTATACACACACAATCAGGTTAGGTAGTCAAACCCTTTCTATGTTAACAACTTCCTTAACTAACAAAATTGTCATAACATGATCAAAATTGGTATAACCCCAAGTACCACTTGAGTATCCCTAATCCAAAAATCCAAAATCCAAAATGCTCCCAAATCCATAACTTTTTGAGCATCTACATGACTCCCAAGTGGGTAACTCCACACATGGGAAACACTACATGTAAGTACTTAACAAAAAGTTTGTTGCGTGCACAAATTTAAAATATTGTATAAAATTACCTTCAGGCTACATGTATGAGGTACATAGGAAACCTAAATAAATTTCATGTTTAGACTTGGGTCCCATCCCCCAAATATCTCACTATGTAAAGCAAATATTCCCAAATCCAAAAAAAATCTGAAACCCAAAACACTTGTGGTCCCAAGCATTTCAACCCGTACTTCACAATTGATCTACTTGTTTGATGCATGAGCCAACATTTGGTCTTTATCCATAACATTCTTTAAAAAAAAAAAAAAAAAAAACAATACCACCAGAAGAACAAAATGTCTTGAGAAACTCTTAAGCATATTCTTCAGGATCTATCAAAGAGGACCAGAATCACTTTCTTAAGCAGGTAGTGATGTGGGGACATTTGTGATTCCTCACCGTAAGAAAGCTGCTCTGGTATTAGGAAACAAAACACAGCATCTTCCCTTTGCACAGCATGGGACTGTCTGTGTCAATCTTCCAGTAGGAGGCTGGCCAGAGTAAACAGATGTCTCAATATGCGGAGAAGCCAAACTCCCTTCCAGTTGTACACAAAGAGCTGATGCCCCTGCTGGGACCATCTGAATTCTGAATGACCAACCAAACTTCTGTAAAGGGCTCCCCTCCCAGGGCCGGCCCTCAGCGAGATTCTGAAATAGGAGACGCTTGTTCAGGACCACACCAGGGCCACTTACCCAATTCCCAGGCACCTAACTTACTTCCCAGTTGCCTTGTCCTTAAATCTCCCCCACTCAGGGTTCGCTTCTTTAGTGCCGTAAGCTCCCCAACCTTGCAAAAATTCCAAGGAAACTTCAAGAGCTAAGATAGTCTTCCTAGGCACGGGCCTGAGTCCAAGCTCACTGCTCTCTCCATGGCCTACAGCATGACAAGCTCTTTGGTAGGTCTCAGCAGTGGAAACTTTACCATTTTATCCACCTTCTTAAAGCTTGGGAATTTACAAATTGTTTGTAATGTTTCTACTCTTTCAGAATCAAATCATCATATATATTCTATCTCCTGGGGAAATTTTAAAATGCTCAGAAGGATTCATGTATTTAAAAGTACTACTACTTCTTCTTCTTCTTTTTTTCTTTGGACAGAGTCTCACTCTGTTGCCCAGGCTGAAGTGCAGTGGTACCATCTTGGCTCACTGCAACCTCTGCCTCCCAGGTTCAGGCGATTCTCGTGCCTCAGCCTCCCAAGTAGCTAGGACTACAGGTATATGCCACTATTTTTGTATTTTTAGTAGAGATGGGGTTTCACCATGTTGGCCAGGCTGGTCTTGAACTCCTGGCCTCAAGCAATCCACCTGCCTTGGCCTCCCAAAGTGCTGGGATTACAGGCATGAGCCACTGCGTCCAGCCCTATAGTTTGATTTCTAAAACCACCAGACCCCCACCAGGGGATTCAGTCTCATGCACACCGGAATACTTTTAAAATATACTTACCTTGAGACATTTTCCCTCTCGCAAATAATTTCTGGTATCTCAAGACTTTAAAAAAATCACTTGTAAAATTATGCTCACGAACCAAGTATTCATTTCCAACTTCTGGTTGGTTGAAGATTCCTTTTGTGCAGTTTGCATGGAGACGCTGTTGTTATGAAACTCACCCACAAAGTCAGATTAACGGGGCTGAAGAACAGACCGCCAGAACCAATGCTAATGCATCCTTGAAGAAGGGAGAAAGTGCGTGCACGTGCCGTGTGTGTGTGTGTGTGTGTGTAATGAGATATTCAAAGTGTTTAATGCAAGATGATCAAATGTCTAAGTGTCATCCTCTAATCTCAAATGGAAAACTGCAGATTTTCTTCTGAAGCTGGCAGCCTGCCATCACTGCAGGCCCTGAAGTGGCTTTGGGCTTCAGGGAGAGGGGGAAACAGATGTCGCTCAAAGAGCCCTCTGCTTGTCCCTGGCTGCGGCTCTACCCTGGGTCTCCTGGTCTTAGGACGAGTTCCTCTGCCAGGCTTCCCAGGGACTTTCAACCTAAGCTGTCAAATAAATCATTTAAAGGATATGTGGACTTTAAGAACTATCGACAGAAGGAGGACATCCTAAAATAGTCTCTTTGATCTCAATTCTTCCTCATCACAACCTTGCCATAGAGTCGGGGTTTTGGACACCAGTCTTCTGCCCCCTCCATGTAACTTCTATAAAGAATCTCTCTCCATTTCATTAGACTTGTTGTGAAAGTGGCCAAGAAAGTAAAAAATTAACATTTTTAAGGTAAAGATACTAAGTCTGAATTATTTTTATATTTTCCTGCCCTTTCTTCCCGACGAGTATGACTTAACCACATCTACTTAGTCACTTTACAGCTATTTACAACACAAAATCTTCCTCCATTCAAGGAGGGCCCATTTTGTTCCAAGAAAATATCAACAACCAGGAATACGGTTCGTGAGAGAAACTCTGGAGTCAGACCTCTGTGAAACAATAATAATGGACATTTGGGTATACATGGCTTTTTGTTTGTTGTTTTTCTTTTAACTTTAAGCAACTGACATGCATGTTCTCATCCAGTCCTCAGGAGAATTCCATTGCTCCCTTTGAAAGATGGGCAATTCAAGGCTTAGGCAAGCTACACAAGTCCAAGATCACACAGATGTTAAGTAGAAGAGCCAGGATTTTAGTGTTCTTAACCACTGCTCTATACTTTAAATTTTCAAGGAAAGCAGAATCTGCTCTTTTCTCTATAAGGAAGATACACCCAGTACAGCCTAGGATCCTAGTTTGTAGAACACAGATATATTTCTAGTGAATTCCTAATATTTTCTATACCCTTATCTTAAAACCAAATTAAGCAGCTCACTACCTAAAAATCAAAGGACAATGTGCTAGACTTGGAGCTTTTAAGAAGATTTGCAAAATTACCAAATATGAAAAACTGTATTGGCAAAAACATCAAACAAAATTCAAGTTCTAGAAGCATAAACCATTGAGCAAAGAAAATGGAAACCAGAGTAGGTTTTCAAGTAGGACAAATATTGTTCTTTGGAATAGAAACTTGTTGCTGAATCTCACCATGGAGCAAAAGACTTATAAACTTTTGAAAAAACAGGGTTCACATGGAAACAGAAACATAACAGGAACTACGATATCGAGACTGACAGATGCCGTGTGTCTTCCTAATTCTTTTAAAAGCCATTCTTGGCGATTAAAATGTCAATGTAGGAATAATAAAATACCATTGATTCTAGTGTTCCAGGGGGAATGTTTATGCAGAGGTTTTAAAACTTTAGATGTATAAAAATTTACTAGCACAGAAGGCAGATATATTGATAACCCTAGCTACTAAGAACTGCAGCTCCAGTTACTAGGAACTGACTAGAAAACACTTAAAAAGAGGGTAATTACACAGTCATGAGGACTACTTAATAATATAAATCAGTTATTATAGCTAACATTTTTTGAGTACTTGCTATGTGCTAGGCACTATTTTATTTTATTTTTTTATTTTTATGTTTTTGAGACAGAGTCTCACTGTCACCCAGGCTGGAGTACAATGGTGCCATCTCAGCTCACTGCAACCTTTGCCTCCCGGGTTCAAGCAATTCTCCTGCCTCAGCCTCTCAAGTAGCTGGGACTACAGGCACCCACCACCACACCCAGCCAATTTTTGTATTTTTAGTAGAGATGGGGTTTCACCATGTTGGCCAGGTTGGTCTCCAACTCCAGACCTCAGGTGATCCACCCGCCTCAGCCTCCCAAAGTGCTGGGATTACAGCTGTGAGCCGCTGTGCCCACCTAGGCCCTATTTGAAACATTTTCTCTTTAAATTAATTCACTGAATGCCCACAACAGTTCTAAAAGGCAGATGTTACTATCATCCCTACTTGAGAAAAATGAGGCACTGAGAGATGAAATAATTTTCAAAGTCACACAACTAGTAAGGAGTGAAACTGGCATTTGAACCTAGACAGTCTGAGTCTGGGACTGGAACTCTTACTCTGTATGCTATAATAATTTCCAGTAGCAGAGTCCTGCATGCCAGGACAGGGACGGTCCCCACCTAACAACTAATGGCAGACATAAAACAGAAAATTCTGCCATGTTCATTGGCAAAGGTTCTTATAAACTACATCTGTGCTGCATGTCTTTGAATGGATCACAGTCAAGGATTCAAAGCCTCCCATGTAAACTCCCAGAAGCATATACAGAGATGAAGATGAGGGAAGCAATAACTATATACAAAGCCTATACCAACTTGGCTGGGAATGACTTCTAAACTATCATGTGACACAGTTTCCATTCTCTTGAAGCGCTGTTTGCATCTTTTGCCATTTTGCCCTGCCTCTCAAGCTAGTCACGAGGTCCCTGCATCCCGACCTGGGTCACTCACAGCTGTGCATTCCTCTCGTAGCCTTGTGCAAAGGAGACACTCCAGAGATGCTGCTGTATGATTTATGAATGTAACAACATGGGCCATATATGCTTTTCCAAGAGCTGGGCATCGAGCTGGCTCTGGAAGGAGGTGATGGGTGAGGATGTGCAGAGACGGGATGTGCAAAGCAGCCAAGTGTTGGAGAAGAGAGCCAGGCCAGGAGAGACGAAACACATGCGGGAGTGGTTAGCCTGAACGAAGCAGCTGTGCTGCAGTGTAAACAAAGAGAGGGTGGTTAGTGATGCAGGACCTCAGAGTCTATCCCAGGGAATTCAGAGATTATTCCAATGGCAATTTGAATCACTGGCTGATCATACAAAGGAAGAAGGAAGATGCTGTGGGCTTTGTTTGCTGACATAAGAGCTTCCAAGTCCCAGAGTTAGAATGATCAGAGAGAAGCCAAAAGTTGAGAAGCAACTTCCAGGAAGTAGAGAGACACCAAATAAGTCACACACAGGTTTTTTGTTTGTTTGTTAATTTTTCGAGACAGAGTCCTGCTCTGTCACCCAGGCTGGAGTGCAGTGGCATGATCTTGGCTCACTGCAACCTCCACCTCCCAGGTTCAAGTGATTCTCCTGTCTCAGCCTCCCAAGTAGCTGGGACTACAGGTGCGCACCACCACACCCGGCTACTTTTTGTATTTTTAGTAGAGACGGTGTTTCACTATGTTGGCCAGGCTGGTTTCGAACTCCTGACCTCAGGTGATCCTAACGCAGGAACAGTTCCCTGAGGTCTACAGATCAAGTCCAAGCTCCTTATCTTGGCATTTAAGGCCTTCTATGTTCTGACCTGGAACTTCAGCCATATGGACATCTCAACCCCCAAATGTCATTTGCTTTCATTCCTCTGCGCCTTTGCTCATTGCTAACGCCTGCCCTTGGATGGCCTTTCCACTGTTTTCTACACAGAGAAATCAACGCACTCACTCTGACAGTATAACTAATTAATTTCAGTTTGACTTAGTAGAAACTTCATAAGTTAAAAGAGACTGAAAGTGTGACAAAAGCAAATATTTACTTTCTCTTGGCCCAAATTTCAGGGTTGAAAGTATCCTCAATGGTTTGGAAGGCTCCATTCAAATTCTACTTACTGGGGAAACTCTGTATCTCCCTTAAAATTAGCATTTTTTCCCTCTGATATTCATTTGCTACTTATTTACTTCAGCCTATTCATATTATACTTGTAGCATTTCTTTAAATTTGTCTTCTCTAGATCACAAATGCTTTTTTGAGGTCAAGGACAAGCCTTAGGAAAAATTCTTTTCTTTCCAGCATGCCATTAGTTTTCCACATAGCAGCTGCTCAGTGAATATTTATTGAGTCATTAGCCCATGATCATATTATTCTAATTAAAATAAGAGTCTTTTATCAAATGATAATTACATAGTTAATTATGAAGAAATATGGGAAAAGAGTTGTATTATTGATCTGAAGTAAAATAAGAGTATGAGAGTCTATTAAATTCCATCAGAAAAGAGTGACAGATACAGTAAATTATTTTAAACCATTATAGTCATTACCATTATTTATACAATGGGGTTAATTTTGAGTTTACAAACATAAAATACTTTCAGTACATAAACACAACAAACATTAAGTTGTGATGTGCAATTTCCGTCTTTATTTTACTCATACCTGAAGTTGTTAGGCCTTATATGGGGTGAGGTTAAAAATTCCTCACCCCATATAAACAGCGACTTCAGTTGGGATTGACAATGCCTAACCAGGCTTCCTCAAACTGCTCCCAGGCCTCGCAAAGGAAATGGGCCATGTCCCAGCTAGACAGGAACCTGGATCCACCCCTGGTCTCTTGTTCCTTCAAGCCTAGGCTGGAAGTGAATGAGGAAATAGAGTTCGGGTAGAACGTACAGTGGTTCAGTCATATTCTCTCCAATGGCTCCCCAAAACTTTTCCCAAGTCCTCAGTAAATATTTGGTGATTAACTGATTTTATCATCTGACATTTCTCCCAACATAATTGTTGAAAAAGAAAGTTGGCTGAGATTTACAACGACCTCTTCTCACAAGGTGGGTGGTTGGACTTGGGAAGGAATGAGAACCATTCTATTGATAGAAGAGGCTCTTCCCCAGCCGACATAATGACGGAAATGGTGGTTTAGAAAAAATCTTAAAAATTGCTCAGAGATGATTACAGGCTGTCATTAAGAAATGAGGAAGGAAGGGCTTTCTTTTCGACTACAGGGTGTACAGCTCTACAGACAGAAATTATTATTTTATATTTAGGCCAATGGTAGTCTGTAGGCCTTTGAAATGTAAAAAGCAGTAATAACTTAAGTATCTGGTTTGGCCTGCAAAGCATCAAGACAGATTACACAGGCCATATATAAGAACCAGGCTCTGTCCTTTATAACGTCTTGTATTTCAGTTTTCTGAAGTCACTGCTATATTCACTGTGTGCCTACTCTGTGTAGGACACCCGCCGTGGGGGGTTTAGAGAGTATCAGGCCATGGAGATCTAACTGGGTTCATCATCCAGATGAGGGAGGACTATGGGGAAAGTGAACAATGCATGCGCTGGGTTGCAGAAGAACAACACAGCCCACAGGCCGTTCAGGTGTTCACGGCAGGCAGGGATCTGTGAGCTGAAGCAGCTTCCCAAAAGCAGGAGAACAGAATTCCTGAAATCACACAGGCATGAAAATAACCATGATTCTACTCAACAAACCAAATAACTTGTTTGCAACATAAAATGTGCAAATGTTTGTTCCTGATTAGATCTTTGAGAGAGTGCGTGGGAAATCATCTCCAGTAAAGACATCCTACAGTAATTTTAACTCCTAATCCAGGGTTTCATTTTGCACCCTTCCTCTCACATCCTCCACACCTTTTGAAATAGCTGAAGCCCAGGAAGGGCGTGTTTTAGTGTGCTGAATGGCAGACTACTCATATACAAATACATGCATGCTTACTTTACTTGGAGACAGAACCATTAGAGAAGTATAGTTACATTTGATATTTGGAGGTGAAATCTATGAACCACTGAAATAAACCTTTGTGTTCCATTTCCTTACTCTAGTGAGGTGTGAAAAGGCTTCTTGAAGTAGTAGCAGCTTCTGTTTTGGCTTGACTGCTGTCAGTTCCTGAGCCCAGCACTGAGAAAGAGTAACCATGTTGGTGGGGCCAAGATTTGGTGCAGCGTATGCCCCTCGGGTGATGGGCGCACCAGGATCCCACAGATCTCCACTAAAGAACTTACTCATGTAACCAAATACCACCCATACCCCCAATAACTTATGGAAAAATAAAATTAAAAAAATATAAAAATTCCAAAATAAAATAAAATAAAAGAGCAGTTATGAATTTAAAGGACCTATCTCAAGTCACACTGTTGAGCATCCAGGAGACTCCCAACACCCTCAGTAATAAACACCAACAGAAGGTCACTAAAGGCAGGAACTAGCCATTGTCAGATTTCCTGAGTTCGCTTTTGACATGGCACAGTAAAATGCTTATATTATTCAACACATGACCATTTTATATTTACCAATTCTATGGAGTGGGAAACAATTGCAACTATAAATTTTTATGTCAAAAGAGAATATTATTCCAGAGAATACAGAACTAAAGCTCAAAGACCATATTACTTCTTCTTCTTCTTCTTTTTTTTTTTTTTTTTTTTTTTGAGACAGAGTTTCGTTCTTGTTGCCCAGGCTGGAGTGCAATGGCACAGTCTTAGCTCACTGTAACCTCTGCCTCCTGGGTTCAAGCGATTCTCCTGCCTCAGCCTCCTGAGTAGCTGGCATTTCAGGCATGTACCACCATGTACGGCTAATCTTTTGTATTTACTAGAGACAGGGTTTCACCATGTTGGTCAGGCTGGTCTCAAACTCCTGACCTCAGGTGACCCATCCACCTCGGCCTTCCAAAGTGTTGGGATTACAGGCGTGAGCCACCATACCCAGCCAAAATCTGTTTTCTAATACTTAAAAGTAAAACCTTAAGAATCATCCATCTGTCCATCTCAGGATAAATTTGTTAAGTATTTATTCTATGCCAGGGCCTGGACTAATTGTTGAGACAAAAATATTTTTTTAACAAAGATTAACATATGGCTCCTGCCTTTAAAGAACTAACTGAAAATAAATACCATCCTAAGAGTCTCTTCACACTTAAGTTGTATTTAAATAACTTAAATATAAAAATACCAATAGATTGAAAAATACTTAAAGGATTTCATGACCAGGTTGGAAATTAAAGTGTATTAAAAGGAGAGAGAATGAAATAAAAGGGAATTAGAACAGACCATTTCATTAGTCATAAGAAATGAACTTCCGATATGGATGGGTCTTGAAAATACTGAGTGAAAAAAGTCAAACAGAAAAGGATAAATATTAGATAATTCCACTCATACAAAATATCTAGTAAATTCCCAGAGGAAAATGGGCAAATTCATAGAGACAGAAAATAGATTAGAAGTTATTAAAGACAGGACAAGAGGAGAACAGAGTTACTGCTTATTGGTTACAGAATTTTCGTTTGGGGTGATAAAAAATTATAAAAATACTGGTGATGGTTGCATAACATTGTGAATATAATGCCACTGAATTGTACATTTAAAATGGTTAAAATAGCAAATTTTATGTTATATATATTTTACCACACCTTAAAAAGTAAATAATGTAATATACTAAAAACCATTGAATTGTACACTTTAAATGGTAAATTGTGTGAATTATATCTCAATACACTGTTTTTTAAAAAATCTTTTACATGTTAGCATAGTTTTTACTATGTTTTTACTTTGTTACTTTGCAAAGCTCTGGATATTGTTACAGAAATTTGTCAAATTTTTCAGGAGAGTATGAGATAAGAGAGAAAATGTTAGATTAAATGGTTGGGCTTGGTGGCTTATGCCTGTAATCCCAAAGAGAGAAGGCCTCTTTGGGAGTTCAAGGCAGGTGGGTCGTCTGAGGTCAGGAGTTCAACACTAGCCTGGCCAATATGGTGAAGCCCTGTCTCTACCAAAAATATAAAAATTAGCTGGGCATGGTGGAGCGTGCCTGTAATCCCAGCTACTCAGGAGGCTGAGGTATGAGAATCACTTGCACCCGGGAGGTGGAGGTTGCAGTGAGCCAAGATCACACCACTGCACTCCAGCCTAGGTGACAAAGTGAGACTTCATCTCAAAAAATGAAAAAATAAAAAAAAAAAAAAAAGAAAGAAAATGTAAGATTAAGAGTCTGGGACATGTGATTCCAGGCCTGCTTTGCCACTTCATTGGTTGTGGTGCCTGAAGTTCAATAATCAACTTCCCTGGGCTCTGTTTTCTCATCTGAGAAGCAAAGGATCAAAATCAGGTGATTAATTTTTTAAATACTGTGATTTGCACTTCTTACTGAATGCCTAGGTTTTACAAATAATCACTCGTCTTTTGGCAGTTTAGAACATAGAACAGCCTTGTCTCTTTAGGATACCTGGTTAAATGACAAATATACTACCTTGCAATGAATACTTATCAGGCTATTTTCAAAAGAGTTTCTTGGCTGGACTCTTCTTGAATATAGTGAGCCTGAAAAGTATGGCTGGAAACCACTGTCCAAACAAAACAGATGATAACATTTGTTTTTTACACCTCTTAAAAGTAGATTAGCTATAGATCAGAGCATGTCACTGCCTAAAAAAATGTGGTATATATTTGCTTGCAATACATATTTGTTGAAAGGCAACAACACTTGTGTTTACTCCCTAGGAAACTCTCAGGGCGTGGGGTCAGAGGAGAGCATGGAGGGGCAGCAGGCCAGCTCCGACAGCCCCTGGGAGTCTATGACTTCTGGGCTCAGACTTGCTTCCTCAGCTGGCACTGTGTTCCTCCCATGGGTTGATCATCGGCAAGACCAAAGAGCTCCCTTCTAGTAAGTACCATTAAGGAGTCCAAGGTCCAGACAGAAAAGAACGAGGTCAGGTATTTCCAAAGTATTTCATTCTAATGAAAATTTATTTCAGAAAAAGGCCATAATAACCCTTTGAACTAAGTTAACAAGAAAGCTACATTTTTGTCACTAGTTCTATTGTTGCCTCAAAACAATAGTAACAAAACAGAAAATAAAAAGAATTACTGGGAAAAACCAGAAATTAAGTACTCTCCCTATCTCCCATTCCAGACATAATAAAGTAATGTGATTTAGACTAAAATTTGCCAAAAGCCAGTACACCCTTTTTATCCCACTAGGCAAACACAAATACCGCAGAACAAGAATTCCATCTTAAAATAACAGCTCTGGAAAAAAAGAAAGTAGTAATAATCTTCTACTATGTGACTACTGAAGTCTGATAGGAAAGGAAAATAGACCTCCCACAAGTAAAATTAGTCACAATTTATGATAACCTGAGAAGAAAAACAGATTCTGGATTTGTCAATTCCATTTGAAGGTGGAGAAAAGCTTATAAGCCCATGATCACCCTCTGAACCCTTTACAAAGGGCCACACAGCCACATCCAGGTGTCAAACATACCCTGAATTGGAATTCCATCTTGGCTCGGTGGGATAAGAAGTTTTGACTCAGCCCTTCGAGGAGAGCTTCGATTCCTCCATCCTCTGACCAGAGCCCCCACCATGGCTGCTGGCAGCATGCTCCCCGGGTCGCCGTGGTCCTGCCTTGGTGCGTGGGGGGGCCCGGTCAGGCTGTCACCACAGGAGAATCATGTTCTTGCAGGTGCTACACCCAAGCCTGACAGGTCTGGGCAGTTCCTCCCACCCTCATCTCCCGCCCACATTCTCATCCTTCTTGCGTTGTCAGACCTCCCTCGGGAGGCTCAGGGAAAGAAAGCTTGGGAGGTGAGACAAGAGAAAAACAGACAACAGCAAAAATAAAAATGAAGAATAGGAATAAAGTCAATCAACTGAAAAGAATGGCCAATATTATAAAAGCACAGTCTCCTTTATATGAGGGATCATTTTTGATGCTTCTTTTTTTACTTAAAGTCTAATTTTTCAACAAGCAAAAATGACCATGTGTGGGAGGGCTGAGGCGGGGTATGTAACTGCATACCTATTTCTCTTTTCTCAGACTATGTTCCTTGCTAAATTGGAAGAGCTTTCAGGCAATTGTTTTGCAAAGAGAACCATCTTCTACATAAACAGAATTTGTTTACAATATAAGAAAAGTATTTCTAATGTTTGGAGTGTTCACAGAATTACACTGGCATTTGAGAATGAGGAAAGTTGGTTAAGAGATTTAATAGAAATCCCAATCAAGTACATCACAAAGACTTTAAAAAGATGAATCGAATCCAATGACCTAGTTAGCTCTCCTACGGAGCCCAGGTAGAGGTGCCTCATCCTGACCAGCTGGTGCCTGTGCTGCGCTCATATAGGACGCTGCTCACATGTGCCCCCTACTGGTCAGGTGCCAGGGGCACACTGGGCAGTGACCAATGACTGCAGTAAAGCAGGGGGAGGAGCAAGTAGCTCTAGAAAGTTCTAGACTCCCTTGTCATTCAGCCTAGGTGGTAGAAGTTGAGATTGAATTAGCTGTAGGCCGCCTGAGAGGTTTTGGTATTGTTTACTGTTGTTATGACTTTTATGGGTTATACAGATGGAATGATCCATGCCTGATTTCACTCTTTTTCTCCCCTTCCCTAGTTACATCTTATTTAATTTAATAAGATCAAGATAGTTTCTGCAGGAGGTGGGCAAATTCCCCGAATCACCTAAAACTGATCACATTTAAATAAAACTACAATTTACCAAACAAAGAGTATTTCAAGGATACACACCTTACATACTCATTTTGTTGACATTTACCTTATTATTTTGACCTTTCCAAAATTCAGAAAACCTTTGGTATCACTGTGATCAGAGGCAAAGTCAAAATGCAGGATGGGATTTTAAAATGGTAGAAGAGTAGGAAGCTATTGGCTCTATTCTCTCCATACTCCAATTTCAGGGCGGGATTCCTGCCGCACCATCTCGGAGGGGCAGCCCTTGATGAGAGGCCTGTGTCCTGGGCCTCCTTGTGGGGTGCTTCTCCTTCCTCACTGGAGTGGGATTCCTTTTCCACGGGCAGCTCCTTCTGCCACAGAGGGCTGAGCTGGGCTCTGATGGGTTCCAGGGAGAGCTGCTCAGGGACAAAGCCACCTACTCTCTAGGGAAAAGGGCAAAGAGGCCTTCAAAATCTCTGTTCCTGTCACACCCAGAGTCAATAAGACAGGCTGAAGCTGTCTTCTGCTGGGGTCAGGCCCTGTGGGAGTGGGGTGGCATCAGGGAAGAGAGCAGGGGAGCCCAGTGCTCAAGTGTGGGGTTTGGTCTTGTCTTGGAAGATGGGGTTAAGGAGAGATCTTGAGGAATGACCCAGTGTCACTCACTGGAGACAGGATCAGGAGGCGGGAACACAGCTGTGCATTCACCTGGAACCATCTCTTTGGAACTTCGTGTTCCACGGTAGGAGACTGCGTGGGCTGAGAATTGGGAGTGGTAGGGAGTTGAAGAGAGCCTCTATCAAGACAAGCAGAAGGCAACTTTGACCCCATCCTTAGGGTGAGGTGGCAGGGAAAATGCAGCAATGCTGAACGCACACACGTGCTTCCTTAACCGGACCTGCTGCGGGTGAACCACGCCTTTCCCGGAGATGCAAAGGGAAGCAGCTCAGCAGCGAGCTCATGAAGTCATTTCCCCCAGAAACCTGTCTGATTATAAGATACACCCCCTGCCCGCGCCATGAAAAGGGACACACTGAGAAAAGAAACACATCTAAAGGACGCAGTATTGAGGCTATCAAAAATCTACTAACACCCTCCAAATGGCGCTCTTCTTGGAGGCCTCGATCATTACTGCTGCCACAGATCGAAAAATCCCCATCCCTCATGGGCCAATCAGAAGTCCAAGGGGAGACACAGGTAGGCCAGAACCGTTTCGGAAGCAAGCAAACTGCCCAAATTCAGACACCGAGACCCCTGCACAGCTGCTGCCATCAGTCACCAGACAGGATATGGAGGTATGTGAGAAAGTAGGTGGATGGAGCTGGTTGAAATTTCAAATACAACTCCCCAACCCCACACCTGAATTTCCCACCTAGGGGAACCTCCTTTGTGCATTCGTCATTCCCTGAACAGCCAATCACAGTACTTTTCGCACTCTGTTGAGATGATTTACTTGTTAGAGTTTGTCTCATGCAATTATCTATCCCCAAGCCTCAGGGGGCACTTAAGGGGATGCAGATTCCCAGGACTTGCTCTGAAATGGCTGTTCTATGAGGTCTAAGATAGTGCCAGGGAGCCTGCACTTTCTAAAACTTTCCACATTTGCTCACATTGTCAGCCTGGATCTGATCCAAGGATAGTATGAAGATGCCAATTTACTAGCCTGAGGGCTTCTGAAAGTCATGGATCACAGCCTTCTTTGTGCCCAGTATAGCGTCTGTACCCAGCACATAGATTGCTGGGTGAAGAGAGTCCCGGAGGCCAGGGACATCTACCCGTGGTCTCCACCCGAGGACGCTGCCTGATACTTTTATCCTTCCATGAAACCCACTGCTTGCCACTGCCCCTGCCACCACCCTGGCTGCAGGTGCCATACCATAGGATCGCCTCATCTTACCTCCACCCCAGGCCCCCTCAATATTCCCATATTTCACTCGCCTGTGATGCTCTGGCCCAGAATACGATTTGTCCAAGCAACAGTTTCCTGCCTCTTCCACCCCACCAAGAACGGCTCCATCTTTCCTTCAGACGTCCTATGCCCTGGATATTAGCGCAGAGCAGTCCGTGCGTCAACTCAGGGTTCAAGTTGAACAGCATCATTGAACACTCTGTCATCCTTAGTTTGCCAGTTATAGCAGGTGGGTGCACAGTGTCCAAGGTTTTCCCCAACAGGAAGCTGAGCGATGACCGTGACTGCAGTGGGAACGTGGTCAGGAAGAGGAAGAAGGGTAATGTCCTGCCTGGGAGGTCAGCGCCACCCTTCCACACACACACACGTGCTTCCTTCACCGGACCTGCTGTGGGTGAACCACACCTTCCCCCGAGATGCAAAGGGAAGCAGCTCAACACTGAGCCCATGAAGTCATTTCCCTCCCAAACCTGTCTTATTGTAATATACAACCCCTCTCCTCTCATGAAGAGGGACACACTGAGAAAGGAAACACATCTAGAAAACCAGAATCATCCTGAAGGCTGTTTAAAGGCCAGCATGGCTCACAACAAACTTTCATTCATGGGTGTTTGTTGCTAATGTCCTATCCTGACAAATTGACAACTATCCTCTAAATTTCATAAACATAAATACTGTCCCCATCTGCCCTCTACAGAGGATGAGGCTGAATTGGGCCATGTGTTTCTCTGGAGTCTCTTAGGGCCTAATGTGGTTCTGAGCACACAGAACGCATGCTAATTGAAGTAATGTGTGTCAAGCTGTGATGATGTTGTTGTCAACTGTTAAGATGCGCACAAAGCCATCAGCATTAAGTACGCTATCCAACTCTGTAGCAAATACTTGACCTCCTACTATAATGTCAGGGAGGAGTCATGGGGTGAGGGTGGGGCTGTGTGTGGCATGTTTCAACCTCACTCCTGATGTTCTCTCCATCTGGGTGGTCCTCCAGGAGCTCCTGGTCTCTCTTTAACCCCCAAATGCCTCTCTTGGGGGCAGGACTCAGGAATTAGACTGGCATGCATAGGAAGGGAAAACTGGGCAGGCATGATCGGCTGCACTCCTGCTTTCAGGGCACAGAGCTGCCCACCAGTAGCACCCGCTTTGCCTCCCCCTTGCAGGTGCAACGTCTGCTCCTCTGTGTGAAGGGCTGCTCAGGTCTGCCTGTCGCCTAGCAAGATTCTGATTCTGAGTTCGGTACTAACTAAGATACCTACAGGCCCAGACATGAGACATAATCTCCAATGTCAGCTTATTAGCAATAAAGGTGAGAATTTCTAGTCTTCCTCTGTCTTCCCGCTTGGTTTCAAATTCTCAAATTGGGCAGAACCTGGCTGGGTGACGAGGGTCTTCACTGCCTTTTCCCCAAGCCTCCATGTCTGGTGGACTGGCTCAGGGACATGGCACTTGAGAAACAAAATGATCCTCAGAGATGGTGGCTTCTGACAGATGCAGCACGGTGGGTGTGGGCCCACTGGTTTCTCATGTGGCCACTCGCAGCATGGTGTTTTGTGCCACAGTTCGCTTCTGCAGTCTTGCAGGTGGCCTTTATCGTGGCCTGGTAAGCAGCTTTAGTGCACTTTTTACTTTGGCAGCTGACTCAGCTGCTGACAACTTTGCCACAGGTGGTGGCTCTTTCTGGAGTGTCGTTGGGCCTGCCAGCACGAGGTCCGGACATGCAGGCTCAGGCCTCACCATGCACAGAAGCTGCATGGCTTCAGCAAGGTGGTCTTAGCCTAACTGTGGGGGAAGGGGGGACTTAGGGAGCAGGCATCAGGCTTGCTGCTCACCAGATGTACTGAGGCAGAGTCAACTGTAGGAAAAGCAGAGTCTTTATGTTAATAGGTTTTTTTAGCATCAAGGGTGGAGCCATATTGCAAAGCAGCATGCTCTGTGCACACTATAGAATGGGGTTTAGCTTTAAAGGACCACTGCCTGGCCCATTCAGCCGTACTTCATCAGCTGCTGCAAATTCCGTTCTGTACTCAAGGCCAAAAAGAAACTGAGGATCGGCAAAGTTTGGGTTCAGGAAGCTCATTCACAGGTTTCAAGGTCTCCCTGAACTACAGGGCCTCAAGTTGGCTCTGGATTGCTGGGTTCTCTCAGACACCACCGGGACTCTGCTCCAGGCTGCATTTAGGGAAGGATAGCTGTGCAAAGCTAACGACTCCAGGGGATGGGGAAAAAAGGTTTTCTAAATTTGGAGGATGCAGAACCATCTGTGTATATAGAATTCTCAATACAAAGAACATGGAGGAAATTCTACAACTCTTTTTTAAAGACGGGAAATAAAAAAAAGATGATCCACTATTATCCTTTCTTTTTTCTTTTTCTTTTTCTTTTTTTTGTTGAGATGGAGTCACCCTCTGTCACCAGGCAGTGGCATGATCTTGGCTCACTGCCACCTCTGCCTCCTGGGTCCAAGTGATTCCTCTGTCTCAGTTTCCCAAGCAGCTGGGACTACAGGTGCACACCACCATGCCCAGCTACTTTTTGTATTTTCAGTAGAGACGAGTTTTCACCATGTTGGTCAGGATGGTGTCGATCTCTTGACCTCGTGATCCACCCGCCTCAGCCTCCCAAAGTGCTGGGATTACAGGCATGAGCCACCACACCCGGCCTATTATCCTTTCTTTTCTCAAAGTGATAACCACTACCCAGGCTGAACTGTTCTGAACTGGATGTTGCACAGAATTCACCCGAGCGCTCGCTAACTCCCATGCTGTCTGTACGGCCCTCAGCATTGCGGGGGCCATGTATATGAGAAAAGCAGTGGAAACACCAATGCATGTATGGTTTCTGCTAAAATAAGTTAATCCACAAAAATGCATTTGTAAATTCATATAGAATTTGGACTCTATATGAGCATTACTGCCTAGAGATGTTCATTACTTCCCAAGGGCACCTCGTCTCTGTCTGTCCTAATGGTGGGAAAATGTGCTCAAACTTGCCCATCTAAGGCAACTTTCCCATGATTCTCAGTGTGTCCTCCTCCAGCTGTAGCCCTCTTCTTCCTTCAAGTGTAAAAGCTACAAATGGGTTATCTATCTGTACTCACTGTCTTCATCTCTTCCCCAGCTCATGCCAATCTAGTCTCTTTCCTGCTTCACCACACACCCCCGCAACCAAAACAGTTCTCTGTAATATGATGCTGCTTAACCCAACTGGTATTTTATGTTTCTTCTGCATGTAACTTCTTGGAAGCATCTGATACTTCTGGCCACTGTTTTCATGTTAAGCACTGTCCTCCCTTGGGGACCATGGCCCCTTAGAATCCTGGTTTTCCTCCTCCCTGTACCAACATCCCTCTTCAATCTCCTTTGCAGGATCAGCCAATGATGCATTTATATTTTCAGCCCAAACTTCTGAGCACCAGACCAGTATATCCAAGTGACTATTTGATAGCTGAGCTTTGAGATTTCACAGGAAACTGAAATGTAATATACCCAAAATGAAACACAACTTCCCTCCCAAACTGGGCCTTCTTCCAAGGAATGTCACTATCATTTGTGGGGTTCTGCCAACCAGAAATGTCAGAGCCATCCTCTCCACCTTTTTTTCCATCACTCCACACATTCAAATCATTACCACCTCTAGTCAATTTCTTTACTTCTTAATTCACTTGCATGTCACTTCCTTTTCTCCATCTCTACCGTGGTCATCTTCCATCTGTACTAGTATAACATTCTACTAAATATTCTCTGGAGGGGAGCAGAACTATAGTGCCATGATCATTCAAATGGCAGACCTGATGTCACCCTATCCTTACCCCATCAGCTGAAAACTCTTTCATGCCTTTTCATTTCTTCTAGGATAAGGATCACAACCTGTATGTAACCTGGCCTCCAGCACTCTCATGTTCCCATCCTGGCCCCCTTGCTGACCTTACTGGCCTTCTCTCCCACACCATGCCAGATGCGTCACTCATCTCTAAGTTCCTCCAGAGCTCACTGTCTCTCTACATCGCTTTTCTGCCACCACCTCAGTTCCTGCTCACCTGTCAGATCTCAGCATGGTGATCACCACCTCATGACAATGCCTACCTGTATTTTTTTTTTCCTTTATGGCATTTATAATTTACAATGAATATCTGGCTTATAGCCATCTCTCCTACTGGTCTAGTTTAGTATATTGATGGGGTGGTGGGGAAAGCGCATGTGTTTTTTGCCCGCATCAAATTCCCACAGCCTGAAACAGCACCTGGCACAGAGTACATACTTAACGAATGCTTGCTGAATGACTGAATGAACAACTATATGGCCCTGAGGACTTTGGTATAATTAGTGTGGGTGATATTTCTATCACAGCTGTTGTAATTTATAAAAGTATGCCATTGCTTATAATTAGGTAAAGAAGCAAGCCTGTAATTATGAACTCATTCCCATGGGAAAACATGATCTGCTTTATGATAACTACTTTATTTTATGGATTCTTCAAAGAGAACACTTTGGTGAAAAGTGAGCTGCTTGTATTTCTCCCTTACTTACATTTAATATTCACATCTTCTCTGCCCTGAGAAATGCTATATTGCTGAACATAGCCATGAAGTTTGACAAATTTAACAAATAACTAAATATCTCTTTGTAGCTTAATACTTATTATATGATTACAACCTAGGTTGAATTATATTAAAAACTGTTATTAAGAACAGAGCCACCTAGAAAAGTCAAGGCAATGGAGCTTTCTCATGCCAAACCTTTAAAATCCTACAAACATGATTTCTGTATTTATTTTCTCCTCTATATCAAAGCAAGGCAAGGCTACCTTAAGTCGTTATGGCAGTTTAACTCACACACACAATTTAATAAGAGTTTAAAATTTTGATTTTATAGAAAATTGCTCATTAATATTGTTGGTTTTTTCAGAGATTACTTATTTTCTCAGCAATGAAAGGAAATGAATTAAGGCTGATTTCTAGTTTATAATTAATTGATACTCAGAGATTTCATGTTTTAAAACTGTAATATCAGTGATAACTTAATATGATAAAAACCCAGGTTTTCTAATCATATTTAAGAATCACCTAGAAATATTTTGTCTTTCATTCACATATTCATCTGCTCATGATTGGTTAGAACCAGTTCCTAAGAACACCTGAAGATTTGGCCATTGGAAATAACCAACTTTAGGAAAGGCTTTGTTATTTGTAATTCAACCCTGAAATGTGAACCCTATAAAATTTTAGATAGAACTCTACATTAGACTGGTGCAGAACCTTAAGCCACAGAGTGTGCCAGCATTTCTTTCTCTATTTTAAAGAGTACATGGATTAATTACAAGGTGCCGACTGACCTGGATTAGTCTTTATCCCTGCCTGCACAAAATTAATTCCTACCATTTACATCAATTAGATTAGGTCAAGATGGGTAATTCAGGCTGAACCTAATATAAAAACTCCTATTTACTAGGGCATCTGAAGTTAACACAGATCTATTGAAACCATTCCTGTTTATATATTAATGGCATAAGGAGTTAGATTTCTCCCTGCTCACTTTGTAGAGTTATGAAAGCTATTCAGGCACTGCTTAAATTTAGGTATTCATTGGGAATAGTTTTAAAACACTCAGCTATGGTGGAGGGGCCTGGGTGGGAAAGGAGAGATGTTGATCAAGTGGTCCGAAGTTTCAGTGGGAGAGGAGGAACAGGCTCTGGTGATCCATTACACAGCATGGTGACTGCAGTTAATGATAACGTATCGTAGATTTCAAAAGAGCTAAAAGAGTGGATTTTAAATGTTCTGACCACAAAGAACAGCCTGATTTGATCATTCCACAATGTGTATATATGCATCAAACCATCACATTGTATCCCATATATACAATTATTATCAATTAAAATAACACTAAAAAACACTTTGCTACAAAAAGTGAGGGAACACATTGACCTTTTTTTGCTGCATTTTGTCTTTATGCATCATATAATATTTGTACTGACTTATTTATTTATTTTAGAGATAGGGTCTCACTCTGTCACCCAGGCTGGAGTACACTGGCATAATTACAGGTCACTGTAACCCTGAACTCCCAGGCTCAAGTGATCCTCCCTCCTCAATCTCCCAAGTAGCTGGGACTACAGGTGTGCACCACCGTGTCCAGCTAATTTAAACTGTTTTTTTTTTTCTTTTTTAGAGACGGGATCTCGCTATATTGCCCAGGCTGGGCCTTGAGTGATCCTCTTGCCTCAACTTCCCAAAGCACTGACAGCATTCTACATGAGGGGTATGTATCAGGTGTGTGAACATAAGTGGGTCTCCTGAGTCTTGTGTCTGCATGTGTCAGGTAGGGACCTATATCATGAAGATGTCCCTAGAAGGGATGACATATGAATTAAGTCTGGAAGAACAAACAGGCATAAATAGGAGTCAGCCAGCCTGGAGTCATGGGATGGGGTGAGAAGCCAGCGTAGGCTTTTAAGGAGAGGGAGTGCCATGTGCAAAGACCCATGGTGCCTATCCAGTGGAACTGCAAGCAATTCAGTAGGGTAGAAATTGGTGTGTGTATGTGTGTATGTGTGTGTGTGTGTGTGTGTGTGTGTGTGTGTGTGTGTATAGGGGAAGAAACAAGAGACAAGACTGTAGAGGTAAGTAGGCACCAGACCACATAGGGTCTTATATATCCAGTAAAGAGTTTGGACTGAATGTTTTAAATGGAGGAGTACCATAATCAATCATATCTGCATTTTGAAAAGACAACTCTCAATGAAGTTGGAAAACAGACCAGAGGAAGAAATAATGCAAGCATGGACACCTGCTAAGGAAGAGGCGGTGGCAGCCTGGATAAAAGCACTTGCAGGGAGAATGCCTATAGTTTGAGAACTCATTGGATGGGGCTGGGAGAAGGAGGAAGGAGGGAAAGGCTGAAGCTTGTGGTTAAGGCACCTGGGGGCTGGCGTTGCCATTGAGTCTCAGGGTATGCATAGAAGAACGGGAGAGAGTTGGTTATGGGGTGGTGGGTGATTCCGGAAAATAATGAGTTCTCCATTTTTAGATATGTAGGCTGTCACTAAGTATTTGTTCTCATTATAATTAATTCCATGACGACATTTTTGAACGTGAATTATGTTAGTGCCTTTGAGTTGTACCAGCTCCACCTTCAGGGTAGAACCTGTCTCTTTCATCTCCGTTTCTCACAGCTTCTAGCACTGCAGTTGCTCAGTAAGTTCTTGTCTCGTGACACCATTGGGATAAATTGCCAGGAAGGAAGAGATACAGCAGGTTCAAAGGGTAAGACTGTCATCATTCTTATTATATACTGTCAGGTTTTCTCCAGAAGTATTACGTAGTTTACACTATTAACAGTAATGCATGAATATAACCTGTTTCCCCACAATCTGTCCCTTGTTGATTTTTGGCTTCTGTTTATTTGATAGGTGTAAAATGTTTCCATTTTAAAATGTATTTAAGTTGAGTGTTATTTTCAGATTTGGTTTCCTATATGTTTTCCTTCGTGTGAAATAGCCGGTTTTATCCTTGGACCACTTATCCAATTAGAATCTGATATTGTGCTCACATTTATATAAATTATTGTGTGTGCACATGAATTAAGTCTCTAATTTTTGCTGTGCATATTTTCCCATTTTGTTGCTTTCTTACGTTTTAGTTTTAAAAGGTTTTAAACTTCATATCAATACACATGTCCATCTTTGCCCTTTTCAATTTTCTCTTCCTTCAAAAAAGATTTCTTCTTTACGGCTGAAACTGTGCTACTGCAAATCTATAATTCTTTAGTTTATTGGGAGTTCACTGTGATATATATTATCTGGCTTGTGGTCTGAACCTTGAATATTTTTTCTTTTGAATTATATCTTGTATTAGTAACTATTTTTACTCGCTTTTTACTTGTTTCATCTATTTTTATAGGTATTTAATGATAACTGCAATAAATGTTTATACAGTTTCTTTTTTGCTACTTAATTTCATCTTCTTAGATTTAAATAATCCTCACGCTTTTTCCCCCACTAGGAAAAATAATTTTTATCGGTCAGGTGTGGTGGCTTATGCCTGTAATCCCAGCACTTTGGGAAGCCGAGGCAGGTGGATCACTTGAGGTCAGGAGTTTTGAGACCAGCCTGGCCAACATGGCGAAATCTCATCTCTACCAAAAATACAGAAATTAGCCAATCACACCTCTGCACTCCAGCCTGGGCGACAGAAGGAGACTCTGTCTCAAAAACAAAAACAAAAATAAGTTTTATCATTAAAGACAAGAGGCCAAAATAAAACTATCTTAGGAAGGGGATAAAAGACCCTCTAAATATAATTGAAAGACAAGGTTGTAGGGAGGATCTCCCTTTGCCCAGCTTTCTCCACTAATCCAGAAAGTGTGAGAGAAAAAGCAAGAATGGATGAGCATGTGTGAGGAATGCACAGGAGACAGCGCATACAGCTGAGGGCACGCATTTTGGTGTACAAAAGATCTGGGTGTGAGTCCTGGTTCTGCCACTTATGAGCTGTGTGTCTTCAGGTAAACTTCTCAATCATGCAAGTTTGCCCATCTGCAGATTAATAAATGGTGTGAACAGAGAGGGGACTAAAGGGGGAAGGAAGACTAATCAGCAGCTCTTATTACAGGTGATACAGGAGAAATGATCATGTTCATGCAAAGAACTTGCCCTACACTGTCTGCTGGCATATGGTGAGCTCCCAAAATGCTGCCTGTGGTTATTAAATATTTCTTGGCTAGGCCACTACATCAATCCATACCAAAGTTTTGAATGTATTACTACATTTTCAAATAGCAAGCAGTTTGCAATTTGTGTGTGCCTTTTTACAGAAATGTTTGAGGTGGCCGGGCATTGTGGCTCACACCTGCAATCCCAGCACTTTGGGAGGCTGAAGCAGGCAGATTATTTGAGGTCAGGAGTTCAAAACCAGCCTGGCCAACATGGCAAAACCCATCTCTACTAAAAATACAAAAATTAGACAGGCGTGGTGGTAGGTGCCTGTAATCCCAGCTACTCAGGAGGCTGAGGCAGGACAATCTCTTGAATCCAGGAGATGGAGGTTGCAGTGAGCTGAAATCATGCCACTGTACTCCATCCTGAGTGACAGAGAAAGACTCCATGGCAAAAAAAAAAAAAAAAAAAAAAAGAAAAGAAAAGAAAGAAATGTTAGAGGTGTAATCTGGCATTAAGGAACTTGAAATAAAAGTGAAACTCAGGTGCCATAAATGTAGGTCTATAATAACTGATAACAATGCTTTGAACCTGGCCAGCTCTCTACTCTTCATTTAGGTGGATATAGTTCTTAGAAGAGTTTATATCACTTCCTGATTGCAGGTTAATTCTCAGAAAGAGAAGAGAGCTTGGACTCTGAGGTCATTCTTTGTCATTAACAGTAAAGAGCAATTATCCAAATTCCTTAAGAGATGAAAAGTTCTGCCTAACTGAACTTTCTGTTAACTTTAGGGTTAACAATAAAAACCTTTTTCAATGCTTGTTAATTTTTTTTTCCTAAACTGGGTCATGCACATCCCTGCCTTGATAGGTAAAGACGGTATACAAACTATAATTTAACCTTCCCCGATGATTCAGATTGTTGCCTGCCTCAGGGTCGAATCTATAACAGGGAGCAGACTAGGAAGAAGGTGGAGGAGCTAGGATTAATAAACACGGATAGGCTGATGCACATTCAAAGATTCTTTTTTTCCTTAAATAAATTCCTCATGTCTTTGTGTGTGTGGTCTGTGGTGGAGTGGGAGGTCAGGCTCTCCTCTACAAATTGAGCTTAGAAAAAAACAGTTCATAGGCTGAGCACGGTGGCACACACCCATAATTGCAGCACTTTGGGAGGCCAAATTGGGTGGAATGCTTGAGCCCAGGAGTTTGAGACCAGCCTGCAGCAACATAGTAAGAGCTCACCTCTACAAAAAATACAAAAAAATTTAGCCAGGTATGGTGGCTCACGCCTGTAGTCCTAGCTACTTGGGAGGCTGAGATGGAAGAATCACCTAAGCCAAGGAGGTTGAGGTTGCAGTGAGTCATGATTGTGCCACTGCACTCCAGCCTGGGTCACAGAGTAAGGCCCTGAGAAAAGAGAAGAGAGAGGGGAGGGGAGGGGAGGTGAGGGGAGAGAAGGAGAGGGGAGGGGGGGAGGGGAGGGGAGAGGAGAGGAGAGGAGAGGAGAAGGAAAGAAAGGAAGAGAGAGAGAGAGAAAGAGAGAGAAAGACAGGAAGGAAGGAAGGAAGGAAGGAAGGAAGGAAGGAAGGAAGGAAGGAAGGAAGGAAGGAAGGGAGAAAAGAAAAGAAAGAGTTCATTAAGTGTTTTGGCTTTCCTGAGTTGTACTTGACTACAAGTGTACACAATGCTGTAGAATCTGGTGAGCTGAAAAGTGTTCTTGAATATATTTAAGGATTCGAAAGCAAGCATTGCCTATAGACAGGCAGAAGAAAATGAACTTTGTCTACCAGGATCTTCAGCTAAACACCTAGGGATCCTTCCACGTCTGGCTTGGGGGCTGAGTTAGCTATGGCTCTGCAGAGGTCACAGATTACACGGAATATTTTAAAGTAACGCAGTACTAGAGAGATGTGTATTTGCTTGAAGACAGAAAAATCTTTTACTAGAAGGAAGCTTACCTTAAAAGTTTTTTTTGGAACTTGTAGGCATGATGATTTGCCCTTTTAGAGAAGATGCTAAAGGTTAATTTTCTATGGCATAAGAACTGCAGATACATGCCAAAATTCTATTCCCAGACCTAAATTATATAATCAGAAATAGGGCATCCAAACTGGACATCAAATAGTCTTGCTTTCCAGCCGACTATGAAAAAAATCAGTTTCAATGTTTGAAGTAGTATTTGTTTATATAATGCAACCAACCATGACTGCCAAACACAGTAATTAAATGCTTTTACAAGTGAGAAATCTTGCCAGAATATGCAATTTGAAGGGGGAAATAAGCAGAGAGTTGATATGCAGTAGAAAATGCTGAATTATTTATTTCATTCTGCTCAGAAGTAGACACTCATGCTTTGAGTCTACCTGCAAAAATACTGAAAGAGAAATGAGAGCATCAGAAGGGGGCAGTTACTTTATTTAATCTTATCTTTTTTATCTATAAGTGGCATACTTTCTTCTCACTCAAACTTGAAAAATGAGGACTTCTCATCTTCCTGTCTTTACAAAATGACCTGTGTGGAAATGAAATTAAACATCTACAAATAAACAATAGATAACCCCATTTTTCTTTTTCCATTCATTTAATTATCAACTAATTTTTTCTATCCTCTGATTTCACCTAAATGCTCCTACTGGCAAAATAAAGCATCAATTTAATATAGGCTAATACTTAGAATGAGCAATTAATGAAATATTTTCAAAGGATTCCACTCTAAGACAATTGTGAAATCATCCTTAATCTCGATTTTCACTCATCTCCATGATAAAACAATATAAATGTTGTCTGGCTTCCCCTGGGAACTTAAGGGAACCTCAAGGAAAGCAGAGGAGGTAGCAATTGCTAGACTTTGCACTGAACTTCCAAGCACCTACTAGCATTAATTTATTCATATGAACATCCATGGAATCAGGCTCTAATTTTCTCCACAGTGTAGAGAGGAGGGAGTACTTGCACAGCAGATAAAAGGTGAGTTAGGTGGAGGAAATATTGGGATTAAGACTTATGCATTTTCTTTTTCCATTACCCAAATAGCAGTTCTTTGATAACACCTGCACATTTTTTGTGTGTGTCCTGGAGAATAACTTCTCTATTATCAGGGACCCCTTGGCCCAAGGGACCACCAGCTCTTGATTGGCCTGCAGCACAAGGCTCCTAATTTGTCATCCCTTTACCACTGCACTTTTGGCAATTCATTCTCCCCCAATAGCTAGTGAATTTTCAGAAAGCTGAACTGGATTCCATCACCCTCCTGCTTAAAACCTATAAATATAGTCCTACTGCATTTAGAATAAAAACCAAACTCCTGAACATGGTCTGCAAGGCTGTACAGGAGCTAATCCTCATCTCTCTCTCCAACCCCATCCCCACTGCTCACTGCCTCCAGCCTCACTGGTTTTCCATTCATTCATTCTTTCATTCACGTCCCAAATTCATGTAGGCCTTCCCTAATCTCCTCCTGTGACTAAAATGTAAACTCTTACAGCATCCCGGTCTCTTCATTTATAGCACTGACCACAATTTAAAATAATACACTTACGGTTTTTAAAACTGTTATCTTTCAGCTCCACTAGACTCTAAGCTTCTTGCAGGTGTTACTATCAATGTAACCACTGCCTCCTCAGCACTTACTAAAGTGTCTGGCATATGGAGTCCTTCCATAAATGTTGGCTCAGAGTGAGCAAGTGATTTCTGACTTGACCAATTCCTCAACAGTCTGGGGCATTGGTTCCTTCTTACCCATAATGGCTCTGCCCTTTCCTCTTTAAAGGAATATTCTAGGACGGAGGAAAAAGAAGCAACATATGGCGTGGATGCAGTGAACAGGAAACACTTCTACACTGCTGGTGGGAATGTAAACTAGTACAGCCACTATCGAAAATACTGTGGGCCGGGCGCGGTGGCTCAAGCCTGTAATCCCAGCACTTTGGGAGGCCGAGATGGGCGGATCACGAGGTCAGGAGATCGAGACCATCCTGGCTAACATGGTGAAACCCCGTCTCTACTAAAAAATACAAAAAACTAGCCGGGCGAGGTGGCGGGCGCCTGTAGTCCCAGCTACTCGGGAGGCTGAGGCAGGAGAATGGCGTGAACCTGGGAGGCGGAGCTTGCAGTGAGCTGAGATCCGGCCACTGCACTCCAGCCCGGGCGACAGAGGGAGACTCTGTCTCAAATCCTTAAAGAACGAAAAGTAAATCTACCATTTGATCCTGCAATCCCACTACTAGGTATTTACCCAGAGGAAAAGAAGTCATTATTCAAAAAAGATACTTGCACATGCATGTTTATAGCAGAACAATTCACAACTGCAAAATTGAGGAACCAACCCAAATTCCCATCAATCAATGAGTGGATAGAGAAACTGATATATATATATGGACTACTATGCAGCCATAAAAAGGAATGAATTAACAGCATTTGCAGTGACCTGGATGAGATTGGAGACTATTACTCTAAGTGATGTAACTCAGGAATGGAAAAGCAAACATTGTATGTTCTCACTGGTATGTGGGAGCTCAGCTATGAGGACGCAAAGGCATAAGAATGATACAATGGACTTTGGGGACTTAGGGCGAACAGTGGGAGGGGGGCAAGGGATAAAAGCCTACAAATATGGTGCAGTATATGCATGGGTGATGGGTGCACCAAAATCTCACACATCACCACTAAAGAACTTACTCATGTAACAACAACAACAATAAAGTAAAATAGAAAAAGAAGCAACATAAGCATTAACATTATGTCATTTCCCTCAGCCAAATGGACTACTATGTGGGGTCGGCAACCAACAGACCCTTCAGCTATCTATGTATGGTCATGTGGCCCAGGGTTTCTCCACTGTTCCCAGGATAAATAGGGAACCACAGAGTTCTGCTGAATGAACACAAGAATGCAAAAGCATTTTTTATTATTCTTAGTTCTAGGACTGACATGTTGGTACAACTCCAGGGGACACCCACGCTCAGATTTGTGACCAGCACTGGTAGAGCCAGCTGCGGCTGTGTAGCGTAGGTGGCCGCCCTGCTCAAGGGCGTCGATGTTGTCCTTCTGGCTTAGCCTTCCATCTCTGTGCCCTGTTCTTAGGTTTACTCTTTATTACAAATGCAACATTTATCTTATACGTGGCTTTAACAATATGAACAAATATGAACAAAATAGAACATATTCCTTATAAGGTCAATGAAATAAAGGTCAGTGGAAGGCTACGAAAAGAAAAACCTGTGTAAGTTGATTTTTTTATTAGAAAAAAACCCCACAATGTTACTGATTTTTGAAAATTGATTCCTCATTGTTTATTTACTTTGAAAACATAAACACATGTGAAAATACTATACAATCAATATTTTTCTTCTATCAAAATCCATGGGGCTTATGAAAAAAATAAACAATTATCTCATTGAGGACCAAGGGTAAAAATTAATAAAGCCACTGTTTTCTTTAAATACAAAAATCCCTTAGTTATCCCAGGAATGGTTTGAAAAGGAAATTAGAAATACATTTTAGGATCAAAATCTGGGTTAGAGCAACATCCACATGAAGAGCATTTTTGGTAAGGAACTGATTGAAATTTAAAAATCATTCTTGGCCAGGCGCAGTGGCTCACGCCTGTAATCCCAACACTGTGGGAGGCCAAGGTGGGTGGATTGCCTGAGGTCGGAGTTCGAGACCAGCCGGCCAACATCATGAAACCCCGTTTCTACTAAAAATACAAAAAATTAGCTGGGCGTGGTGGTGGGCGCCTGTAATCCCAGCTACTCGGGAGGCTGAGGCGGGAGAATCGCTTGAACCCGGGAGGTGGAGGTTGCAGTGAGGTGCAATCACGCCACTGCACTCCAGCCTGGGCAACAAGAGCAAAACTCCATCTAAAAAAAGAGAAAAGAATAATTCTTTATATGGCTTCACAGGATGATGTCGAAAGGACTAAATACACGGTTCCAATAACTCTGACATCGCGTAAGGTATTAAAAGTAATTTAGGCAAAAATTTAACCCCAAAGAACATCGCATGATTTTATCCATTAGCTAAAGTGTTAATTCTCCCCACAGACTGAAGCCTTATGGGTTCAAGCTGATGCAATTATAAGGGAGTTAGACATCAAAGTAGGTCAGAGAATGACCTCGGTAGGCAATCAAAAACCATCTCAGAAGCCTCTTCAACCCCCCATCTATCCAGGCAAAAGTCATCTTTTCTCCTCACTCCTACTCATTCTGTACAGCAAAAACACATCCCAGCTATCTACAGTGATGTGTCTTCAAGGCTTTCTTCCCTCTCTGAGGGCTAGCTCTAAGTCAGGAGACTCCTTTTGTCTTTCCTGAATCCACAGTGGGGCTGTGCAAAGGTTTGGGTTAAAAAATGAACATCAGCGTTTACAGGGATCTTATTTTAGGCTATCCTCAGAACTAAGTAGGGGAGAAACAAAGAAAAGCCTGCAAAGAAGGCCCAAGTTAAAATGTTTAAAAATAAATCCAGATGAACAATGGCACGGAGTCATCAATGCAATAAAATGCAACGATGATGGCCAGATACATGGGCTACATCGCTCACAATAATTCAGCTGCCATTTTATTTACATTTAAGGTCAGATAAGACAAATCTTGCTTTGTATTACTTTGTACAAAGCAGGGGGACTAGAGAGAATTTTATATTTTGTATCATCAAAAGACTAAAATATTTTTCCAGAAACAAATCAAAATTTAAATAAGTGAAACACGAATTTTTTAACCTTTACCATACTCAGCCCTACAAATAATCAACTTATTTTCAGTGATTACACATTAAGCATTCCGGTTTGAAAGTCCTTTGTGCTAGAGTTTCAGGTCCGGCCTGATTAGGAACACTGCGCCCAGCTGAGTGGAATGTGCAACTCCTACTTGGTCATCGGCCAGCAAGACACCATGGCAACCACTATGTTTCCACAGATCAAAGGAGAGTTGAGCACTCAGGAATCGTCTCAGACTACCCAATAATAGACACCACACTTAATATGAGTACACCTTCTCAAATGGACCATTAAATTTTATTGTAGAAGAACTCAAAATATCATCTACAAAAAATCCAGAAACTTACAAAGGGAACTGTTGGCCCTCCAAGAAAACCATCATTCCTTTTCTTTGGAACTGGACTACAGGGAGTTGAAAAATCTTTGAGGGAACGACAAAGAATCCAACCACTTTGCACTTTGTTTAGATGGTGTTCTAGCTGTTGAAAGCTCCCATGATAATTCTGTGTTCTGTTTTTAGCAAAAGTTACAGGTAGGGCAGCCAATGCTTTATGTCTACTTTTGGCAAGTTCAAGCAACAGTGAGTTTCTCACTTCAGGCTATGTGTGGGCACATGAAACCTTCACTAATTCAAAGACAGCTCTCACAGCCAACAGCAGCCAGCTTAGAAAAAGAGCAACGAGACTTTCGGCATCAATCTTCACTTTCATATTCCTGGCAGGATCTATTTGTACGTATTTTAGCCACCCTCGTATACAAGACAATCTTCAAACACTTCTGCTCTGAATGCTTTTTTATACACATGTCTTACAAAAAGACAAGAGGCCTTGAACTTTTTTTTTTTTTTTTTTTTTTTTTTTTTTTTTTTTTTGAGACGGAGTCTCGCTCTGTCGCCCAGGCTGGAGTGCAGTGGCGCGATCTCGGCTCACTGCAAGCTCCGCCTCCCGGGTTCACGCCATTCTCCTGCCTCAGCCTCCCGAGTAGCTGGGACTACAGGCGCCCACAACTGCGCCCGGCTAATTTTTTGTATTTTTAGTAGAGACGGGGTTTCACTTGAACATTTTTATACCTGCTGATGGACTGGAAAAGTTTTTAAAGGAATAAGGAGCACTCTACCACAAGAAGACACTATTTTTACTTGTGACTGTTGATGGATTCACTACCCCTTGCAGTTCTAAAGGAGAGTCACCTCTGCTGTTCACTGTTTCATTTCTTTCCAGACTTCTGAATTCAACTTTTCTAAAAGTCCTCTAGCAGCATAGAGGGTGTGTGAGGAAAACCAGGTAATATTATTTCCTAGGCAGCTTTAATGCAAATTCAATGCAGGAAAATATTCCTGCTTGAATTAATAAAACATTGTTTAGCCAAATCTGTTGCAAAATGGAAAAAGTAGACAGCTATTAAAAAAAAAAGTGATAGACCACAGGAGGCTGTCGCTGGATGCTGTACTTCAGACTACTATTTTCCAAGATAGCTTACAAATCTAAATTGTAACAAACAGAAGCATGTTCTGCCTCCAACACCATTTTAGTGTCATATTAAGACAACATAATGCTGTTTAGTACATATATGTTGAAAACACAAGACTTGGTTGAACAGATAACAGAAACAGCCTTTTTAGTCAACCCTTAGTCAAACACTAAGTATCCATAAAATCACATGTAGAAATTCTTTTTTAAAAATTTATATCCACAGCAATATAATATTTAAAAAGACTGGTGAGCAAACATTTTAGGAATGCTAAAACCTTGAAATATTAGTAGTTAGATAACTAAAGGTGATGCAGACCCAACCCTAATATACGTTTAAACAGGCCCAGTTTTCACGCTATATGATTTAAATAGCTTGGCATCCCTAAGCATTGCGCACACACACACACAAATACACACACACCCCTTTTTGGAGAAAATTAAAAAATCTTATCAAGGTAGCTGGTATGATGGCAACTGTATGAAGCTGGAAGACAAGATATCTTGATTCCAGTTCAGTCTCTGACGTGAACTTGCTGTGCACGTTTGATGGTACTGCCAGCTCTCTCTGGACTGCACTTTTCTCATCAGTAACATGAGATATTTAGGAGTAGGTCTTCTCTGTGTCTGCAATGAACGCCTAGGTACTGCAGAGGGGAGCAAAGGGAGTGGTAGAGACCCTGGCCTCATTGGTTACCTGATCCTGCCCCAAGCAGAGAAGATGGAGCAAGCTGGCAAACAATGCAAGTTAGCAGTGAACGGACCAACACAGCCAAAGCAGAGGGAGTGTGGGATGGTGACAGGAGCTGCAGCTGGACAGTCAGACCATGGAAACCCTTCAGGGTAGGAGACAGTGTTATCCTGTGGCGACCTCAGTGTAATGAGAGGAAGGCCAAGTTTACGCTTGTTCCTAAACTCTCTTCCCTGGGCGCCATTCCAACCTGAATGCATCAGTTGACTTCAGACAACCACAACTCCATTGGATTGCAGAAAGTGGAACATCTGACCCTTTTAATACATTTTGTCCAGGAAGCTGCATTATATTTATAGAACTTGCCTCTTTTCATCCAGAGTACTGCTAGGGTAGAGGAAGGACTCAGAAGAAACCACGGATCTCTGTTGCTATGCTTTTGTCTTTTAACAGGAAATTTTTGTCTAAACAAGAGCATTTCCAATGTGGAAAGACATGAGGGGGACATCAGACCATCTATCGGATAACCATTCCACAGGAGAGGTGGAGGCAAGGCCCCATCGTGGGTAGATGGCCCAGTGAGGCCAAGTTTATACATTATGGATTCCTTTAGCCTTAACTGTGCCTTCCCCTTATGACTGAGCTCCTGTGGGCTTCCCATGCTACCCCAACCAACTCCCCTGGTTGGCCAAACCATAGGGAATAAAGGGACAAATGCAAGAAGCAGCTGGGAATTTTACCACTGATTCTACAGTTGGCAGAAACCAGAGCATTTCCCCAGCAACCTGTGCTGGTGCAGTCAAGAAACTGGGGGCGGGGGGGAAGGTCCCCCTGTTCAGCCTTGACATTAATATTTTTATTTTTATTTTTATTATTATTTTTTTTGAGACAGAGTCTTGCTGTGTCGCCCAGGCTGAAGTGCAGTGGTGTGATCTCGGATCACTGCAACCTCAGCCTCCTGGGTTCAAGTGATTCTCCTGCCTCAGCCTCCTGAGTAGCTGGTATTTTAGGCACGTGCCACCACACCCAGGTAATTTTTTGTATTTTTCGTAGAGACAGGGTTTCACTGTGTTAGCCAGGCTGGTCTCAAACTCCTGACCTCGTGATCCACTTGCCTCGGCCTCCCAAAGTGTTGGGATTACAGGTGTGAGCCACGACATTTATTGTTAAATCAAATCATTACTGCTTTGATACAGGCAAGAAGAAAAGTTCTATTTTTTTCTATTATATTAGCTTTCTCTTCTAATGACATAGTGTTTTGGGGAAGAGTGGCTGACAACAGAGGGAGGAAGAGCGGTAACTTATTTAAGTAACTTGCAACCTGCAAACAGATTGTGTTCTAAATCATTTTGAGCCCAGACTTTAAGTTTGGAACCCAGTTTCTCACAGACCACGCATTATAAAGGATAAATGTGTTCCCAGATCACCTATATTGGTCTATTTATCTTGGGCACTAAATACCCAAGGAGCCTGGCCTCCTGGTTACAACCTGTCTCTACCCAGCTGTCCTCGCCAGCAGCTTGGAAGTCATTCTCAGTAGCTCGATTATTGGCCTTAGTGTCATCTGGCTCTGTTCCCACAGCCTATGTCTGAATCCTAAAGACAGAGGAGTGGAAAGCAGAAAGTAACAGAGTAATTTGATAGAGTAATTGTCACTTAAAACTCCCTGAGACAGAAGCATCTCCCCCGAGTCTGCGCTGAATGTGGTATGATTCTTGCACTATCCCAAAGAACAAAGCCCCAATTGGCCCAGCGCGGGCTCTCGTGCTTGAGTGATTCTGGATGGCGGTGTCAGCTGAACTGCCAGCACCTTCCAGTCAAGGAGACTCAGAGACTTGGATCAGAGATGAAGACACCACCACGGCCCTTCACAACACAAGGCACCCCCACCACGGTGCCACAAAATGCCTTGAGGGACTCTGAAGAAGGAGGGAGAGTGTGCAATAGTGTGTAGGGATAAGAGCCGGGGATTCACAGATTATATTCAGAATTTGTTTTATTTAGAGAATAAAAAGAAAGCCACAATGAAGTACAATGGCCCCATTTTAATGGCACTATTGGTTTCTTACCCGGCATTGGTTCTCTCCTTCTCCCCAAGGTAACCACTTCCTTGTTTCTTCTACACACAGTCATATGGCACAGCTAGAGCTAAGCCATCCCCAGCTCTAGAGGTGGATCCTGCCGGATCTAAGCCCATCAGTGCGGGCGTTGAGTACGGTTACTGCCCTTCATGATGTAAGTGGCCACATCAGATCAAAAGAAGGGATGATATGTATTAAATGGCTGTGAAGAGGTTTCTATCTCCTGGTGCACATGGACAAGGGAATCTCTTATTCCATTTGTGGCTAGTAGACATCTTGTTGCCACTTACGGGAAACTGCCTGAGAAAGAAGCCAACCCCACAGATGGTAGAGCAGACAGATGGGAAGAAACTGAGTCCTCAGTGATGTTTCAGAGTCACTGAACCAATGAGTCTTAGAGGCTGTACTCCTTCAAGAGGAATTTATTCATTTCTGTTTGTTTTACCAAATTTTAGTAAGAGTTGCTATTACAGTAGAAAGTGTTCTGATAAAGTACCAATGAAAGTATCAACCTGGAGATGGGGAGTGGGAGATAAAAGGTGTGATAGATGTGAACGTGCTTTGAACATTAGTATAAAAGTGCTAGCTGGGGCGGTGGCTCACACCTGTAATCCCAGCACTTTGGGAGGCCAAGGAGGGCAGATCACGAGGTCAGGAGATCGAGACCAGCCTGGCCAATATGGTGAAAACCCGTCTCTACCAAAAACACAAAAATTAGCTAGGTGTGGTGGCGCGTGCCAGTAGTCCCAGCTGCTCAGGAGACTGAGGCAGAAGAATCATTGGAACACAGGAGGTGGAGGCTGCAGTGAGCCAAGATCATGCCACTGCACTCCAGCCTGGCAACATGAGACTCCATCTGAAAAAAAAAAAAAAAAAAAAAAAAAAAAGAAAAAGAGAGACAGAGAGAAAAGAAAGTGCCTGAAAAATCTCTAGTCCTTTCTTCCTGCAAATACACTGAACTATAAAAATAAAAGTTTGAACTTTAGAGTATGTCTTCATTGCACTATAAATCTAAGATACAAAAGATGCACCATTTGCTCTAAATGGTTCATTTGTGAGCCACATTTTCCTGAATCAAGAGACTACATTATTTAACCCATTTGCTAAACAACTGCTCAGTGTACGAGAATAAGCAAAACTAAATAACTCGCCTTTAAGGCTAAAATCTGCTGGTGGGGGGCAGAGAATGAATTCTCTCTATATAGAAATGTAAACATTTAATGTTTAAAATCAATATTCTCAAAACATGGATAATTTGTTTAATTGCAGGTCTGAATGAACTTACAATAATTGGAAATAATTAGAAGAAAACGCCTTCTTGGCTGTCTTTCAGGATGGTCAGAAGAACGATCATGGGGGAAGAAAAATAATGTGTTCAATATCTCACAGCAGGTCAGCAGGTCATGTCAACAAACCTCTTCCCTTCTGTTTTCTTGTGTATTCTAAAGTGACCCCATGAGTATCATCATAATTTTCATAAGTGCTTTAAAGTTCTTCAGACAGAAAAGCTCATGTTCATAAAATATCATAAAACATAAAAAGCTTTGAACTTTTTTGTCTAAAAAATACATAGTTGAGACTCGTCTCTAGGTGTAGGAAGTGGTAGAACAGTTCACTGAGTTTCAGAGGAAAAAGCTTTGCACCCCCGTGAGAATGCAGCGTTTTACTATTCTCTTCACAGGCTCACCGGATCCTGCAAGCACAGGCAAAACCCATTTAAAGATGGAGCTTGGGCCGGGCGCGGTGGCTCACGCCTGTAGTCCCAGCACTTCTGGAGGCTGAGGTGAGCGGTCAGGAATTCGAGACCAGCCTGGCCACCATGGTGAAACCCTGACTATACTAAAAACACAAAAATTAGCCAGGTGGGGTGGCGCACACCTGTAATCTCAGCTACTCGGGAGGCTGAGGCAGGAGAATCGCTTGAGCTTGGGAGGCAGAGGTTGCAGTGAGCTGAGATCGTGCCACTGTACCCCAGCCTGGGTGACAAAATGAGACTCTGTCTCAAAAAAACAAAACAAAACAAAACAAAAGATGGAGCTTATTCCAAAACACTCTTTGTAAATGGTTGTTTATTTCCACAGGAAAATCTGTTCCGGGTTCCAATGCTATATATATGGTTCCTAGCCTTGCTTAAAAATGCTTTCTAGCTCAACATGTTCCTCAAATGCGGGAGCTGACCAAAGGTTATGAATGTTTTCTAGAAGAATATGTTGAAGATACCAGAAGGAAACCATGACTGGGAAGATTAGGAGCTGACTGACAGGAGGAGGAAAAAATTTCCTTATCCCCTGCCTTCTTCTCTCCTTCAACCTAACATTATCTGCAATTTGGGTTCTCGCCTTGGGATATATGGTGAGGGTAGGATGGTCCTGTGGTCCATGACACACTCCTCTGAACTACTGGCCTCTCCCTCCTCTCCCTCAGACCCTCATTCTGATCATCTCCTCATCCTTCTCTCAGGATTCTGGCCTCTACCTTATTGTTTATTTCAAAGCATTCCACCTAAGCTCTTGCCACAAAACAAACAAGAATGCTCGGGTCTCAGAGTTTCAAAATTAAAATGGGGATAATACATAAATGTTTAAAATGTTCAAGTGCTATATGCTCATAAGGTGCTTCTGTTATTGCTCTGATATACACATGAAGCCCCCCTGAATCATTCTTCCACATGGTTACTCATTTCCATATCACTATAGTTTCACAGCTAATAGGCATATCTCTAAACTCTAATATCAAGATACATGGCCTAATAAAGAATGTTTACACCACATTCTTTAGTTGCAAGAACCACTCCAGAACATGATTTTTGTCCACAAATATTGGAATTTCAGCATTTTTAGGAACAATGGGAAGAACGTCAGTAATGGGAACTGGCTCCCAAATGGCCCTAACTGTGTTTCAGGCACAGGATGAGTTAAACAGGCTCTGTGAGCCTGAAGACTTCACATGCATAGCTTTATGTCTAACGAGGAAAGAATTCACTCCAAAATGTTTTTCAAATGAACTTTTGGGAAAAAACCCTGGCTTAAGTGGAAGATTGCCTGCATATAACATCTGTTGTATATATGCATGGTTTTACCGACTGAATCCTGATTTGTTCTCAGTCTTTCTCTATAAAATCCTAATCTTGAAGGTTCAAATGTTCTTAAAAACTTTTTGAAGATTGACTTCAGAATTTTGCTGAGAGAGACATTTTGCTAGATTCTAATGGTAGTGAGCACTGGGCCAGCCTACGCCCTACACTGGCTGAGGCTTCTTCTAGCATCACTATGTAGACAAGGCGAGTGAGACAGAGGGCCCAAAGCAACACATTCAAATTCGCTCACAGAACCATGCATTCCATTCCAGGGGAGGACACCTTTCCTTAGCTGAAGGATCCAGTTTCCACTATTCACTCCCTCTCCTTGACCCCAACAAGGAAGAATGCTATTCTCCTTGGAAAGGGCCCTTCCAGGGATCTCCCAGCACAGTTGAATTTAGCAACATTAAGCTTGGCAGATAAACGAGACATCTTTCATCCTTAGGTAAGTATTTCCACAAACACCTTTTTCTATATAGGCAAAATACTGCCAAAATTAATAATATGTCTTTTGTTTAGAAATATACTTTGTACAAATACTGAAATGTGACCAGGATAAAACACACACGTTGGCAGGTGAGACTTATCTACAACTTGTTCCAAATAATTTTTCTTTCAGCAATACCTCTATGGTTTAAGAAGAGGCCTTCAAAGCTCCAGTTGGAATTATAGATAAAGTATGGAGTTTTAAACAACTGGCTCTGAGTATGAGGTGCTTAAATAAATTAAGAAGCCCATACTTAATGAAATTATTTTGTCAACTGAAAGATGCCACATTTTTATCTCTAGAAGAGCCCTTCTTCAGACATATTTTTAGAGCATCATCCTCTCCATCAGACTCTTCAAAGGAAAAATTTGGTAGGGAGGAGAGAAGAATTTACCTGGATTGGGGAGGCAGGAGAGAAACATGTAAATCCACTTGAGGAAAATTTACACGTGGAAGATAATCATCACGAAAAAATTAGAATGGTTCCTCATTTAGTGTGTGAACTCTAAGAAAATAACACATGTTTCTATATACAGGCATGTTTTAAGGTTTCTCAGAGTTTAAAAGACAGTTTTATCAAACATATTGGAGAGTAAAATTACTTAGTTATAAAATTTACCCTGTAATATTCTTCACATTAAGAATTATGAACAGGCCAAGCGTGGTGGCTTATGTCTGTAAGCTCAGCACTTTGGGAGGCTGACGTGGGCAGATCACTTGAGGCCAGGAGTTCGAGTCCAGCCTGGCCAATATGGTGAAACCTTGTCTCTACTTAAAAAAAAAAAATTATGAACAAAGACATTTGGGCTAATTGCCAATGTACATACCTTCCTGGGAACCCTCTGCATCTGAAACCAACTTAGCTTATTTTTACTGGTTTCTTATGAATGTATGTGACGTTTCTTAATTTTGGATCAAAAAAGTTTGTGAATAGTTACATGTAAGGCATTGGACTGCATGCCATGTGTAAGACCTAGTCCTGCCTTTAAATTACTTTAGCCCACTAGAGCAGGAATTAACGGCACTCAGGAAAAGCAACCAAGTGGGTATTTCAAGAAGGGTTTTTAAGATCACAAAGCAGTGTCAAGAGGCAATATATAATTAAAATTGCTAAATGAATTGTTCAGAGGCTAACTGATACAGCAACTTAGAGGCAGGGGCAGATAAAATCAGGTTGCAGTAATTTAAAAAGGAGAAGGAATCTGAACTGAGTTTAAAAGGATAGATAAGGTCTAGATAATAATATTACTGCCGCTGCTGCTCCATAGCTCCATTTGACAGTCTGCCAAGGGCCAGGCACTCACTATGGCAGGCATTGTATACATACGCTCTGCTATCCACAACTAAACTGAAATGAGCTTAGCATCATGCTTTTGTAGATAAGGATGGCAAATAACTTGCCTGAGGCCTCCCAATGAAGAGGTGAGCTATGATCCACATCCAGGTCTAGCTGATCCCAGAGCCCACTGTGTTCCTTTCACACTGACTCCAAGGAGCAGAGAGAGTTCTGGTTGTACCCAAAATACTTTTGAGAACACTTGAATTAAAACTGAAAAAAAAAATACCTTGGAGCGTACAGAGCAAGCAACAACATGTCATTGTAAGTTTTAGACCAGACACCTGACATAATTAACTCAGTACTTTGAGTGGACCAGCCTGGTGGACTGAATGAACAGGAGGTTCATGAGTTCAGAGAAACAAGAGAGAGAGAGAATCCAGTCCCAACACGGGTGCACACAGCATGGCTGGGCTGTGTGCACATTTCATGGCTGTGAAGATGACACTAGACTTGGAGTTGTAGTTGGGTATTTAGACCTCAAACTGTTTCAAAAAATGCCAGTTGCATGAGTTATGCAGTGACTTAGATTTCTGCAAGCTTCAGGTTCCTAATCTGTAAAATCCAATTAATGATAACTGCACAAGGCTAAAAGAATTAAGAAATAATATACAGCATGTAGCTTACCATAAATGTTAGTTTTTTACTTTCTGAAGGCAGTGGAAATGAAAAAGCAGAGATGAGACAGATGGTAAGGTAAATTTAGTGAGATTTGCTGACAAATCTGATATTAAGGGCAGGGTGAGGAGCAGGGGGGAGGAAAGGAGACAGATGTCAAACATGGCTTAGAAGTGATGTGGCTGTACTAAAATCCCTTCATTTCCTCAAACAGGAGAGTTAGGAGGTAGAGGCAGCTTTAAGAACACGTGATCATAGAGGTGACTGGAAGTCTTCAACTGAAAACCCCAGAAAAGGCTTAGAAATGAGGGCAGGGGCTTAGGAATTAAAGGGAAACCAGAGAGAAATGATTTGGCAAGTGTTTGACTAAGGATCTGGTTGTTATATTCAATTTATGAGGAGCTGGGAAATTGCTGAACTCCGTTTCTCTTTGAATGACTATGCTTTAGAAATCAAATAAGTGTATATGAAGTTACAACACTGTGAGAAGCTAGGCCCCACATTTTTTTTTTAAGACAAAGAATATTAAAAGAAAATACTCGCCTTAAGACGGGACTTAAGATCAATTGCAATTCCATGTCTTTCTATTTTAAAACACAATGATTGCTTTAATACCCTACTTAACTCTAAAATGTTTTTATCACAAATGTAATCTTCCTCTAGAACAGGCTTTCCTATGGCACAGAAAAAGCATGATGGTATAACGCAATAAAACACAGATTTCTGAAGTATGCCTACCCTGAACAATGCAACTGAAATGAGGATGTCTGGTATCTGGGATGAGACAGGAAGAAAGGAGACAAGGCGGAGGGGAGGTAAGGTTGGCTGTAGCTCAGTCAACATGAATGCAGGCTTTGATTACCTAAAGCCTAAAGGTGGGTAATTTTGTTTTACCAACTTCTTAAGCTTGGGGAATCTGGCCCAGTGCTTCTACAAGTTTTTCAAATATTATAACTAAATGTCTGTTCCAGACACTGGATTCCTTATCTACAGCTGCTAAAAGCAGATCTGGTACTACTGGGCACATCTGGTCCTTTTGACATTTTAGGTGACAGCCTTTCCGTGCCTATTAGAATGGTCCCTGAGCAAGCCCCTGATGGGTCTCTCCAAGTTGATCATTAGCTGCAGATGTTAAGAACATGAGACATCCATGATTCCATACTGCATGGGCTATGATATTCTATCTGGTTTTTAAAGTACAATAATGATCTTGTACCTAGCTTTGTAACAAGTGAATAACTTGCTAACCATTATGTATCTAAAACATAGCCTTGAAACATATTAAGGGAAAATTGATACAACTAAAAGCAAAAACTGATAATCCACCAACAAAAGGAGAGCTTTAAAGCAGCTCTCTCAGAAAACGACAGATCAAGTAGAGAAAGATGTTGATGATTTGAATAACAATTAAACAATTTTGACTTAATAAATAATTGTACCCAACCAACAGAAAACATGCAGTATTTTCAAAGACACAGTCCTTTCACAAGCGAAGCCCATTTCTTCTGATCACCTTTCTAACTGCTTTGGTACCATAAATTTCAGATTAATTTCTAATTTATTGGCAGAAGCCTTGTATAGTTGCCTTCATATCCTTCACAATACTTAGCTCAGTGCTTTCTACAAAGCAGAAATTCTTGATCATCCCTCAGAGGTCACTTTTAATGAAGTTATCAATAACAACTTTGGCTAAGTAATTTTATGCCACTTCTCTTTGAACCATGTGTTGCCTAAGGAGTCCATCAGGATCTGTTAAGTCTTATTAGATTGGAGGTAGCTTGATAGCAAAAGGTCTAAACAAATTTTCACCTTAGAATTTGAGATGACTGAAAGTCATTCTTCACTGGTCCTGGAGCCAGTGCTGTAACTAAATGTTTTGGGATGCCCTATCACTTTTATGCAGGAAGCACAGAGTCAGCCCAACAAGACCGCAGAAGGCCACAGGCTCCCTAACTAGCAAACATGAGGGTTGGTGCCATCACAAGTTATCCAGCTAGAGTGCATGGTACTATTGTATAGAACTTTGTCCTCCAAATGGTCTTTCTCTGAGCTCCTCCAACAGGGGCAGAATGCAATTATTGCTTCAATCCATTCATATTTCTTCCTGTAACCCATTTCTGTGTTTGTGCTGGCCACTTCTCTTCACCATAGTTGACCTTAAATCTGCATTTACCAAATTATCTTCCACAGAACAATATCGTAATAGGTTTAAAAACTAAAGTAGTTTAAAGGAGTTTTTTTTTTTGGGGGGGGGGGACGGAGTCTCGCTCTGTCGCCCAGGCTGGAGTGCAGTGACCGGATCTTGGCTCACTGCAAGCTCCGCCTCCCGGGTTCACGCCATTCTCCTGCCTCAGCCTCCCGAGTAGCTGGGACTACAGGCACCCGGCACCTCGCCCGGCTATTTTTTTTGTGCTTTTTTAGTAGAGATGGGATTTCACCGTGTTAGCCAGGATGGTCTCGATTTCCTGACCCCGTGATCCGCCCGTCTTGGCCTCCCAAAGTGCTGGGACCACAGGCTTGAGCCACTGCGCCTGGCCCTAAAGTAGTTTTTAGTAGTTTAAACTACTAAAGTAATTTAAAATTAAAGGAGTGTTGGCATGAAAGGAGGTGTTCCATGCTTAATGAAGTTTGGGAAACCCTTGTTGAACCTCCTTGTTGAACACATGCCATTCAGGGCAGCATGTAAGAGTCTGCAGCATCATGAGCTGATTAACCTTACTGAAATCGCAAACTTATTTGACCACAATGTCCCCTTCCCATCCTCATTTTCAACAGAAAACTATTACCATAATTCTACAAAACTGAGGACATACTGTCCAAGAGGCTCCTAATTGCCAGTTCCAAGGACAGGAACAGGAGCTAGTTCCTTCCTCGCTCCGAAGGTCACCCCTTTGAGAGAAAACAAGTATTGTTTTTGAATCTCATACCCTTTTTGTCTCAAGAATAGTTAGGGAGCCCTCAGATTCTTCACCAGCTATAACTAAAGGGTCTATAATGACAAAGTCTCCCCCACAAAATGTCTAGTCCCTATACCACCTTAAGGTATTCAAACTTCTAGGAGACTTTTTTTTTAAATTGTTTTTTAAAATTTTTAAATTTTTTATTATATTTTAAGTTCTGGGACACATGTGCAGAACGTGAAGGTTTGTTACACAGGTATACATGTGCCATGTCGGTTTGCTATACCCATCAACCCATCATCTACATTAGATATTTCTCCTAATGCTATCCCTCTCCTAGCCCCCCACCCCCCAACAGATCCTGGTGTGTGATGTTCCCCTCCCTGTGTCCATATGTTCTCATTGCTCAACTCCCACTTATGAGAACATGCGGTTGTTTGGTTTTCTGTTCTTCTGTTAGTTTGCTGAGAATGGTGGTTTCCAGCTTCATCCATGTCCCTGCAGAGGACATGAACTCATCCTTTTTTATGGCTGCATAGTATTCCATTGTGTATGTGTGTCACATTTTCTTTATCCAGTCTATCATTGATGGGCATTTGGGTTGGTTCCAAGTCTTTGCTATTGTGAGCAGTGCTGCAATAAACATATGTGTGCATGTGTCTTTTTTTTTTTGAGACAGAGTCTCACTCTGTCGCCCAGGCTGGAGTGCAGTGGCTGATCTCAGCTCACTGCAAGCTCCGCCTTCCAGGTTCACACCATTCTTCTGCCTCAGCCTCCCGAGTAGCTGGGACTACAGGCGCCCGCCACCACGCCCAGCTAATTTTTTGTATTTTTGGTAGAGACGGGGTTTCACTGTGTTAGCCAGGATGATCTTGATCTCCTGACCTCGTGATCTGCCGGCCTTGGCCTCCCAAAGTGCTGGGATTACAGGCATGAGTCATCACACCTGGTCATGCGTGTGTCTTTATAGCAGAATGATTTATAATCTTTTGGGTATATACCCAGTAATGGGATTGCTGGGTCAAATGGTATTTCTGGCTCTAGATCCTTGAGGAATCGCCACACTGTCTTCCACAATGGTTGAACTAATTTACTCCCACCAACAGTGTAAAAGCATTCCTATTTCTCTAGGAGACTTTTTTAAAGCAAAAGAGATGTTCAATACTTAGGCAGACTTAATCTGCACACTTTCCGAATGTTGTAATTCTGTGCATATTTTTGTAACTACTATATTTGGTTTGTATAACAATTTTAATCTTTACATATTTTTAAAAATCATTTTTATAACACCACCAAGCCAGGTGATAATCAGGAGATTTTGCAATGGAAGAATCTGAAGGAAAGCACTTCAATGACTTTCTAAAGATCAAACACTGCATTTCCATCCCTGTCCTCTGGCATTCTGCCAAGAATTCCCCTCGATGGTTATATTCTTAGCAATGTCTAGCTCAGTACAACAAGTTACTTATTCATAATGTGAATCATTTATGCTATAGCCACCAATCATTCTTCTATTAGCTGCCTTACAATAAATCCATCAGCCCCGAGGAAAACACTTGCAGGGCCCTGGGACACAGTAGCAAGGTCACCTAGAAGACATGTGAAGGGCTGAGCAGTGTTGATTCCTTCTTGGGCATGCCTTCACCATATTATTTCTAAGTCTTAGAGGTAAAAAGCAGTAATATTTCAATCCCACAAGGCCTTCAATGTTGAGATTATACAATACCAAGTTACCACAAAGGTAGCTACTGACCTGGGATGGGCTCAGTGTGGTACTCCTGCACCTGCTCATGAGAGGGCAGTGTCAGTGCCTCAGTCAGATGGGGACGGAAGAAACTGGAGGGTGATGCCTACCCTCCAGAGAAGAGGACTGCCTCACAGTAGGGCCACAAGGCACCATGGATTACAGAGCACAGCTGTGCTGAGCAATGGCAAAATCTAGGCTGGAAAACATATCATTTCTAATCTTTGGTGTCTTTAATAAAAGGCATGTCACTATCCTGTTATCCCACTCACCAGCACAAGAGGCTCAGGAAATGCTAGCAAGAACAGCAAAGATCAGGGCGCCCTCAGCACCCGGTGCCTGGACGTGAATTTGCATCTTTCTGTTACCCGGGCAGTCCTATGCTGTGTACCCTAAGTGGCAGCTCTGCCCTGATGCCCTTCCATCAAAGAACCAGGGTAGCTGAAACCCTGGACAAGAAGGCACAGAGAACAAAATGTGGGGACAATTTTGTTCAGAAAATTATCTTTGTATCTATCCATCTAGCAGTTTTTGTAGTACCAAATAAATTAGTCATATTACAAAGCAAACAATATCAATGAGTGTGGACAGGGAAATATTTATTTGATTTTAGGAAAACAGAATGAACAACTAGAGCAATCTAGCCTAACAACATGCCATTTCTTTCTTCCTTTGTTGATATAAGCATGCATCTCTCTTATGAGCAGATATATCTATGGACTCATTTACAGAGAAGATCATCATTTCTAAAACAGAAAATATTTACTCTTTTTCTTTCTTTTTTTTTTTTTTTTTTGAGATAGGGTCTCACTCTGTCACCCAGGCTGGAGTGCACTGATGCAGTCTTAGCCCGCTGCAACCTCTGCCTCCTGAGTTCAAGCAATCTTCCCACCTCAGTCTCCTAAGCTAGGACTACAGGAGCTCATCACCACGTCCAGCTGATCTTTGTATTTTTTGCAGACATGGGGTCTCACCATGTTGCCATATTGCCCAGGCTGGTCTCGAACTCCTAGGCTCAAGCGATCTGCCAGCTTTGGCCTTTCAAAGTGCTGGGATTAAAGGCGTGAGCCACTGTGCCCGGCCTGTTTACTCTTTTTTTTTTAAATGCATCCAAATGACTGAATCTCACACACACGTGGGGTGAGCCTGACCTATAACACAGGTGGGGCCCCATGTTGACTTTTGTGGGCCTTGGACAATTTGGCCTTTGTGAGCCTCTTCCTCCACGAAAAAAATATTAAATTAAATTTTACAACTGCATTGGTATAAAGACAAATATAATCCAAGCTAGGTTCCATATTATATGTTCCTTATTACTATGTTCATTTTTTTCTTCTGTTTTAAAAATAAAGTTAAAACAATTCCATGGGCCACTGAAAAGTATCACGGGCCCTGAGCACTGTGACTAATGAATAAGTCAGCTCTACGCCAGGACCTATTGATTTTCAAGCTACTCAGCATTCTAGTCATAAGTTAGAGAAAAGAACTTCTGGGACTTTCTTGCCAGTAATAAAGATCTGCAGTAAGAAAACCATTGTTTTACCAGTTAGCAAAGCACTGATGAACTCTGACACAAGCAAAGTAATCTCGACTCTATTAAAATACTATTTGTCTTTGTAATAACTTTGAGTACTTCGAGAACAGTTCAGTGTTTTAAATATTTATGTCTCCAATAAAGCAATATTATTTTGCGAGTTAAAGGCAAGGCTCTAACCCATTGTTGCACTTAAGCTTTTAATTGTTTTACATTATTGCTTGGTTAAAAAAAAAAAAGAGAGACGTGGTATAAAATTGAAAGTATAAGCTTTTCTTTTTCTTTTTTTTTTTTTTTTTGAGACAGAGTTTCACTCTCGTTGCCCAGGCTGGAGTGCAATGGTGCGATCTCGGCTCACTGCAACCTTTGCCTCCCAGGTTCAAGGGATTCTCCTGCCTCAGCCTCCCAAGTAGCGGGGATTACAGGCATGAACCACCACGCCTGGCTAATTTTATATTTTTAATAGCAAAGGGGTTTCACTATGTTGGCCAGGCTGGTCTCAAACTCCTCACCTCGTGATCCACCCCACTCTGCCTCCCAAAGTGCTGGGATTACAGGCATGAGCCACTGCACCCGGCTGAAAATATAAACTTTTTTATCAGTAAAAAGTGATACCACTGTGCTTACCAGACTAAATTTTTTCATCTATTCCTAACACTCTAGTAAGCATTTGATGTATGATTGAGTAGCAGTAGTTTACCATCGCAGGCCTTGACAAATAGTTGATAATGTGGTCAGAGCCTGATAAATTAAAGTACTTAGGAAAGAAACAGAGTAAAATAATTGCCTGGACCTAACAGAAAGGCATATCTCCTCTTCCTTCCTTTCCCTTTTAGTGTCACTGTGGTTTTTCAAGAACCACCACCACCAAATTAAAATGAGATTTTCAATCTTAAAGAAAAGTAAGTTTTAAAAAAAAGCACAGAACTTTTCTAGCCAATGAAAAGGATTTAAAATATTACCTAAAGACAAATTCAATAACACCAGAAGGCCAGTGGGAAGAAATGCCTCTGAAATGGGTCATGAGCAATTACACTGATTCCATTGTGAGTCTTTGTGTATGTTAATCTGTAGTAGGCAGTTTCTTTAATTTTTTATCCTTTGGCAACAATATTTGTCATTATTCTATACAAAATAAAGACTTTTGTTTTGTTTTGTTTTTTTGAGAGAGAGTCTCGCTCTATCCCCTAGGCTGGAGTGCAGTGGTGCAATCTCTGCTCACTGCAACCTCTGCTGCCCTGCTTCAAGTGATTCTCCTGCCTCAGCCTCCTGAGTAGCTGGGATTACAGGCAGGTGCCACCACTCCCAGATAATTTTTATATTTTTAGTAGAGATGGGGTTTCACCATGTTGGCCAGGCTGGTCTCAAACTCCTGACCTCAGGTGATCCACCCACCTTGGCCTCCCAAAGTGCTGGGATTAGAGGTGTGAGCCACTGTGCCCAGTCTAAAGACTATTTGGGAATAGATTTTTCTGTTTTAAAAAAGACTACAGGGCTGGGCGTGGTGGCTCTCACCTGTAATCCCAGCACTTTAGGTGGCCGAGGTGGGTGGCTCACTTGAGGTCAGGAGTTCATGACCAGCCTGGCCAACATGGTGAAACCCCATCTCTACTAAAAACACAAAAATGCGCCATGCATGGTGGTATGTGCCTGTTTTCCCAGCTACTCCAGAAGCTGAGGCAGGAGAATCACTTCAAATCGAGAGGAGGTTGCAGTGAGGTGAGATTGCACCACTGCACTCCAGCCTGGGTGACAAAGCGAGACCCTGTCTCAAAAAGAGAAAAAAATGACTACAGTAGCTCCTCTAATAGGTCATTTCACTTTCTGCAGTTTCAGTTTCCTGCAGTCAACTGTGGTCTGAAAGTATTACAGTATTTTGAGAGACAGAGAAACCATATTCACATAACTTTTATGATAGTGAGTTGTTATAATTGTTCTATCTTATTATTCATTGTTGCTAATCTTTTACTGTGCCTAATATGGACATGAAATCTTATTATAGATATGCATGTATAGGAAAAACAGTTCATATAGAGTCAATACTATCCATGGTTTCAGGCATCCACGGGGTGCTTGGAACATATCTCCCACAGATAAGGGGGACTGCTATACTTCAAAATCGAAAAATGTGACTTACAGAGCACACTTATACAAAAATACCCAACAAACTGAAATTATGAATACGTTAAGCTTTTAACATGTTTCATACTGAAGTGGCAAAAAAATGAAAAGAGCTCACTTGTATAGTTGAAACCTTTTCAATGTCTTCACCCACAGACTCTTCTCATCAGTCTTCACCTGCAGTAAAAACAAAAAATAAATTGCTGTTTACTTAAATATTACTTTTTCAGAATTCTTTTAATGGAACATGGATGAGCTATCACGGCTAATTTTAAGTGGTTTAAAAGGAAGACTAGATGCCCAAAGGCCAGGATTTTCATAGGAAAAGGCCATATCATGCTACTGGACTGTAATAGGCCTATAGCAATAATGATAAACATTTAATTCAAAAATGAAAAGATTCAAGGATGTGGTATTAGAAAGTTACTGATGTCCTATCATCCTTGATTTTTCCCTTTCCCTTGAAATACTCTGATAATTCAAAAGGAGACGTGAACATACAACAGCTCTGTAAACAAAGGAGTTCAGTGACTTGCCAGAAGCCAGGAAGAATTTCCTCCAACAAAGGAGAGAGAAAACTCGAGGCCATGAAGCAGGGAATGGAAGGAGAGGCTCTGATTTCAGTCCTTGTCCACCGCAGCATCCCTAGCTCCAAAACACAAGTCCTCCAACAACTGCCTAAGGCCACAGCCACTCTTCCCTGAGTTCTCACTTTCCATCAGTGCAAGAGAGTTGAGGGGTCAAGCTCATTGGGGTGAGGCTTACATCTGGTGAAATTTGGGACTGCAATTTTTCTGGTCACTGTTTTGGTTTTTCTTTTTTTTTTCTTTTCTTTTTTTTTGAGACAAAGTTTTGCTCTTGTCACCCATTCTGGAGTGCAATGGTGCAACCTTGGCACACTGCAACCTCCACCTCCCAGGTTCAAGCAATTCTCCTGCCTCAGCCTCCCAAGTAGCTGGAACTGCAGGTGTATGCCACCACACACAGCTAATTTTTTGTATTTTTAGTAGCGTCAGGGTTTCACCATATTGGCCAGGCAAGTCTTGAACTCCTGACCTTAAGTGATCTGCCCGCCTTGGCCTCCCAAAGTGCTGGGATTACAGGCATAAGCCACCGTGCCCAGCCTGGTCACTGTTTTTAAAAAGAAAGAACCACAGACATTTCAACATTTGCAGAGTTTTAAAATTAAAAAAAAAAAAGTGCTTAGAAATTTCTCAGCTGGGTATCTTCATGAAAAAAAGTTACTCAAATATATTCCAGTTGATTGAGGGATGAATCAAAAGAAAAACTTCAGAGTGAAATGGTAGCTACTCAATAGCACTGGTAGGGAATATTAAAGGCAGGCACAGAATGTGCTATTATTATAAAAACAGCCCAATTAGAGTGCTGGCTTCCAAAATTTTTGGAAAAAAATAAAAACTTAATAAAAAGCGTTACTATAATTAGCTCCACCTAGGTCTGAAACCCTAGCTCAAATCATCAAAAATGGGGAAATGGGTGGGGATAATGAAAATTAGCTAATTTTATTCTGCATACAAGGAGTAAAAACAATGCAGTTTCATTTGTAACACGAGTACTTTTTCATTGAAGGGAATAAAAAAATTAAATGTTTAAGCTCAGTTAAGTCTGAAATAAATATGATATAGGCAAGACAGAAATAAAAACAAAAGCAAGATTCTGTGATTTAAATATTTAAAAACCAGTAGATGGTTCACTGCAGAACGAAATACTTCATGGGCAGATTTCTGACAAATTTGGTCTTAAAAATCCAACACAAAACTAGAATTATTAGAGGACTATATCACAGAAATGGAAAGGATGAAAAAAATCATGAATACTATATAAAAATATCCTGTGAATAAATTCAAACATTTCATTGGAAACAGTTTTATAAGGTGATATTTAATTATCAACACTGAACCAAAAATATAAAGGCTAAACAACTAATACATATGGTTTACCTCAAGGATTAGATAATTCCCAAACGATATGAAAAGCTTTCAAGATAGAGGAAAAATGAGGCTCCCCAATTTGATAAAGCCAGCACAAGTCTGGTAAGGTACAAAGAGAGAAAAGAGGCATGTTTGACTTAGATAAGATGTAAGAGCCCTAAATTAAGTGCTCAGAAAACTCAATTTCTAGTATACAACACATCTACATAGATAAGATTTATTCTATAAATATTATATAAATAGATCCATTACGCCCTATCAACAGGTCACAGAAAATCAACACCTATTCTTATCTTTCAAAGATGCCAAAATGGCATGGGGTAAACTCAGCACCTACATATGGTCATCTCTCAGTGCATGGAGAAATAGGATAGTTTACCATGATTTTTAAGAAGACCTGAAATCAACAGATATTTTTATTAAAAGTCAGGAATAAAAGATGTTCACTGGTCAACAGTGAAAGAAAATGAACTGCCAAATTACCTCCATCAGCAGGTGACAAGGTCGAACACCTAGAAAGATACCACAAAAGAAACATCTTTTTAAAACCTATTAGAAATAGTAAAGGTTAAGATCATTTAAAACAAGCTATTTAAAAAGCACTGGTTTTTAATCCAGTGGCAGAAATGATGAGTCATAAACAAATGAAAATGAAGACAGTCTGAAAATAGATCATATTCAGAAAAATAATGCTTAAAGAATCTATATAGAAGACATTTAAAGTAATCTTTAGACAATGATTCCCTCCTGAGAAATGATGAAAAATGCAAATGTATTTTTTTTTAAAAAAGAAAACAGCATCGTCTAGTCAGGAAATTCAATATGAGGTAAACCAATGAATTTATAATTTTGGTTATTATAGGAATATGAGAACAGCAAGAGGGCTTTTACAATCAGCAATGTTTATTTATAGGCGAATACTTGAGAACCTCAGAGGTTGTTCTATAAATTCAAAATAGGATTTAAAAAAAATTAAGAATATTTGATTATCTGGCCTTAAGTGCAAAATCCACTAATATATTATACTCAGGACATTAAATCCAAATAGAATTTCACGTCAAAACAAAACTTCATTACACTTCTGAAGGTTGGGGAAGTGTTAAAAATAGCCATCAGTGTTATATTTGTGAAGAGAAAATACTGACTGCACTTCACTGAATCACGGTGAAACAGGTCACATTTTATTGCTTTTGGCCAAAGAACAATGCTAAACTTATAGTCCACACTATAAGCAAGGTGATGTTTAAAATAAGTTATATGGGCAAAACACAACTCATGTGAGTTTGAGTATAAAAATAAATAAAATGTCAGGGTTGATTTTGTAAAAAGGAGACGAATGTATCACCATGTCCTTTTAACTACAGTGTCTAAAATAAACTTACCTTTAATTTTAGACAACAGACTCAAAGCTATGTGTTCTGACAATAACTGTGGATCAATTCTAGTTATTCTAGAATGAATGTTAACAACAATTACCCACGAAAAAGACCAACCTTGCTTTTTATATGCAGGACAAAATAAAACGCCATTGTTATTCTATGTGACTAGGTAAAGTGGCTTTTAATGGTCTGAGTTAGGCGTGGCTTAAACAAGAATGATTTAAAGTCATGTCTGATAATAACACTTCTAAATATGATACTGACTATGCAAAGACCCAAAGCATAAACATTTTCCCAAAAATGTCAATTGTTTGATATATAGGAGCCCGATACATTTGTTCATAAGCACAAAATGTGTTATTTCTTGAGTAAAACACATGAACTTTGTAAAAGAAACAAAGTGAGGGGAGAAATCCATATAAGGGTCTACCAGAAATGACAGGACTTCAGATCAGTGTCGAACTGTAATAATGCCAAAAGGGTAAATCTATCAATGTTCCTCCCATGAGTTTCCAGAAAATATGATTTAAGTCAGTAACAAAGATGGTCAAGTACACGAAAACAAAGGGAATATTTTTGAGGGGATATAAAATCTGATCAGGTAGATCTCAAAATAATCTCTATTTGGAATAGATCCATGCCGCTGCTCCTACCTGCCATCCTGAAGAGCCATGTCACATCTGTCCCTTCCAATCTGGGAATGTCAGCTAGGTAACTTGTGACTCTACATCCACTGCAACATAAAAACCTCTTTCTTGCTTCTACCTGCCCTTCTTTGAGCTGTTTCATTTCATTCATAGACATCAGCAAGTAACAATGGCTTGTGTAATACAAACTGGCTTCTATGAAGTGGGTGGAATAACATCATCTGTTGGTTTTGAAGCCTGACATCCATCTACCCTCCTTCTGGCATTCACACCAACATTTTCCTCTCCTTTGCCCTACTCCCAGCCCATGTGCTCGGAATGACATTAATTAGGCTAAGCCATCCATCATGTTTCATCCCCCTAATTACTGTGATTAGTTCATGGATTGGCACACGGCCCACACCAGACCAATCAGGGCCACCGAGATCTAATTTTTGGGTTTTATGAAGAAGGAAACAGAACTTTTCCCCACTATTAGATAAGAACAAGAGGGAGGAGAGCTGCTGCAGCCATCCTGCAAACACATAGGGTTCGAGGATAAGCCAACATGGAGAAACCCCATTCTGATAAATTTTGTGTGCTTTTGAACTGTAAAACAGGCTTGTACATACACTATTGTGACTTGCTTTCTCTCACTCAATATTGTGTGAGATCTCCCCATGTTTTTTTGCCAATCATGTAGTTCAACTGTTTGTACGGGTGGATAGTATGTTATTGAATAATTTGTGGTATATTTATATGTTCTAGTGTTTGGACCTGTACACTGTATCCAGTTTGGGTTTTTTTCCTACTAAAAGCAATGCTGTACATTTCTTCTATATTCATGTGCTGGAGATTCTACATTGTATTTATCTGAATTGAAAGTGTTAGGCTGTTCATCACACACATGGTGAACTTTACTGGTAATGCTAAAGTTTTTCAAGAATTGTACTAATTTACACTCCAGCCAAAGTGTGTAAGAGTTCCACTGGCTCTACACTACATTATGGCCAACACTTGATGCTACAAAATTGTAATTATAGCTATAGCTCTCGGTGTGGAATGGTATTGTTATGGTTTAAATTTGCATTTTCCTAACTACTAATGAGGTTGATGAGCATATTTTCATATGCATTCATGTTTCCTTCCCTGTGAAAAACCTGTTCATGCATTTTGCCCATTTTCTACTGAATTGTCTTTTTCTTATGAATTTGTTGGAGTTCTTCATGTATTCTTCAATATATAAATCCACAGGTCTGTTATGGATTATGATTTATCTTCACTCTCAACAGAGGATCTTAAATATAATGCAGTTACATATGTCTATGGTTTAATGATTTTTGTCTTGTTTAAGAAATTCTTTTCCTATCCCAAGGACATGAAAATATTCTTATATATTTCTTTTAAACACTTTGTAATTTCACATGTAAGTCCTTGATCCAGTAGAAATTGATGACTGTATATGTGTGAGGCAGGGATACATTTTCATTTTTTCCATAAGGATAACCAATTACCCCAGAGTCACTTACTAATTTATTCTTTCCTCTTATTTGCAATGCACATCTGTTACATATTAGGATTCTATAGAAATGTGGGCCTGTTTCAAGACTACTATTTTATTGGTCTAACTGCTTATCCCTATTGGCAAAATCACACTGCCTAAGTAACTATGATTTTGTAACAATATAAATAACATTGGTAAATCCTTCTACGTGCTTCTTCAGAATTATTTTGGCTACTTAAGAATCTTATCTTTGTTCTATATAAATTTTAGAATTAACCTAAGTTCCACCAAAAGCATGTTGAATTTGATTGGAGTTGCATTAGATCTACATATGAGAAAATCAACATCTTTATATTATAATAATGATATTGTCTATGAACATGTTACCTCTCCACACTATTTAGATCCTTAAAAATAACTTCCAATGAAGTTAAAATTATTCCATTTTCTACATAAAGGTCTCATGGATCTTTCACGAGATGTATTTCTAGGGATCTTTTTGTTGTTCCTGGAGAAGTTATCTTTTAAAAAGTATCCTGATTTTTTCTAGAAAGGATATTACTAACTTAAAAGAATATATTTGGAAATACCAAGAAAAGTTGCAAAAATAAGAAGAATACAAAAAACACTGTCGGCCGGGCATGGTGGCTCATGCCTGTAATCCAAGTCAATTTTAATTTCTAATATGATATATGCAAATGGCCATTTCTTCTTTTGAAAGAAAAAAAAATACAGTGGGTGTCAATCACTTAGGGGGAAAAATCCTAGAATTTGGAAGTGGAAACCACACAGGAGAGGTACAAATCTTTTGGTAACTGCTATTTCTTAGTCTCCTAACCAGTACATATACAAGTTTTACTCATCATTTGATTCAATTATGTAGTGAATGCCTGGTATGAACCAGGCACTATGCAGGCATGAGGAATTGTAAAGTGAATGAAGTATGGTATCTTCAAGAAACACAGCTCACATTTTAGAAAAGCTACATACATCAAGCAGTTTTTAATCCATTGAATTGTTTTCAGTGGTGCTTTGACAGATATATTAGGAAAGATTTGTCAAAAGAAAGGTTCTCCCCACTCAATCCAGATATTGTATATTACCTTTGCCTGTCTCATCAGGCACCACATGCTACATGTAAATACAATTTATGAAATGAGTTGAGCTTTTAAGATGAGTTCAGTTTCCAGTTTGTATCAATTCCTAGGTTCCAAAGGACACACACCAATATGAGGCAGGATTGATTTGAGGTTCTTACTACATTATTAAGATGTGTTACACTGAAAACAGATGCTTCTAGAATCTGGGCTAGATTTCATGGTAAGTTGACTGTGAGCTTTTAAAAAGGAAACTAAAAGCAGACAAACAACAAGAACCCAACACCAAATTTTGACGGTCCAGACCTTAGATTTTTACTATTTCCTATTTTTTTTTAAACAGACTAAAAATTGGCATAGTTAGCTGGCAAAGGATAATTAATTCTAATACTTAGTTAGAGATGAGGCATTCCAGTAGGTGACCTCTTCCTCATATTCCCTGGTATGTCTCTCTGTTTTTCATACTTACAGCAAAGATGGCCTCTTAATAAAGAAAAGCTGGCCAAAGAACTGGGAATTCCGTCACTATTTTCCTTGAGTTTTTAAAGTTGGAGGGGATGCTGGGCAAAAATGTAAAAAGTAGGGAATGTTTCTTCAATGAATGAGCTTCACTTAAGTACTGCTACTATTACAGGTGCTGTTATAGACAGTAGGGTTACATAGAAAAATACTAAGCCACTGCCTAAGACATCAGGTTCTTGAAGGGATACATACCAGGACACAAACTGGATAGCAGCTATATCACAAGTGCTGTAATACAGTTATCAACGCTTTTACTTGAGCAGCCTGTGCTATCCTAAAACGCCTTGAATGCATCCAACATTTGAACACCAACAGCATACCAGTGCAGGTGCTAAAGATGTAGCCATGATTGGGACAGATTCAGTCCTTACTGTCACGGGATCTTTAGCCAGTGGGATGGCTGGCACAGCATTAAAGACAATGCCCAAAGGCAACTGTAGTTATACAGTAAATTTCTGAAAGCATAACAAAATACAACTTTGATATTAAAATTTGGGTCTTGGTAGCATACTGGTGGAGGAAAATTATGGGTAAGACAAGACTTTCCAGAGATACTCAAGTCCAGGCATAAATGGGGAAAAGGAAGGCGATTATGAAAGTTAGCAAGGTTTTGGCAGATTCTACACGTAATAAAATGGAGGAAGCCACAGAAACTGAGCAACATTTTCTAAGCAGAAAATATTTATAAGCACCACTTTTGATAGAGTTCAAGAGCTTCTTTCAATCTAGGTCAGTAACTTCAAGCAATTCAGAATGTGTTAACAAGCAGTGAAAATGAATGTTAATTAAAATAATAAAATTCCCTCAAATGAACAGAATTCAGATGGCTGTGGTTTCCAAAGTTGTACTGTCTCACATGTCAAACAGATTTGATAAAGGGAAACAGGATATTAGATTTTTTGTGCCACTTATTTAATAAACTAATATTTTAGGAGATAACTTTAAAATCTGAATATGTATTCACCTATTTATTTAATGGTGAAGCACAATTTTTTTAACCAGGCTTCTGTAAAAATATACTTTATTCAGGCAACATATGGAAAAAAGTGTTACATCACTTGAAAATGTTCTATTTAGAAAGGTAATTTCCTTTTGCTTTTTTTTTTTTTTTTTTTTTTTTTTTTCCTTTCCACATCAGTCAAGTAAAACAGGCTTTGACATATTGGTTTTTAAAAAAGAGAACTTCCAAATATATCACAGAGTTTTTACTTAACATCTATCTTGAGGCTATTTCAATGAACTTTCAGTTTCAGGGGAGGGAAAAAGGAAACATGAATACGAAGGGCTGGCTTCCAATAAAACGTTTTACAGCTACTACCAAACGGTGATTTATTCATCCACACGTTCCACGGCACTACAGCCACTAGTACTTCCTGGAAACCTTTGGTTTTGCTAACATGGACCATTTTTACTTCTAAAAAGACGGTAACTGTTAAAATTGAATAATGTAGCACATGAGGAAAATAAGAGAGAGACAACTGACATATGCAAAAACACCTTGCCATTTTCAATCTGGACTTGAGAAAACTTTTACTTTCACTAAACCTTCATTAGCATATCTAACATGTGCTTACACGGTTATTTTGTTGATCTTAAAATGGTTCAAAACTGAATATGATTACCATTTCAAAAATCTTTCATAGAATCTGAACCTCACAGATCATCTCTTCTGCATAATATTTTCGCTTTCCTTCACGGAAGCCATTAGGGTTTTCTTCAATCTATCTTGCCAGTTTAGACTATATTAAACTTGTTTATTTTAGAATAATTTTATTTAGAATATAGATATATACGGTTTCTAGTTTCTAACTCCATGAACAGAGTAATATTTCTTCAGATTCTGTTTATGCGCATGTTCAGTCAAGGTATCTTGACTACCTAAAAGGTAAAAGAGCCTCTAATAGTGGGGGCATTTGGCTGTGTGTACAGTTAAACCCAGATTAAAGGGCAGGACACTCATAGTGCACAGATGATAAGCTAGAGCATTCTCTAGCCACAAGTTTTTCACTATGAAACTGACATTTAGTGTCCACTAAAAAACTGACATATAGTACTCCTGCCATAAAATTAGTTAGATTTGCACTTTCTGATGTAAATATTCAGCAACTATAGGTATTTCTTTAACATCTGTCCCCAACATTAGACCACAGGAGACCCCATTTCTCTGTGTACCACAGCATGCCAGATGCCCAGCACATGGCAGATGCTCGCAAATAATTGTTAAATGAACAACCAAGTAGAATGTGCTCACTGGATTTAGTAGCATGAGGTTAATGAGAGCAGTTTGGGGAAATTGTAAGGGCTAAAGTGGAAACAGTTCAGGGCGATGAGTGAAACACCATGTATCTTACACAAGGCCTGAGGGGAGGGAAGTAGAAAGAGCTATTGTGGGGTAGGTATTCCAAGCAGGGTTTTACGTTGGAGAGTCTGGATGATATATAAATAGAGACAAGATAGACCTTTTAGAGAGGAAGGGGTTGAAAATACTGAAAAAGGAAGAGTAAGTCAAATCATCCCTGAAAAGACAGGAAGAACGAGGACCCAGAGCCCAGGACCCAGTGTTAATTAAGATGGGGACACACTTGCTGTTATGACAAAGGCAGGAACATGATGCTTCTTGGTAGATTTGGTGGCAGGCCATGGCCCTGTGTGTTCTCAAGTGATTTCTATTTGTTCAGAGAAGTAGAAGTCAAGATCATCTTCTGAAAAAGTTGGGCAAGGCTGCGCATTTGGGAAGAGTTGGGAAAATTATAATGAAGTCATTTAGGAGAGTCAGTCATGAGCTGACTAGAAAAAAACAGAAAGTCTGTCAATATCACATTCTGCACCATCAACAATCAGGTGATAGGTCCAACTGGCAGGATGCTGGCCTGGGCATGTGCTTAGCAGACAGCAGGTAGGGCCAGATGGGTAACCCTACAGGGAAAGCGGTGGCTTTGGAATCGAAAGATTTGGGCCCAAGGCCAAGATCTGCTATTAATGAGCTGTCTGACTTGGAGGAGTCATTTCACTTCCTTAGGCTTTTACCATTTACAAAATGACAGTTGCATAAAAACTTCCAAGGTCCCTTCCAGCCCTAAAAGGAATCTTTATAAAATAACCAGCAAATTAGTCTAATGGCAGCACCACTGATACCGGACAAAGGTTCAGAATTGAACAGGAACCATAATTCCTGCCTGGTCCATGGCTCCACTGCTTTCTGACATGCATTACACAAGACCTCCCCTCTGCTCTGCCTCCTAGTCTACTTGCACCCTGCCAGCTACACGATAAGCATGATCATATGGAGTTCTTTGCTTCAATCCTTCCAATGGTCCCCATCGCTATGTAGATGAGCCCAGACGCTTCAGGCTAGCCCAGGAAGCTCTTGGTCATCGGTTCCCACCCACCTGCCTGCCTCATTGTCACTGAAATACTAACTGCAAAACTGTTTTTCAAAAAAAAAAAAAAAAAAAAAAGGATAGGGAGAGATTTGTTAAAGGACATAAAATTACAGCTAGACAGGATGAATAAATTCTAGTGTTCTATATCACCACAGATGACTGTAATTAACAATAATATGTAGTTCCAAATAGCTAGAAGGATATTGAATATTCCCAACACAAAAAATGATAAAATGTTAGAGATGATGAACATTATTATGTATTCCATGAGTATGTTGTCAATTTCTTAAAAATTAAAAAAGAAAACTAGAGAAATACATAGCATTGTAAAAAATTAAAGCATTAATAAGGGTTATTCAAATCCTTTAAACATACCCATCCTCTATTCTAGTGGCATATATATTGTCTTGCTATTTTAAGACAGTTCAATTTTAAAACACTGTACTCAGAGATTGGGGCCAAGCAGGTCCCAGCAGCAACAGTGAAAATTTTGTGGCTGGGTTAAAATATACTAAAGTGAATTCTTTTCACTTTCTAAGGTGAGTACAATATAAGTTAAAGCCTTCCCAAAAGAAATGGGCTTTCCAGAGGAAGTGAAGACAGAATATAAATAACATTCCCCATTCATTAAAAGAATGGTATTCAATGATGTTTACACATGTGGTTCTCACTCTTTAAACTTAAGTCTAAATATACTTTTAAAGCTGTAGGTAAAGTAGTAATTTACTGAAGCCAAACCACAAAGAAATTTCAGGAATGCATGCAGGTTATATAATTCCATTCCCTGCTATATAAAGAGAATTCTAATAGCTTCTATTTTGGTCATCTATTCACTAATTTTGACTTAGAACTGAATTTTGGAACATAAAATAATTTGAGAAATTAAGTTCCAGTCTAATCAAGTTTCTAGGTAAGAGGTAGAAATGTAAGCTCCCCACCACTGAACAGCAATTGTTACACAAGAGGTACCTGGCAAGGGGGCTGCTACCCGCCCCCAGAATTCTCCATCCTCTCCCTCTCATGGTTGGGAATTTTCTTGTCCTCTTGACACCTTTATTTACCTTCACTTCAGAAATTCTACACTAGCAGGAGTGACCCTGGCAAGAAAGGGAGGGGCAACGAGAAGAAAGGTTCAAGCAAGGGTCAATGAATGTTAGGAGAAAATCAGCTTCTGGCTGAGTGGTGCGGGGGAGGGGTGGCATTCCAGAACCTTCTGTGTACTTGAGGTGGAAGGAGGGCAATCGGACTAGCTTTTATAGAAGACTTGGGAGATGGAAGGAAACACATTAAAAAACGACGTGAGAGTGCAGGAGGTAGGAAAGACTAAATTGTTCCAAGGAGCCATAAGACACCTAACTTAGCCGGAGCTGCGGCCTTGGTGGAAACAGAAATACATTCTATCTAAAATTTAATAAATTCAGTATGTGCTTCTCATGCTGGAAAATAAAAATTCTAAGCAATCCAAGAAGATCATCATTGAAGAACAATACCTTCTTAAGGGCCAGGGCAATATCCATAGACATTCACACTTCTTTCATGGAAAGAATAACGAGAATGAGAAAGCGCTCAGATTTTAAACAAATAAGGGCCAAAACATAAATCTAATGGATTAAATAATGGCATTTATATGGCTAAGCCCTCATTCAGTAGGCTGGAAAATTTAAGCCAAGAAAATCTCCAGAACATACAACAAAAAACAAAGAGAAGGAAAATAATAAAGGAAGAATCGGTTCCAAGAGGTCTAAAATCCACCTACTCGATTTCTAGGTGAAGATACATTAATATTAGTGAGGAGAAAATATCCCAAGCTAGAGAAGACTTCAGATTATAAAGCTCAAAAATAAAAGGACTGATGACGAAAAGATAATGATGAAATTTCAGAACTAAGGATAAAGCAAAAAGTCCTATATGGTTCAAAGAGGTAAAAAGACACACACCCATGCACACACACAATCAACTATGTTGTAAGTCTAACATCAGACTTATTGGCTACACTAGATTGTAGGTATCAGAGGTGCAATGCCTTCAAAGTTCAGAAACAATAATTTTGAATCTAGACTGAAATAATCAAGTGTGAAAACAAAATCAGACATTTTCAAACATGCAATAACAGTGCTTACCGTCTACGCATATTATACATCAAAAGTTATTCAAAGGGAGTAGCCTACCAAATGAAAAAAGGAATCTAAGGAAGAGGACGACATGAAATACGAAAACAACAAAAACAAAAACAAAAAAACTCCGGAAAAGCTAAATATAACCCCAAAGCAGAGAAATGTCTATAAAGAAGTGAAGCTGGCCAGGCGCGGTGGCTCAAGCCTGTAATCTCAGCACTTTGGGAGACAGAGATGGGCGGATCACGAGGTCAGGAGATCGAGACCATCCTGGCTAACACAGTGATACCCCGTCTCTACTAAAAATAACAAAAAAATTAGCCGGGGGTAGTGGTGGGTGCCTGTAGTCCCAGCTACTCGGGAGGCTGAGGCAGGAGAATGGCATAAACCCGGGAGGCGGAGCTTGCAGTAAGCTGAGATCCGGCCACTGCACTCCAGCCTGGGCAGCAGAGCCAGACTCCATCTCAAAAAAAAAAAAAAAAAAAAAAAAAAAAAAGAAGAAGAAGAAGAAAGAAGAAGAGAAGCTACTGGGTAAATCTCCTTCAAGTGGCGACATTTCATGACCCATGATGGGAGTTCTTTCTCTATGGATCTAATTCTATTACTTGTCTCCACAGTGAATAATATTTGCATAATGGCTTTAGGTTTTCAGAAGCCACTCAGAGACAAAACAAAAAACATATTCATAGTTAGGCTATAGAAATAAGAAATAAGTGTATTAACTGTGACACTGTAATAGTCAGAGTCTAGCTAATTGGGAGGTCACGGGTAGGGTAGGTCCCTCTTGGGACCAAGGGGGTTCCCGCATATGGGACTTTCAGAGCTAAAACTGGGAAAGTCCTGTGTAAACCAGGACTAGTTTGTCATCTTAGTAATAGGGTAGAAGAAATGAATAAAGGATGCTAATATCATTTTTCAGACCAAGGTTCAATAGAAGCTTTAGAAAAGATATAAGTTGGTGACAAGACAAATATAGCAACTGTTAGCAGTGACTATACTTGAGGAATGAGGTTTTAATATTTGATTTCACCCTTTCCAAACTTTAGATTTTTAAAACAATACATCCATTTAGAGCACAATGGGTCATCTCTTATTCACGAGGCATCTAACTTCTAACAAAGAGAATATTTCAAAATTAGGACAACCTAGAACTCCAAACATGTGAAGCCAACTAAAAATGATTAAATAAGAGATTTTTATCTAAACTCTGATATGAAAGCAAGGGTATAAACAAACCAAGGACAGGAAGATCTGCTCTCCTGTCCAGGGGCCATGTCTGTACTATTGTGAAGGATGAATCATCACAGAAAAGGACAAGAAGAAGACCCTAGTGAACCAAAAAAAGAAAAAAAAGGTGGGGGGGAACCAACTGAGCCATGTTAATTATAGTAATAAGCCATTTAGATTCCACATTGCCACTACAGCTACTGCTGGAGAAACCAGAGTTCATCCACATCAAAATGGCTCAAAAGACACAGTGCTGTTTCTCTCTCCCTCTCTAAAGGTGTGGCTGCGTGTGAGTGTCATGTATTACACTAGCTTTTTAAATAAAAGTCATGAGTTACGTACAATGATCTGGCCATTTTATGGCAAAACTGTTACTTATAGAAAAAATTCAAAATAAGGGTCTTTTCATAAGCATTAATACTTTGAAGTTTGTGTAATGACCCTGAAGAGGTATCTATAAATACATTTTTTTTTCTTTAAAGAGAACTCAAGTCTTAGGTATGCTGACTCCACAATTATTTGCACAGGAAGCCATTAACTTATCTGCAAATAATAACTCACCATAAAGATAATAATTGTTTCATACCCTTCAACTCAAAAATGCCTCTGTTAACACCCAAAAGATATGATGTTTATTTTCAATTCAAAATAGAAAAAGCCCATAGTCGTGCTTTCTGTAAGCCGCTAGTTACCAAGCATATAATCAACACCCATTATGAGTGTCGTACAGTGCATGAAACCAGGGGCCTTAATATATTAAACTGCTTAAGGAGTCCCTGCCAGATCATTGCACATCTATCAAGTTTCCTTTTTTTAAAGATACACAGTGTTTTAAAACCATACCTGAAATCAGGATGTAGCTCATAATTAACATGAACATTTAACAGTTTATTTATGCTCCTTGAAAAGTTAAATCAATTATCTGAAAAACCCAGAGTCTAGCAACTAAGAAAACCAAAAAAATGCTACATACACAGCTCATTGGAAATGCATGTGATAATAACTAACATAACTGAACTCATGAAAATAATTTTTTATAAACGTGGCTCCAGGTAAGCTGAGATAGTGTCCTATAAGTGAAGACAGCTGAAATTAGAACCATTAAAAAGAACAAAATTAGCCCAAAGTAGATGCTTGTTTCCCCATTTTCAACTACAATTTACACTTAGTGTATCCACAAATTCCCAAACAAGAAACAACAGAACTACACTCCTAAAATGTCCACCTATGACTTCTCTATTTTTCATTTTAATTACAAGACTATTAAGATTCCCATTCAGTTATTTCAGGGCATTAAAAACATTTCAATGTCCTTTATCAAGAGCAAAATTTGCAACACAGTCTCCACAACTCCAAAAACAAAATTTAAAAAGAAAAAAAGTCTGTGAAAGCTGCAATTTACTTGCTCTCCAGGAAGCTAATTGGAATGTGCCAGAGTAAAGGTAATGAAATGATGTAAAGCATTTGTGTGAAAGTCAAAGCATTCTGTGATAAGCCTGTTAAGGGTAGGAACCATATCTGCCCCTCATTTTCACTTCCTTTGGTTCCTGGTGATAGCTCTATTGAATATTCAAATTAAACAGATTTAAGAACTAATTATTTTTCCAGAAGAGTCCCTTAACTACTTTAACACCTGGATTGTTTTAAGTTTCTACATCCCCCAAAAATGCTCCCAACTCTTCTTGGAAGAATAACATCCTGTAAATTCCTACCCACTCCTACTCTGAGGTCAGCTACAAACCACAGCCTTGTAACTTTCAGGCAAAGATACTGGTGTCTGTATGAATCCACAAGCATGAAAATGATGATGTATCTCCAAGCATTTGTTCTATTCTCTACAAAATCAAGCTTTATTGTTCATTTGTTTTATTACTTCATTACTTTAATGGGTTTTCTTTCAGAATTAGGCTTAGAGCCTGGAACTGAAAGTTAAATTTTTCCATATGTCTGAATTTCAACCATTGGCTCTAATGATGGGGAATCTATTTTCTCTTTCAGTTGAAGTATTTTAGATGTTGATTTTTATTCACTTAACTCTTTACAAAAAATGCTTTATCCCAAAGTTGAGTTTCTGACCTCTATGCACTTTTCAAGTTAGTCTTGAGTGTGTTTTTTTTTTTTGTGGAAGTCAGTGTGGCACTGGATAACATACTGAGGGCATACGATTTGCCTCCTGAGCTTCCCATCCTTTTTCTCCCCAACTATTGTTTTAAAATTTCACCAACTCCATCAAGCTCTCCTAGCCTACCCTAGGCCACACATTTTACTACACCATAAAACCATTCTCACATTGTTTTCTACCTCCCATGTGGCTGCTTGATCACAGTTGTTTTTTTTTTTCTTTTTTTGGGGAGGGGGAGACAGAGTTTCACTCTTGATGGCCAGGCTGAAGTGCAATGGCTCAGTCTCAGCTCACTGCAACCTCCGCCTCCTGGGTTCAAGTGATTCTCCTGCCTCAGCCTCCAGAGTAGCTGGGATTGCAGGCACCCACCACCAAGCCCGGCTTTTTTTTTTTTTTTTTTTTTTTTTTAGTAGAGACGGGGTTTCTCCATGTTGGTCAGGCTGGTCTCCAACTCCTGATCTCAGGTGATCCGCCCACCTTGGCCTCCCAAAGTGCTGGGATTACAGGCCTGAGCCACCATGCCCAGCCTCAACTTCACTCTTCTTCCCCTCCTCCCTCAGGTACAGAAGAGGGACAGTCAGAACTGCAGAGGGGCAACCTGGTCACCAGCACTCCCCATCTCGGCCATACACTGCTGCCTCCCACACATCCAAACTCACCCTCTGCACTGGCTCTCAGCTTCCACGTAGGATGACACAATTGATCATCCCTAACAAGCTTCCCCTTTAGAGTCTACGTTGCCTCTCTCCTCCCCTCGGCCATTAGTATCTTCTGCCTCAACCAAATTGGTTTAAGATCACTGTTTGTGACCCTCTCCTTCCTCATCTCTGACCCCAGTCAGGCTTCTAAGCCCTGCAACACCTCTGAGATGACTGACGCCCCCGTCGTCAGAGGCCCCTGCATCTTTGTCTGCAGCTGCAGCCAAAGCCTCCAGACTTATGTTTCCCAGTGCCCAGAGAGCAGCTCCATGACAGGCTCTCGGCTAACCCTGTTCCATCTAAAGCTCCGCATTCTACCTGATCGCCACCAGCTTCACCTGCAACTCGGGCAAGTCTCAGGATGCACGGGCCAGCAATACTGAGCTGCCTGGAACCATTTCTGCCCAGACTCCCCCTTCCCTGCTGCCCTGGACTGACTGGGTCCTTCCAACCCATGTTTACCTGGTGACTCCTCTCACCCTGCGAGACCCACTTCCAGCATTCGTGACCTCCATCTGGATGGCATCCCTGAGCCGGCACTTCCAGATGACACTGTTGCCCTCTGATTAGACCAGTGATTTCCTCAAGTGCAGAAATTGGGTCTCAACTTTGAAACTCGAGACCCATTGTCATTATTCAAAAATGTTTAACTGAATGATGAGTCTTCAAAGGAGAGCAAATTCGTTATTTGGTTGCTCCCAGACATAAAGTGTGCTTTCAGCTTAGTACAAATAAACAAATGGGGTTTTAAAGAAAGCACTGCATAAGGTATTTTCATAGAACAGTTTAAAAGCGAAAATACAGAAGTCATTAGCAAAATACCAGCTAAGTTAGAAAGGGGAAATTCACATGAAATCATACTAGAAATGTATGCAAATTTTAGTCTTTGATCCTCAAGCTTGTTTCCCCAGAAACTTTTTGGCAAATTAAACCAGTGATTAGTGACATGTATCATTTCATGGCACAAGGTCTTACAAAGTGTTCTTTAAAACATCACTTGAAGGTAAAGTTCTCCTCAGTTACCCGCTCCTTGTCTTTTAACTATCCGTATCCTTTCACCAAGACTGCCCATGTAAGAATAAATGTTTGTGAAATTATTCTCTCCTTCGTTTTTTGCTCCTGAGTAATGGCTCTAGGACATTTGTTACCAGCCTGCACGTGTTCCTGCCATCCTGTTGAGAACAGGACATGGAGGAAGAGGGAGAGACCAGGTAGAGGGGTATGGCCAATGCAGGCAACACTCGCCTGGGGGCCTCTGCAACCTGCCCACCTTGCCCAGGACCAAGGCCCAGGCCACCAAGTCTGACTGTCCTCCATAGGCACCCGAGGCCGGCCCTGAGAGCAGCCCTCTGTGTGTCCAGTTGGCCAAAGCTGATGATAAAAGCAGACAAAGAGACACACTTTGGAAGAACTCTTTAAATTTGCTTTTTAAGTTATAAAAATAATAACTCCTGTTTAAAAAAAAAAAAAGTCCAGAGAATAAAGAAAAGCAAGGAAAAACCATCACTTGTAAGCCAGAGACAATCATGGCCCATACTCTGGTGATTTTTTCCAGCTTTGCTTGTGTGTTTATAATAGAGAATGGAGATTAAACAATTTCGTGTACTCTGACCTTTTTCTTTTTTCACTGAACATTACAACATGCACATTTTTAGGAGCAAATTTTAAACTGTTGACCTTTCGCTACTTGTAGGAAAAATTCTTCAGAAAATGTCAAATGCCGCCTGCTTGTTGTAGGAACCAGAGAGTCCTGAAGTTGTGAGACTGTTCTGACTCTCAGAAGGCCAGAGAGCCAAGAAGCTCTGGTGGACAGGTTGATGGCAGTGGCCGAGGAAGCAGCCAGCCAGCCCCTGGGGCAGGACAGCACTAGCAGGAAGCGAGCCGCTAGAAAGCCCTATGCCCACTTCCCCGGGGCTTCCCCTTACTCGCTCACAGCCCTCCACTAGCCCACATCCTCTTCTCCTCCCCCAGGTCTGTCTTACCCTTTGTTCTCCTCCTTGGGAGCCCAACCATGCTCTGAAGCATCCGTAGGTGGGGAGCGGTTGCCCCAGCACAAGGAAGGGGAACCCCCGAATCCACTGTAGCAGGTAAAGAGGAGTTCTGAAACGCAAGGTCAGAACCTGTATTTTCCTGCAAGTCTTACTGCAAGTTTTCCTACAGGTAACTGAACTGCACAGTGTTGTTCAGTTACTTCCAGCATATTGACCTACAAATGCTTCTGTTATGATCAGTGTCCAAGTCACAGGACTCTGTCCGACTCCACTAGGTGTAAGGTGTGGCTGTCATGCTGGGCTTTCAAGGTCCTGATACTCCCTGTGTATACGGGATGGGGTGTCCCCAAAAGGACAACAGCACCCATTGCATCACTCCCCACGGTCCTGTCTGTCCATCACCTGAAAAGCTGCCTAAAACGCAGACCTGGGAAGGAGGGTGCTACATGGAAAAAAGGTAGAATTGGTTTTGTGGTTTTAATTCAAAGACACACACACACACACACACACACACACAGAGACACTGAGGTGATCAGCCAGAGACAGGACTTGCAAAGTTGGAGCTGCTGTGTACATTTATTTCAAACAGGCTGGAGGATCTAGAAGCCTTGAGACGACAGAGCCACAGAAGATGCAGAAACCGCTGCTCCACAAGTAAGCTTGTGGATTCCTGGGCATAGGAGATTTTCTTGGCTCTATTACGCTTCCACAGTATTTGCTCAAATCTTTGAGAGCTTCAGCTTTAGCATTCTCTTCTAAGAAGGATCATCAGGCTTTAGCCCCCTCCACTCCATCGAAACAGCCACCAATGACCTTCTCACTGTAAAATCCAATGATTGACTCTCCTCATCTTACTTTACTTTTTGGCTGCTAGGATGCACATTCTCCACTGAGCTACTGGAAGGCCATGGGCTCCTGGCTTTCCTCCCTTGCTGGCAGCTCCTTCCCCATTTCCTGGGCCTAGTCTTCCAAGTGCTGGGGTCCCCTGAGATCAGCCACCTGACCTCTTCTCTGTCTGCATTCTGATACCTCATCTAGCCCAGTGACTGTAAATATCGTTGACTTGCTGATGGTTCTCAGGTGTGTATTGCCACACCAGCCCCCTCTCCTGAGCACCAGGTTCACACATCCACATACCTACCTGGCATCAGCACTTAAAGTTGAGCTGCATCTTCCAGACTCAGCATAGCCAAAGCCTAATTCTGTTTCTCCCCCTTGCTAACCTGCCTTTCCCTGCATTCACAACCTCAGAAAATGGTGTCAACTGCACTCAGATATTCAGGATAATATCCTTGGCTTCCTCCCTTATCTATTTCTTTCCAATGCCCCACAACTGAGCCATCCACAAACCCTGTGGGCTGCAGTCTCAGCAGACACTCGACCATGGTTCACCACTTCTTCAGTTCTCACCCTGGTCCCTGATCCTACCAGCTCTCAGCTGGACTGCTACAGTCACCTTCTGGCCACTGATCTCTTTGCCTATATACATACCTCCCAGCACTGATTCTCCACACAGAAGCTAGAGTAATTCGCTCATATACAGTATCATAGCACTCCTGGGTTCAAACTCCACCAGGGGCTGCCCATCACAACTGGAGTAAAGTCAATGTTTTAACCAGGACCTATTCCCCAGGTGCCATTCTTTCCATGTACTGGCCTCCCTGCTGAACAAGGTACAAACTGCTTTAAAGACAGCACTGTGGGCAGTACTGTTCAAATATAAAGAATGGCATCATCAGTAATCCCCTGTTAAATAGCCTATGGCCTCCATCACGCTTGCTAGGAAAGATAAATATCTTTAACTTTTACTTTATAAATAAAATATTCTTTGTCTAACTGTAGAAACTTGAAAAACATGAAAATCTCCCAAAATATAAAAAAGTATAAATAAAATAAAAATCAAAGTATGAAAGCTCAAAGATAACTAATTATCATTATTATTTTGGTCTAATTTCCTGCCATCAAAGGAAATACATAATAGAAAATCTATGAAGTATTGACTTTTAAAAAATGGATGATTCAGCCAGGTGCAGTGGGTCACAGCTGTAATCCCAGCACTTTGGCAGGCCGAGGCGGGTGGATCACGAGGTCAGGAGATCGAGACCATCCTGGCCAATATGGTGAAACCTCCTCTCTACCAAAAAACACAAAAATTAGCTGGGTGTGGTGCCACGTGCCTGTAATCCCAGCTACTTGGGAGGCTGAGGCAGCAGAATCGCTTGAACCTGGGAGGCGGAGTTTGCAGTAAGCCGAGATCGCGCCACTGCACTCCAGCCTGGGTGACAGAGCAAGATTCTGTCTCAAAAAAAAAAAAAAAAAAAAAAAAAAAAAAAAAAAACAAAGGATGATTCCTTTGTCACATGTCTTAAAGGTTTTAATTTTACCATTGCTATTGGGAAATCTTAATTGCATATAATAGTTCCTTGTATGAATATTCCATAACTTATCCAACCCTCTAGTGTTGAGGCTTTAGGTTTAAATGTTGCCGCAATGTAGAATCTGGTGTACAGAAAGGTTGATTTCTTTAGGGTACATCCTAAAAATGAGTCAGAGTACTAACATTCAAGGCCTTGAGAGATACTGTCAAATGGCTTGGAGAAGCATCACTTCAAGCAGCAATGTTTCCCTGTGTCCAATCCTTTATTTCAGACTGGCGGAAGTACACATCACCTGTGTGTACTGAAGTCATCTCTAGCTCTAAACTGGTGCTGGTGAATCCTACCCTTTACATCCAAACAGGCTCCATGGCTGGTTATTCCACTGTGGCCAATGGAGGCCTAGTCTTCCAGGCTAGAATCTCAGTTTCTTCTCTCTCATCAGGTCCCCTTCCCCAAATCCCACATGTGCACACACTCACTTGCTCATGGATGAACTTCTCTATTTCCATTGCATTCCAGTCCTCTGCAAAGCCTCATCATCTTTGCATGTAGATGACAGCGCTACATTCTTACCTGGAGTAGTGCTTCTCTAACCAGTGAATTACCTGAGGCTATTACTACAATACAGGTTCTTATTCTACAGGATAGTACAATGAATATTGTAATCTGTGCAATTGTTTATCCTCTCTGCTAGATTATAACATCATTGATAGTAGGGGCAGAATATTAACCAATTCCATTGAACTAAATGAATTCAACCCTGAGTCCTTTCACTCAAGTCAAGTTAATACTTAATCCAGATACAGAGGGTTCATCACAGCAGGGCAAGGATGTTGTATGTGTGTGTGTGTGTGTGTGTGTGTGTGTGTGTGTGTGTGTGTGTGTGTGTGTGCGCGTTTTCCTACCTACATACCATCCCAAAACAAATGTCCATTTGCTGAGGACTCTTTGAAAATTGATCTCAAAGGAATCTAAAGAGAAACCAGGATTGCAGTCCCATGTGTGGAAAGCTGCCACTTTCTGCTCTTCTTACAGTGAAGGGGTTTTCTACTGGGTCAACATCCTCTTTGAAATTTATACCAAGAAAAATATACACATATTAAACAGCAGCAGCAATTTACAGTAAAACAGAAAATTCCACTCAGGGCAGAAAACAACCAGAAACATATAACATTTCAAAGCTCTGGAAGTGGGAGCTCACATGCTTAAATCATTGCTTCATTGCCAGTTTTACTGCAGCAACAGCCTTCCCTCTGACAATCATGTCAGTATTACCAAACCTTTAAAACATTCACTTGGAGTTCAATCTGTTGCCCATATGTCAGATATAAGAATAGTTGAATTCACAATATTTATTCTGCACAAAAGTGGGTTCTATTTTAAAATCCCATTATCATGTGGTTACAGGATATCATTAAAATAAATATTAATGTAGGCCCATATCAGTTCTTAAAACAGAATGAAGTCTGCATCCCATAAAACTCCCTGCATATTACTCAGCAGCACGTTTGGAAGACAAGGCAGCCGTTGTTTATTATTATCTATGTAATCTTGGATTTCAGTTTCTAATGATCACAGATGGCAATAAACTCTTCCACTAGTGCTCAAGGCAAGAGGGTGATGGAAACCTTTCCTAATTGTGGCAAACATATTTTGACACGGATATTTATATGCAATTCTGCCAGGCAGGATACATTTATATCCAGTTTTATTATCCTGGTGATCCTAAAAAACAAAATCTATGTGTCAATGTCGGATTTTTCAGGTATGCAGTCATTCTCTTAACTTCCTGCTTGCAGACTAGTAAATACTTTTCTTTTTTAAGATTAAGATTATGGTTAAAAAAAAAAAGTGCAGTTTCCCAGAAGAAAACCAGATGTTTAAGTTTTATTCTCAAAAATGATGTTGGTGTTGATTTTTTTTCTTAAAGGTCACTGCTATTTGTAAGCTCAAGTTTTGTTTCTCTTCACCCTTAGGATCTGTGGGAACGTCCACCCTTCTGAGTGGAAGAAACCCTGAGAACCTTATTTTTGAAGAAAAATGTTCAATCAGAACAGAGAATATTACAATGTTAGCAAAATTAAGGAGTAAAGTGATGCTTTTGAGTCACTCATACATATATTTTAAGAATAGATTTTGCAGCTTTTAAGTACAGCTTAGGAATAAAAATGATAAAAAACTTGACATCTCTGACTGCCACAAAAATGCCTTTTAAGACCTAAATATTTTTATCTTTCAAATAAATATTTTGTCCAGAATTTGACACAGTATAAACAAATATGTCTGATATGGACTTGCTGACTTAACTTGTTGTGTCACATCTCTTGAAACAGGGTTCATGAGCAAATTCTTCTTCCCTTGATCTATCACAAGAGATCGCACCACACCACGGAGTGCTGGTAGTGGCCTTCCCTCGCCCCTTCTTCCCAACATGTCCCATGCACTATAAAGAATGGTTTAGTTGCTACTATTTTTCACAAGCTTTCCTGAGTTTACTAATGGTTGAGCACAAAGATATTTAACTTCAGGTTATAGTTTCAGGTAACCTAGACCTATAGTGGGGGTAAAAATATAAAACACACAGACACACACATACAGACACACATATACACACATATGCACAGTGTGGGGATGCAAATGGAATGGAACTACTCTTAACTGTTGGTAGGATATTGTCCTTCATGAATCTTCATGGGCTTGAATTGTTTGTGTGCCTTTGAGCCTTCTGAAAAGGAATTTATAAGCACCTCCTCTAAGAGCTTTACTTATCTGGGTGGTGTCATGGCTGAACCTTAGAAACAAAAAATGCTTGCCAGCAGCGTATATCTGAAGCCCTTGCAGGGTCAGAAAATGTGAATTAACCAGCATGGGTGCAGCAGGCCGGAGATTTCTCCATTGCTTCAGAGAGCCAGGCAGTAAATAGAGACAGAGCACATGTTCTGGTGTCCCTAACGCCCCTTCGCAGGCAGACACACAGATCAATATGGACTCCTGATCCCGAGGCATCAATGGAACGTCCAAGGTCAGCATGGCGAGTTCTCCTTTGGGAGAGACCACACTGAAGCTCAGCTGGCCATGGAACTCTGAGCCTTCACCTGAAGGCCTCTGAAGATAACTCCCTTTCTTTGAGCAAATCTACAGTGCCTTATTATCTCTCTCTATTCCTTAATGGAAACAAAATATGAGCCTTCTTACAGATGCTTTTTGTCTTGCTTACTGGCCCTCAGGAGATCTTATGCATTTTGTACAGCAGACTCCCCGCCCCCTTGCCCCACAATGGCCTATGTTGCATAACTTACTTGCCATCGTGGTGCCTTTGCAGTTTTTTCATCACCCTCACAAACACTTCTGCCGGTATGGAACCTTTGAAGGTAACGTGCAATTCTCTATCACTCCTCATCCCAACATATTTCATCATGCATCCCCCCATCTTCCCACAGAAACACAAGCCGTTATTATACCTGAAAAAGTACCAATAATTCCATGATGTCATCTAATATCCAGCTGTGTCTGTCATGGGCTGAATTGTGTCTTCCCCAAATTCATATATTGAAGTCTTTGCCCCAGGTACCTCAGAATGTAACTTTATTTGGAACTAGGGTCTTTAAAGAGATGATTAAATACTGAGCATGATGGCTCATGCTTGTAATCCCAACACTTTGGGAGGCTGAGGCAGGTGGATCACCTGAGGTCAGGAGTTCTAGATCAGCCTGGCCAACGTGGTAAAACCCCATCTTTACTAAAAATACAAAAAATTAGCCAGGCATGGTGGTGCATGCCTGTAATCTCAGCTACCTGGGAGGCTGAGTTCAATCAGAATTGCTTGAACCCAAGAGGCAGAGGTTGCAGTGAGCCAAGATTGTGCCACTGTAATCCAGCCTGGGTGACAAGAGCGAAACTCTGTCTCTTAAAAAAAAAAAAAGAGAGAGAGAGAGATGATTAAGGTAAAATGAGGTCCTTAGGATGAGCCCTAATCCATTATGACTGGTGCTCCCATACTAAGAGGAGATCATGACACAGACACACACAGAGGGACCACCACGTAATGACACAAGGAGAAGATGCTATCTGCAAGCAAAGGAGGCCTCGGAAGAAACAACCCTGCCAACACCTTCATCTTGGAATTCCAGCCTCCAGAACTGTCAGAAAATAAATTTCTGTCATTGAAGCCACCCAGGCAATGGTACTTTGCAAATAAATATACCTAGCAAATAAATATACTGTTCTAAACTTATTTTATAGTTTTTAAAAAATCGTTGTTTTTTTGTTTTTTTCTTTTTTAAAGATGGAGTCTCACTCTGTAGCTCAGGCTGGAGTGCAGTGGCACGATCTCAGCTCACTGCAACCTCCGCCTCCTGGGTTCCGGCGATTTTAGCCTGGCTAATTTTCATATTGTTAGTAGAGGTGGGGTTTTGCCATGTTGGCCAGGCTGGTCTCAAACTCCTGACCTCAAGTGATCTGCCCACCTTGGCCTCCCAAAATGTTGGGATTACAGGTGTGAGCCACCATGCCTGGCCTAAAAAAAAATCATTAACCAAATTTTATCCATTATACTCAGTTGTTATGAAAAAAAGTCACAGGCTTTTATTTTAGCCAAACTGGATTTCAAGTATGAAATTGGTACAAGGTGCCTTTGAACTGAATTCCTTATTTCTGGGCTTCACTTTCCTCATCGGAGACACCAGCCAACGCTGCCTGCTGTTGTTGAAGTGAGGCCAACTGTGGTGACAACTGAGGGAAAAAAAATTGTATGAAAGTGTTGGTGCATAGAAAGTTTTCAGCAAATGTCCCTCTCATTCCTTAATCCAAACAGAAATCTACAAGTCTCTGTTAGAAGTAAGGATGAAGAACTGATGGCTATGCCTCCAGGAGCCATCATGATGATAATCGTCCCCCTATTGTACTTTGCAAACTAAAATCGTCTGGTTGAATTTCTTAAGAGGCTGTCCTATAGTAGTCACATTGCTAGGTGCTCCATAGGATGAAAGACCTCCTTTTCCCATGAAGAGTTAGAGAGTCTGAATGGGGGTGATAGGCACACGATTAAATCATTTTTATTCATAATCGAAGCTAATATTTAAGTACTTCTTTTGTTTCAGGCCCTGTGCGAAGCACTTTGGAAATTAACTCATTTGTTCTCCACAACAACTCTATGAGGTGCTGTTTTATCCTTACAGAGCCTAGCAAAGAGGAAAACTGGGGCTCAGGTGTTGAGGGTGTGGGAGGGAGAAGCAAGGTTGCCTGCAGTGGGAGTCCCTTGTTGGGGAGGGGAGGATCCTGGAGACAAGCAGCAGAGATAGGCAGGGTGGGAGGGCCCCTGAGTGAAGGCAGCAGCAACCCCAAGGCCCAGGCACCTCCAGACTGCCTGGAGCACACGGTTTTGAATAGGCCAGTATTGGGAGAAAGAGCTGGAATGGGAGTAAGGGTCTTATTCAGGGATGGGGCTCAGAGGGAGAAATGTGTAATAAATTCTACAGCACCATGTAGTCACCGCAGGATCTTACATGAGGATTGTGCCTAACATAGATGATCCTTTTCAATTAGCCACCGCTATGGTTCCAGAAGCTTAAGCAGCCTACAATCTAATACATTAATCTGATAAGTTGTCATTACTGCATCTAGCTCAACTGCTGTGACATTCTGTAACCACGGTGCACAGCTTAATTGGAGATTTAAGACACATTGAAGATTCTGTTTTCCTCCTTGAGTAGGTGTTTTTAGGTTGATACAAAACTTCATCATACATACACATGCACAGTGACCTCTCTAAAAGCCCAATACCACAGGGCAGCACAGTAAACAGGTCACTACAACCTCAGATGCTCAGACAGGCAGATGACAAACGTGTGGGTCTGGCTGGGTGAAGACAGAGGCAGTGGCAAGGCCGTGCGATCCGAGGACACATACCCAGTGAATAGACTGAAAAAGAGCACCACACTTGTACAGTGTACACAGGGAGGGCCTGGGGCCAACTCTGTGCTGTCCGTTTGCAGTCTGCGCAAGGGCTGAACACAGGATTGGAAGGGAAGAGAACTAACTTCTAGTTCTGCTTCTACTACTTACTAGATACGTGAGTTTGAGACTTTGAGTTCCCACTGGAAAACTACAGAGAATGCCAGTTGACCTGCCTCATCATCTGATCATTACTGGCTGTATGAGACAGGCATGACTTGAGACATAAAAGGCAGGCAACATTCGTTATTTGCGTGACGTGCTTGCCCGTTAAAAGGGTGCTGATGGAGGACGCAGGTGCTACCTCCTCATAAAACACTACTGAAGAACCCAACAGCCAAGCTCTCACAAAACCAGGTCAAGTGTTTTCCCCCAAGGTTATTTAACTTGCAAAATGAAACAAAACAAGACTTCCCATCTGTTTTCCTCTTTCTGGCTGCACCTGTGTGGTTGAAGGCATGATAACATCAGATGTGATTTCAGTGTCATTTGATGAATTATATTCAAGTGAGGTCTGGGGTAGGGAGAAGTGAAACTTCAAGAATGTGTCATTGACATACAGGATACTTAACACAAACAACAGAAGCAGAAGTGGCCTCAACAAGCTTCTGCGCTCATTTCCTACAGAGAAAGAAAAAAAAAAGATGCTCATTAAGAACCCATATCTATTGGACACAAAAGGAAGTGTCGCCTCTTCTCTTCTCTAATAGACTGGCTCAAACAATGCAGTTAACCAAGTCTTTTTCCTTGGGAGGGGGGATGCCACTACAAAACTCCCTCTTTTTCTATCTTCTAAAAGGGTCTTACATGGTGTTACGAACTCAGGAGATCTTGAGAGAAACATTTGCTGATTTTAAATTTCAACTTATAGAAAAATTGTCCAATCTCCCGCAGTGGCAAAACACCACCAACACAATGAAATGAAGCTAGGGCAGAGGATGCCTAGATGAACACATCCTGTAGAAGTAACTTGTCCTTGAACAAAACCTGTTGGAGGTGATTAGGGGATGCGTCAGAGGTTCCTACTAATTCTGTCTACACTGGGAGGGGGAGGCTGGTGAGGGGTGAAAATGGCATCTGAGTATTGTCTCATTACTGAAGGGTGGGCTCCAGGGTTCATCCCAGTAACCTAACTCAGAACAGTGCTACGGTAGGGAGAATACTGGAGGTGGCTCTATGCTGCCTGAGAAGCTCTGGCACCAAAAGACTACCCATGGGGAATGGGGTGCAGGCACAGGATGGGTGACCCACCAAGCTGCCCACACACTAGAACACAGCCTGGTGTCTCTAGTCATTTTGATTTTTGCAAATTAAAAAAAAAATAAAGTCTGGGAATGTTACCTCTTTGTTATTGAAAGTAGTATAACATACTAATTTATTATTTTTTACCTTTGGGCCAAAATTACCACTCACCACAGCACGTAGAAGAGTGCCTGGAATACAATAAATGCCCGTATAACATGTTGGCTTTTATTGAGATTCATTCACTTAGCAAAATTATATACATCTGAGACCTCACAGGATGATAGACTCATTCAGCTCTCTGCTTCCTTCCGTCTGATACAACATGAAGTGTTGGCTGGCACAACCAAGCTGACCCCAGATGTGGACAGAGCTCTTGGAGGAGGAAATGGTGTTAGGGAGAAGTAAGGGAATCAGAGACTCAAATATGAGTTGGGTTCAAATGTGCATCTCTCACCTACAGCTCAAGGTTAACTGCACTCACACAACAGTGCTGGATGCAACACGGTAAGACCAGGTAGTGAACTGTAATGGGTTCAAGTCATAAGATGTTACCTTAGCAGAAAACAGATATCAAAGTAAACAGAATGAGAATGAGATGTGTAGCACAAATGACAGATGTACATTTAGACAGCACTCATAACCATATATTCAAATAGGTCACTAATGGTCCCTGTTACTGCTCAATAACAACATCATCTACCCTCATTTAGTATTTGCCAGTTTTCAAACTGTGTGCTTATATTGTTTAAATTGATTTGTGCCGGCTGGGCATGGTGGCTCACACCTGTAATCGTAGCACTTTGGGAGGCTGAGGCTGGAGGATCACTTGAGGTCAGGAGTTCAAGACTAGCCTGGCCAACATGGCGAAACCCCGACTCTACTAAAAATAGAAAAATTAGCTGGGCATGGTGGCACAGGCCTGTAATTCCAGCTACTTGGGAAGCTGAGGCAGGAGAATCGCTTGAACCCAGGAGGCAGAGGTTGCAGTGAGCCGAGATTGTGCCACTGTACTCCAGCCTGGGCAACAGAGTGAGACTCTATCTCAAAAAAAAAAAAAAAAAAATCGATTTGTGCCACAAAAGCCTGTGAGGTGGCGCAACTAATAGGATCCCATGTGTCAAAAAGGGAAGCTGATATTCAGAGAGGTTGTGACTTTTATTATCTCCCAGCAAAGCAACAGCCCCAGAGTCTGACACTCTGGAACATGGCCTTCTTGCACTGGACCCTCACTGACCATCATTCCTATACATAATTATATCAGGTCCTACTACTTCTACTTGTCAGGCACCAGTCTAAGCACATTGCCAGTATTAATGACTCTTTGCAACAACTCCAGGAGTTTGTGACCATTATTAAATTCATTTTAAAGGTAGAAAACTGAGGCCCAGAGAGAGTAAAGTCAGGGACTTAGAGATTCAATCCAAGACAGGCCAAAGGTTTTCCCTTGTTGTCAGAGGCAGGATAAATTGCATCGCTTTATTTCCTTCTTCTGGTTATGAACAAATGAGTTTTATTTGGGTGTTCCTAAGAGAGACCTCTCTCTCCAGTCTCAATTCATTCTCTCCCATTCTTCATGGCACTGATCATTTCTCATAACATCTGATGCTCCCTTGTTTGTAATGTCTCTTGCAGAGTCTGCAAACCCCACGACGGCAGAGCTTCCATTCTGTCTCCCCTATATCCCAAATGCCTGGTGCAACTGATTGATGCCTGGCACCAAACAGGTACAGAGATATTTGCTGAATGAACACACATACAGACATAGAGTCCTGCTAACAACAGAAATAGACAAATTTTTGAAAATAGGTAAGTCGAGTCATTAAGATCTGGCAATTTAAAAGACAAGCAAAATAGAACACACAATTGGCTCTGTTTACCCTCCAGCTGGAATAAGTGGGTGTGGAGGGCCCAATGGCCATAGAGGGAGTGACAGTGTTTACATAGAGCCCTTCCCCTCTTGCACAAATACTGAAGGGGTCTGGGGGGACAAAGGACAGGCCAGGTTGCTGCAGCAATCTCTTCCCTGATCAAGACCCACTAGGTCTGGCTTGGGGGCAGCCTGGAGTCAGCAGAGCTGAGGTGCTTCTGAGTAGCGGTGTCTTCCTTGGAGAGAAACACTGTCAGGTCTCCCAGTATTCAGGGCTCCCGGCTCAGGGCCAGTCAAGGACTTTGGGAAACACAGGCTTAGAATTAATTCTAAGGATCAAACCGAAATTGGTGTTTTTCTTTCCATTCACCCACACGAAAATTCCCTTTCAGATTAAAAACACAATAAAAGTTATAAAAAATATACACAAGAAAATAAACATAACAAAACAAACACAAAGACAAAAAACAAAAATACAAAATGTGTAACGATTGTGTGATTGTGATCAAATAAAGGATAACACATAGAGAAAATGCAGCAGCATAAATGTTGGTGTTAATGAGATAACAAAAACATATGGACACACTCTCCTTAATTCAAAACACACCTTTTAGGAAAAAGAGATCCATTTATGCCCCCAAACTATAAGCAGTCAAGTAGCAAATGGGCTGTTGTCTAAAAGATCTGCCATCTCAGGCAGAACTGAGAGCTGGTTTTTCCCGTGTGCTCCTGTGAGGAATGGAGCAGCGCCATCCTAAGCCCTGGTCACTGGAGCTGTGAAGAACATAATGTGGAAAGGTGAAAGAAAAAAGAGCATTAAAAAAAAAAAATTTACAACTGGCTAAAGAAAGCACCCAGAAGCACACATTTTATTTTCTTTACCCCTGTACTTCCTCTCACTCCTGCCCCATAAAAGCTGCCTTATGTCTGCAAAAGCTCCCTGCTCCCAAACTGCCTTCTATGCCCTTCATCATCTGTTCCCTTGGCATGGAGCATCTCAGTGGGTATCAGGAATAAAGCAGTCAACACTCAATTAATTCAAATGAAACTGTGTCGGAAAAACATCCATGACCAGTTGTATGAGCTTCTATTGCCCTCTAAGGGAGTAGGAATTTGGAGAGTCATTGGTTTCCTGAGCTGGATGATGGACATCAGGAAGACACAACGATGAAGAATACTTTAAAAAGACTCTACAAGGCAGAAGAAGGGAGAATGAAAGAATGTGACAGCATTTATGGGACAGAGGGCAGGGAGGTGCGGAGGTGGTAAAGGGGAATGCAGGCAGGGGTGCTAAAGTGCAAAGGAGACCACTGGAAGGAGAAACTGAGTACAGAACTCAGATGACCTTTGAATGCCCTCCCCTAAACCCACATGTCTCTAGCTCAAATGGATCTCTCGTCAAATTTTGAGAAAGGGCCATCATTTGAGTCAAATTGTCTAGGATCTGTTCCTAAAGTAAATCTGAACTGTTTCTTTTCTTTTTTTAGAGACAGGATGTTACTCTATTGCCCAGGCTGGAGTGCGTGGTGCAATCATAGGTAACCACAGCCTTGACTTCCCGGGATCAAGCAATCCTCCAGCCTCAGCCTCTGGGGTAGTTGGAACTACAGCTACTGCCACCATGCCCAACTAATTTTTTTAAAAAATTTCTTTATAGAGACAGGGTCTTACTATGCTGTCCGAGCTAGTCTTGAATTCCTGGTCTCAAGCTATCCTCTCCATCTTGGCTTCCAAAAGTGTTGGGATTTTGAGGGAGAGCCACAGCACCTAGCCTGTTTTTCCCTTTCCATCATTTCTTCCCTTTTATTTCTGTACCAACTCTTAAGAGCCAATTGTTAAATGTCAGAAATTTTGTAAGCCAGGTGTTAAAGCCATTATTAAAAAGTAAAATAATACACATTTAAAATTAAATAAATCCTAATAAAAACAAAGGTATAATGCCCCAAACTCATCACTTCTTAATTATTTCCCTGCATTTTACTATTATCTATGCTCTTAGGGTTATTTACATCTATTGCATCTATGTGGTAGAGATACTAGACAAACGGTGCAATACTGCACATCTCTTCCCCACTCTGAATTTAATGTCACACTGGCAGCTTGATATCAGCCACAGTGGGAATATTTCCACCATGGATATTGGCAAACATTACGAATCAGGCCCGGAGAACATGTTAATAATACAGATTAAACACAAAAATGTGTTGTGTCTGTAGCCACCATGTTGTATAAATAGCACACACAGAAAAAGCCAAAATATTCGTCCAGCACTCAAAAACAATCATTCAGTTCAGCAGAGGATCACTCATGTCACTGACAAATGAGTAAAGTTCTGACATCTTCATTGTTTCACTCTTGTCTTACTCATTCATGTAAAAGAAAATATCAAACAATATTCGTGTCAAAACTACATTCACCTGTTAATAGGTCGGTTACTAACATAAAAAGTTTGCAAACATCAACAACAGCTTCTATGAGAATCAATATAAATTATTATTTGCAAATTGTATCACACATTCTATCAGCATAATTTATAATAAACTTATGTGTATATGTGTGTATATGTAATGGCTCATGTGTGCATACCCACACGCTGAATCTCCCACCTCTATTCCAGTAGGTTGTTAAACATTAACCAGTACACATCATATAAGCTTTCCACTGCTCCTGTGTTTCAATGTATTCTTGCTCCCCTTAAGACCTGTTCCCACACCCCAGGCCTTACACAAAACAATGGCTGCTGATATGCCCATCAATAAGCTGCAATAGGTTTGTCTGTCAAACTTCCTCAAAGAATGGAAGGAAATCCTCTGCATTTTAAGCCCTGGTGAAGGTTCTCTTGCCTGGCTTCACAAGCTGACTTAGAGCAGTTGGCAGCTGTATTCACCGCTCACCATCAGGATCACTGTTCTCAACTTTCTTCGGCAGCTGGAAAGAGATAAACACCTTCAAATTAGCCCCAAACCTTACAGAGCTCTATGGGAAACAGAGCCAAGGAGATTTGGAGGTCTCTACTTCCAAAGGTTCATGACATTAACAGTCTTCTTCTAAAAGTCTCCAACCTTTTGAGGTCATTAAAAACATTTAAAGGTACAAGTGCATTCTGCCACACTCATAATTAACTGGTTAATTACTTCTCATCAATTTACTTTTAAATTTCACTAGGACATCAAGTTTGATTTTGAAATTCCAATAGAAACAACAATTCCGTTGACTCAACTGGAGGATAAAAGCGCTGTCTTAGCAAAAACTTTTTAGAAAGGAAGTCTCTTAATTCTTCTCTGGGCCTCCATGAAAACAAGTGTGATTAAAGTGATTGTTATTCTTCAAACTCAGTGAAGCATAATGGATTCTATAATCTTCACCAGAAGCATACCACCAAATGAGTGTTTTTTTAACTTAACAAATCCTCCAAACTCAGGATACCCTTTTACAAAGGATTTCCTGTAATTCTCTGGGAATATGCAATGCAAGAAAATTCACAGAATTTAAATATCTGAAAATACACAACTTACATTAATTACACTTCTTCAAATTCTTAATGGTGGTAAAAATCATTATATTCCAAGTTCTTGATTTTCTTTTTAATCTTCTCAATATTTAAATCACATCTCCTTCAACTGAGGTCATAATTCTAGAACTTCAGCATTTACCAGTGATTTTTATCATAATAGATTGAGAATATTGCAACCTCAATAATTTCTTTAATAAATTCAGTCTTTCAAACAGGAGTCCGATTAGTACATTTCTTTGTGAGATGAACATGTTCTTACAAGACAGTAAGCTGAAGCAGGCAAGTAGTGCATATTAGTTTTCCAGGTTTCCTGATGTCACCATGAAAGATTGATAACCTAAAGACTCACATCTTTAGAAGTTTCCTCTCCAGAGGAGAATGCTTCTGAATTTTTCAGGAAACGACCCTTGCCAAAATGAAATCTTTCTTGGAAATGCCCAGTTGTTAATTAAATACTAGCTCTAGTATTTATTTGTACTTAAGTGGGGCATTCCACCAAAAGTTAAAACATTTTAAATACGGCTTTTCTCTCTAGAGAAGACACCTCAATAGTTGATCAAGTACTTTAGTAGCCAATGTGAGCCCCAGCTTTGCAAGGCACATGAGCAGCACAGTTCAGCAATGCTGGCCAAAGGCATCCTTGCCTCCCTCCCAACTGCCACATCTTCTAATGGTACCTCCCTTTTCTCTTCCCAAGTGAGTGGTCTGCCAGCTAGCTACTCTTTCCTTCCACAACAATACCATCCTCAATTTTAACTAGGTATGTAGCTGCCTGTAACAAAGATGGCATGTTTCAGGGCAATAAGATAAGAGAACTTGGTCTCTAACTGTAGAGAACCACCTATACTAGCTTTTATACTAGCCCTGGAGCTACTAAGATCTGTGGGGCAAAAAAGGGAATTTCTCTTTTCAACCACTGTTTGTTTTTTTCCTCACTTGCAGTCTTAGCTCATAACACCATGTACACTATGAGCTTCAGATCTGGGGCCAGTGTGTTGGGCACCGATCCCAACACTGCCATTGATTAGCTGGGTGTCTTTGGACAAGTTACTTCATCTTTTGCTTGCCTCAGTTTCCTCATCTGTGAAATGGAAATAACTGCATATATTCAAAGTTCTTGCGAGCATGAAATTAGTAAACATATGCCAAGCCTCTGGAACATCACCTGGACTAGTAAGTGCTCAGTCAATGTAAGCTATCAACACCACTGTACCAATCAGTAGAGCATCTGCTACTTCTTAGTACAACAGAAAACTGCAAGGCAGGAGGCTAATGGGAACCAGAGGTAAAGCTTCCTAACTACCTCCTCCCCTCTCTGTTACCCTCATTGTCCTCATATCCAGTCTGCTTATTCCTCGGTAGAATTTCCATTCTACTCTTTAGAGTAGACTCAGCCACTGAAATCCCTCCTCAGTCTGATTCTTCTCGCAGGAAATTCTAGCCTATGTGATTTTACATCTGTATGGTATTTTCTGTTATGAGAATTTAAATCAATACATGTTATAAGATTTATATTGGGGAGATTTAGAAAGATGAACGGGCTGCAATGCAGGAAAATGAGAAATAAACTAGGTGCCGGCTTTTGGAAGAGTAAAGAAGGCCAAGGGAGAGTTAACAGAGAACTCTGGCTTTGGGGTGCATTTGAGGGTAGGGCCACAGACATACCAGAAAAGAAAGCTCAATGGTGTATGTTCCAGTAGAAAGTTATCAGAGTTGGTCTAATGCTTTGAATCTCTCTGTGCTATAGAGGGGGACTGAGCTCTGCTGAGGTTATAGGTTATCCAGAGCTTTATTCATCTCAAATACCAGATAATCTGCCTCAGACCAAGGTGTGGTCCTGGAAATACAGAGCAACTTCTTCAAACCATGAAGTCGCAAAGGCATTTCTAAGCATCAGATGAATGCCAGATGGGAAAAACAAACCTTCTATCTAAACTGATTTAGAGAAATGATTTGCCAATGTGTTACTGATGACTACGTGTGACCTCAAAATTTTATTAAGGAGCCCAATGTGCCTGACAACGATTTCACCTGGATATGAATCTAAAGGGTAATTCAGTCATTCATCTGGGGGTTTTTAGGAATACAGCTCTAATTTTAGAGAGGCGATACAATCCTCCAAACTTACAGGATAGCACAACATCTGATTTTCATGTGACTGATTTTCCCTAATATTGACTCAAAAGAGAATATGTGTTTGTTTAAGTCTCCTCAATAGCAGTACAAACTGTCCAGTAAAAACTCTCAGAAGGGTGGTGCACTGACCATAAGTAAGACTGTAACACAACTTTTCCATTCTGCAGGAGACCACAGCAAAAGTGAGGAATGCTGCAGAGTCAACCCTAAAGAGTGAATGACAGAGAGTGAGGGAGAGTGAGGGAGAGCCAGGAGTGTGGACAGAGGGTCTGGGAGGCCTGGGGAGATGTCAGGACCAGCTTCTGCTTGGTAGCCCTTTGACCCAACCATCGGGGCCTTCCCCTGTGTCTTGGGAACTCATGCTTTGGTTGCAACAACAGTGACTTGGTGACAGTGGAAAGACCACCACTGTCCATAAAACTGCTACTAAAGGCCAAGCACTGTGCAACACTTTCTCCATTATTATTACATGTTCATCATGATCCTGTACAGTACTTATAATTATCCCCCATTTTATGGATGAAGAACTAGCTAGTAAATAGTACGGTTCCTACTCAAAAGAGTCCCTCCAACTCTGTGAGTGTGAACTATGTGACCTTCATTGCCTGTTCAAGAAGGGGAGGAGAGGTGGGATTTCAGACCCTTCTGAGGCAACAGAGTCAGGTTCAAAGATAGCTTAGGCTAAGTTAGAGCTCTCAAGGTGTTAGCTCTATAGCACTCATAAACATTAGAGCTATCATACATCTCTGCCACATTATGAGTCAAGTGGGTTTTCTTTTATGAGTCCAAGATCACAATCAGCATTTATAATATTTTGTAGGGCTGACTTCCAAAAATAAACTTTCAAAATACAACCCATTCATTCATCCATTTAAATATTGCAGTGCCTATTATGCATTTGGGGTATGGTAGTGAACAAAATAGACCAAAATCCTTTTTTGGTCTATTTTTATTAGAGGTGTTAATTGTGTGGTAGTTATAAAGAAGATTTATCAGTTGGAAATACATGTTGAAGTATTTGTGGGCAAAATTACATGGCACCTGGGATTTTTTGCTTTTAATACTCCAAATCAGAAGAGCAAGGTGAGTGGGGAAACCAATGGAACAAGATTGGTAAGATGGTTATAACTGTTGAATCTGGAAGATGGGTATGTGGGGGTTCATTATGCTATTTTCTCTACCTATGTTGATTTGGAAATTTCCTTCATTGGAAGATGAATTCCTCCCTTCAAGGAGCTTAGAGAGATATTGAACAAACAGTAATTTATGGCATGTCAATCAGACAGACATAAGTGCTATAAAGAAAAACAGACCAGGAAAGAGAGGTGGACAAGGCTAAGAGGTGGGTGGATAAATACAATCTTTCTATGTGCATGTAATATTTATTTTATATATAAAGATGAGGCACAGATGGGTTAACCTATATTAGAGAAGGAATTAATATTACAAGTAACTGAATAAAATGGTAATTAAAGGATACATAATTTTCTAAGAAGGAAGAGAGTAATTTGAGCTTCATGCGAGATGTGACTTTTAAAGAAACTCTGATGAAAATAATGGCTAACATTTACCTAACTTTTTCTATATGTTAGTTAGGACTAGGTTCTGCAAGCATGTTAAAGAATGATTGGATTTAATCCTCATTATAACCGCAGAAAGTTGGGCTGTTTCCATCATCTGTAAGATTATGCTCCTAGGGTTGGAGAGACTAAATAACTTGCCCACGGTCATGAGAACCTTAAATGCTGGAAGCTGACTTGAATCCACCTAGTCTGGCTCCGGAGTCTCAATGTTTAACTATCAAACCATACTGCCTACTGTGATGGATAAGTAGCATTTGGATAAACCAGAAAAAATGCAGACCTAAATACACCAGTGGCTTGATGTTTTCTGGTGTCTGCCATTTGTGAGATGCTGTTTGGTGCTGGAGGATACTAGAGAGGAATAAGGCAGAGTAAGAAGGAGTAACCTGAATGGAGTAGAGGGCAGATGTGGGGACAGCGATGAGTAAGGCTTTCTTGGTAGGACGGCACTGGAGAGCGGACACTGAGGCCAAGAAGCCCGGCGGCCCTCAAAGGAGGACCTCACATGGAAGCCTCTTCAGAAGCCAGGAGAGTGCTGGCAAGGATGGAAAAAGAAAGTGAAAGTTCTCTACTGCTTCCCCTCGCACCCACAGCACTTAGGCTGCTGCTCTCTGTTCTAGAACTTGGTATCACAGAATCAGACAATGATAACTTACTCAGATCATGACAGGGCAATTGCCAAAGTGATGTTTATTTAGTCAACAAGCGTTTCAGCCTTTCTCTGCACTGGGCACTATTTTAAGGCACTGGAAATATCATAGCCACACAAAGTCTCTGTTTTCACTAAGCAAATGTATCCTAGGTTAGGTGTTGATACATGTTATACATAAAAGTGAGTGGGGTAAGAAGGATCTGACCTGCAAGGTGCAGGGGTTTGCACGTTATAAAGTATGGTCAGTAGGACTTCTTTGATAAGGGGACACATGGGCAGGGAACTGAAAGAAGTGAGACAGCAAGACACTGATATCTGGGAAAGAACATTCCAGGCTGAGGCAATAAGAAGACTCTGATGCTGGGACTTGTTTGGAGTACTCGGGAACCACAGAGAGGCCGGTGGGCTGATGCAGAGTGAGTATCAGGAGAGGGGCAGGAGATGCGATCAGAGAGAACCAGACAGCAGAGCAGGGGCCAGAGCGGGGAGGGTCTCACAGGCTACCCCATGGACTTGCTTCTGACTCTGAGATGAAAAACTAGTAGAGTGGATTGAGCTAACCGACATATGAAAGGATTGCTCTGGCTGGTAGTAGGCGAGGTCTAAGTAAGGAGACCAGTTAGGAGCCTACTGCAATAAACCGGGAAAAGAAGACAGTGGACTGGACCAAGAGGGACCTTGGATCGAGGACCATGAGAAGTTGTATAAATCTGGATGCTGGAGGTAGAGCCTATGAGGTTTTCTATGGATTGGTGAGGTATGAGAAACAAATGTGACCAGGGAAGCCCTAAAGGGACTTTGATCTCTACCTTAAATTCCACCCTCACTTTTCCCTTTGGGTTGAGCTGTTAGAAGAAGTGTTCATTAAAACACATTCAGGCCAGGCGTGGTGGCTCAAGCCTGTAATATCAACACTTTGAGAAGCTGAGGTGGGTGAATCACCTGAGGTCAGGAGTTTGAGACCAGCCTGGACAACATAGCAAAACCCTGTCTCTACTAAAAACACAAAAATTAGCCAAGTATGGTGGCAGGCGCCTGTAATCCCAGCTATTTGGGAGGCTGAGGCAGGAGAATCGCCTGAATTCAGGAGGCAGAGGTTACAAGGAGCCGAGATCATGCCACTGCACTCTAGCCTGGGCAACAGAGAGAAACTCTGTCTCAAAAACAAAACAAAACAAAACACCCCACAAAAAAACACACATTCAATGTCAGGTTCATGTTCTAGTTATTAATATATCAATTGACACTGGCTTAGCAGTTCTTCCAAAAGTCTAGGCAAGAGGTAAGAGTCTAAAAGGTTGGGAAGGAGACTTGAATAAGTGAACATAGATTGAGAACTATTCAAGCAATTATTGCTAACTGACTGGACAAGGCAGGAAAGGGAAGGAAAATGGCTTGCTGTGACCACTGAATTGTGGTGCTATTAACTAAGAACTAGAAAAGGAGGGGGAGGAAAAACAACACCAGGAAGCTGAAAGTAGGTCTGGAAATAGAGATTATGAGTCCAGTTACGGGTGGTGACTTTGAGTCAATTGTGCAAAAGCCAAATAGATAAATCTCCAACCCTATTTCAGAGTTTTTCTCTTGACTTATTTTGAAACACAATAGGGCCTCACTATTTGAGCAGAAATGTTAAATCAGCATATTCTATGAGAAATGTCATTATTTTCTTTTTTCTTCTTTTTTTTTTTTTGAGATGGGAGTCTCACTCTGTCACTCAGGCTGGAGTGCAGTGGTGCGATCTCGACTCACCTGGTGGCCCCTGCCCCCATGCCTGGCTAATTTTTGTATTTCTAATACAGACAGGGTTTCACCATGTTGGCCAGGCTGGTCTTGAATTCCTGACCTCAGGTGATCCGGGCACCTCGGCCTCCCAAAGTGCTGGGATTACAGGCGTGAGCCACCATGCCTGGCCACCATTTGATTATTTTCTAATAGGCACAGTAACTAAAACTAGGCCACCAGAATCCATTCCTTTTCAATATGAAGGGGCTCTTTGGAGATCTGTCTCAATAAACTGGATTTACAATCGCAGAGCAATTGTTGTACCACTTCATGTTCTACAATGCAGTTTAGCTATTTTTTTGTTTGTTTGTTTGTATGTTTGTTTTGGGTCTTTTTGCCACAGGAGTGCTACATTCTGAATATGAGCATAATGAACACAGACTTCTCAGACTTTTTTTTTCATTTCTAAGCTGGTAGACCAGAAGTAAGGTTTTCATTCAGAACCCACACAATTAGCATTGAACATCAGATCTGCAAATTCCACTATACAGTAGACATAAAGAAGTGGTCTGAAATTCAAGTCAAACAACTGGTTAAAGGTCAGTGGTGTGCCAGTTCCCATGCTCTCTAGTGGGAACAGAAGGATGAGTATGGCATGATCTATGTGCCCAGGTGATTCCCACCTTACCCAAAGGTCTATGATGCCCTGCCAATACATCAGAAGGTACGTTTGCAGGCTTGGAATAGGGCTGATATCCTATTTAGAAATGCCTAACACTCAAATGGTTTGGAATATTAGAGACTTCTTACCTCTACAATTTATTTGACAGTTGTATCTGTTTCAGAATAAACACAATCCCTGTTGAGTTTGCAACTCTACAATAAACCAGTGAAAGGGAAGAAACATAAATATTACACAGCCCCACATTTATTACAGACCTATAAAACCTTTAAACCAATGGAGCTACTCGACTCCCATGACAGAAAATCATTCAAACAAAAACACTTTCTAAAGAAACCTTTTAACCCAGGGCCCTGTTGAACTGCTCCAGCGGGTTTCTTTTTCCTTTGCTTTCCTTTTCTTCCTCTTCTTTTTTTCCTTCCTCTTCTTTCCTATTTAAATATTTAGCTACCTACTCAGAATTACTATTCTTAATTAATTTGTGATTTTTTTAAAATTTAAATTTCTTAAAGCTAATTTCAACTAGTAAAAAGAAAAAAAGTTTTGTTCCAATGCTTGCTATCAAGGAGCTTGTAGTCTAGTGAGGGAAGGTGGACAACGAAATGGTTACAAAAAATACCACATAGAAAGTGCTAGAATAGGTCGGGTGCAGTGGCTCACGCCTATAATCCCAACACTTTGGGAGGCCAACGCAGGTGGATCACTTGAGGTCAGGAGTTCGAAACCAGCCTGGCCAATATGGTGAAACCCCATCTCCACTACAAATACAAAAATTAGCAAGGCATGGTGGCAGGTGCCTATAATCCCAGCTACTCGGGAGGCTGAGGCAGGAAAATCACTTGAACCCAGGAGGCAGAGGTTGCAGTGAGTTGAGATTGCACCACTGCACTCCAGCCTAGGGCGGAGGGGAGAGAGAGAGGAGAGAGAGAGAAAGAAAAGAGCTAGAATAGAGGTACCCAGGATGCCAGGGAACTGAAAGGAAGGCGTACCTGCTTTATAGGTGCATATGGGGAGGGGAGCTCCCCCCCGCATTGCTTCACAGCATCACCAAGAGCCATGAGCTGCTTTGGGTACTTTTCTTGGGGAACTAAAGGAGAGAGGATGCTGGAAGTGGGAAACAGAGACCGCAAACAGGTGGGGCAGAGCCAGCAACAGTAGCTACGCTGTCCAAGCCCCACACGTTCTTTCTCCTGGGGCTGCCTTGTCTTGGCCCATATGCCATTTCTGAACCAATGCATTTTTCACCACCTCCTCTGCTACCATCCTCCCTCTCTGTACCAATGCATGGATTCCCAACAGTTCTACCTGCTTCCAGAACTTTCCATGACAGCTCTTTCCCTGCACAGCAGGCAGAGTGGTAATTTGGCATCCATCAGGTTATGTCACTCCCCTGCTTCAAACCCTCCTGTGGTTTTGCATCGCACTGCCAAGCTGTGGCAAAGGTCTTTGATGTTATAAAGACCTGCATAACCCAGCCATGCCTGCCTCTCCCACCTCATCTCCTGCTTACTGCTCCTCCTCTGTGCACACGCACTGGCTGCCTTGCTTTTTCTAGAACTCATGGAGCTTATTTCTCTCCAAGGCCTGCCCTACTTAACTCTCTTCCTCAGTCTAGGATGTTCTTCCTTTGGATCTTCTCAAGATCACTCCTTATGATTTAAACCTTGGCTGAAATGTTACTTCTCCAGATAGGCCTTTCTGACCACTCAAGCAAATACAGTGCCCCACCCCGTTTCCCTGTGTAATTTTCTTCAAAGTACTTGTTATATGTAGGATTTCCTCTTCATTCTAGGTTTGGCCTGTTTTGTTCAAGATTGAATCTCCAGAACTTAGAAAGGGACATATGTTGAATAAACTAATTCTAATCTCAATTCCCAAGTGTAATGAACATTGGGTCTCTACTATAGTCGAGCAAAAATGTGTTCCCCTTGCCCCCTCTCACCCTTGACTTTTGCCTCAGGAAACTTAAAGTCCTTCTTCTAACACCTAGACTGCTTTTCCCCATTATTTTCATGTTGGTTTATTATTCCAGCCCTCTAGTAACAGAGAATAAAACTTATGTGTGACAATCAGTAAACATAATAAGATACCCACTATTTATCAGAGGCTTCCTGTGTACTAGATGCCATCCATATATTAAGCAGTTAAACCTCACAACGTCTTTACTGTATCATCTTATCCCCATTTTAGAAGGCATTTTCAAGTAACTTCCAAATAACATACAGAGACTGCCTAATTTTTACACTATTCCCGCATTTCAACTGAGTATTGAGATCTTAGAAAAACCAACTTATCTTTTCCATGTGCAAAATTTTTTTCATAATATCCCAGAAACCAACTTGAACTAGTACTATAATAGGTAAGCAAATAAAGAAAATATTAGGTTCAATTGCTGTCTGTATTACGCATATTGAAGCATCAAGTAATAATTTCTCGTTAAAGATATGGCATATAGTTTCTGAACATTTGCCAAGCATATCTTCTGCATATATTAGTAATCCAAAACCAGGGAGATTTTTAGAATAGTTATTGCTAGCTGTTATGACTTTAGCTAGTACAGAAATGTATTCTCTTCTTTACTTCTGTAAGAAGAATAAATACCTGTTCACTCCCTAGTTAGAAATGTCTTAAACTATAGTATTGGACAGTATCACATTCTGATACATGACAGATCATAAGGCAAAACCAGTCTCCTTCTGTTCTTTAGGGGCTTTCTGGATTTTGAAAGTCATTGCTGTGATGGAACTCATCACAGCTCAGTTCTCAGAACTTCATAATATTTGCTTCCATTTTCAGATAAGTTCTAAAAAGAAACAAAGAAAAATCAGAGTGTTTCATAATAAGGATGCTTTCAGAAGCCATCTGAATTCTAAGTGGCTAAAGGTAAAATACTTCATTGGGATGGGACACACCTGTGGACCACGAGGGTTCCATGTGCACAAAATCATTATCTTCATATTTCTGTCCTTGCTGCTTCAGCTTCAAGGTCAGATATCACTAAGTATTGTGATGAAATGATATTCCTTTGAGTTGAATCTAAACAATTGTCAAAGGGGGAAATAGCATTTACCTTATATAGACAGTTTTGAAAAATGGAAAAAAGCCAAGACCACCAAGGTTTTCCTCCATGAACTATGTTCCCAAAGCTTCCAAATATTTCCCAAAGTGCTTTCCTCAAGAGAGCCAATACTAATCAGCCCATCCATGCACCCATTTCCCATCTGCTCCCTGACCGTCTCATTACCCTGACAGCCCCACCCTGCCTATTCCTCATCAAGAAACTCCCTAAAAACTCTCACATATGTTGGGAAACGCATAATGTAAGGAAAAGCTTTTCCTTTAAACAATAAACCTTTAAAGCCTGCATCTCCTCTAATATCCCCACTACCACCCACTCACTAATCCCAGATCCTTGACTCTGACCTTCACATGGCATCATTCACCTTTAGTTGTTTCCAACTTTAAAAAAAGTGGGAGACACCTGAATATTGAAACTGTAAGCTGTTTCAGAACAACCACCATATCCTCCTTTGATGCAGCTCTAATAGTTTAGCACGACATAGATGCTTAAACTAATAGTAGGTTACACGGTTAGAGGGAACACACAGGATCGTATATTTATGCCTCAGATTACAGCTTTTCCTCTCTCTGCAGCACACCACAGAAGTGCAGATGTCAGTGTTTGAGGCCTGTCTGTAATCACACAGCCATGGAAAGCTGAGCTCCGTCATGGCCAGGGATCAGCCTCACCAGCTCTTCCATGCGGCCTCACCTTTTCCCCATACTCCCTCTGCTGCAACCAGCTTGCTAGTCACAGGTCAGAGATGGCCTTAAATCATCCTGGCTAAGGCTGGACCATGGTTAATATGCATCCCTGGAATGCTTACAAATGACTTCTCCTTTGCTTCTACTTGTTTCCAAAGACTCCAATTTCAGCCAGAGTTGGTGTCTGTTCTGAGGAACTCTTAAAACACGAGGGCCTTTAATCACACGAGAAGTTGGAGGGAACAAAAACAGGTCCATGCTTTGCTTCCTTCCCTCTTGGCCAAGTGCTGACTGAGCCTCCCTGTCAGACAGGGTGCAGGAAGGGGACTTTGCTCTGGCTTCACCAGCAGAGTTGGGAGAGGGTGGGAGGAGCTGAAGAATGCCCCAGAGGAACAGATTACAGAAGGGCCCAATCACCATGTGAGCCAGCATGCCCCCGAGTGCTGCTGAGTGCCAGGGGCTTGGGTGACATGCTGAATTGAAAATCAAAACAGCATGAATGCACACTTTATTACAGCCAGAAACAGCCAAGCTTTATCAAGATTTCCACTGAATCATCCAGAAACTGAGGAGTTAAAGGGAATTTGGATAGGAAGAGAAAAGCTAGAGAGGGTCAACAGGCTCCAAAGTGAGCGCAGAAAACAGGTCTTGACTAGGATTCAGAGTTTAGAGGGTGGTCAGAAAAAGCAAAGACTTCAGCAGTATTTTACTCTCTAAACAGGGAGGAGGGTGGGGAAATATTGGAAGAGAACCCAGCTTGGAGTGTGAAAAGCTGGAGGCTTGCCAGAGCTGGGAAGGGGGTTGGATCTAAACGCAGCCTCCTCCATTTCACTGTTCCAAGGGACCTACTGGGTCACAGGGACGTCAGCCCGTGGGATAGGGAGGAGAGAAGGAGTATTTATGTTAAATTAAATCTAGAAAACAGAAAGAAGACTGGAGGTAATGCCTTTGTTGCCCTTCGGATGGCATTTATGTGCATTAAGGTTTCACACATCTCTGCCGACAGCTGCCAAAAGGAATTATCCGGCTGCAAGAGCTGCTCAACTGCACTCCTACACAAGTTATGTGTAGGCCAATTTCACATAAACAGGATTCCCTGACACACTTTGGCAATCAAAGTGAAGGTTTCGCCAAAGCAAATGTTTTAAACTATTTTTTAAAAATATATTAGATGATAAATGCCTTGCAATACTTTTATGTAGGTACTATATTATTATTTTTCTCAGGTCTAAGTCAACACCCCAGAGCTAAGAAACAGAGGAAAGAAATTCAGTCACAGTGTGGTAGCAGAATGTTGTATGCAACCAAAGAGTAACACTCATATACTCAGTGGGTATTTACTGAGCACAAATACAATGAACACACTTCATTGACGCTAAAACACATTTTTCACAACTTATGGATGCAACTTACAGTAGATGGTGCCAATTTTATTGACAGTAGTTTTTCTTTCTTTGTGGTACATTCTAAAGTGGTACATTTTAAAATTGTATATTTCATTAAAAATTGAAATAATTCAAAGGTATCCTAGATCTGATGAAAGAGGAACTCATCAATATCATCAAGGTCTCAGTTTAAATGTTGCCACCTCCTCCTCCTGGAGGCTTCCTGGACCACCAATCAAAGGCAGCCCATCCATCATTCTGAGTCTCCACCACCTTACCGATCACATCTCCATGGAGATCATCTCTTGTATTGGTCAGGAATTATCCTAGGCATAGTATGCTCTCAATAAATGCTCTGGAATGAATACAAGTTACCATTTATTGCGCAATTACTACATGTCAGACCCTGAATTAAATGCTTTACAGAGGGAAATCCCATTTATTCCTAGCAATTGAAAGGTCATTCTTACTCCCTACTTTACAGATAGGGAACTTGCAGCAGGTAAGTGGGAAAGCAAAGAACTAGAGCTCAGCTCAGCCTGACTTCAAAGCCCACACACATAGGTACTCTGCTACACTGTGTATCGCGTCCAAAGCCCTGGAATTATTTTGTGCTTGATTCTCTGGCTGGTTTAGAGATGTAAAGCAAGATGAAGTTATTATACAAAGAAGAATACAACTGTTCCCCCACTTTTGAAAGGTAATATTTGCCAATGGGGAATTGTCACATTTCTCTAGACCTCTAAGTGCTTCATTTATAAGCTCCTGTGCAAACATAGAGATGGAGGTGCCGGCATCTCTGTCCAGTAAATGAGGAAGGGCTCCAGGGAAGAGACAGATATTTAAACTTTGTGTGGAATGACCCCACCACTGGTGAGAGAGAGTGCGGCCCACCCAGGGCTCTGCAAGTTATCTTGAATGGCAAGGACATAGGGTATATATGAAGAGGTATCGGGAGAAGAGTAGGTACAAGGGCTGTGGCTGCCTTGCTCAGGGGTTTGGGCCTCATTTCATAGGAGTCATCTGTGGTCTGTGTCAACATGGGCTTTATCCCAATCCAGTCCAGCTTCTCTCCCCCATTCAGCATCTAACTTGAAGCAGAATGTTGACGTTTGGCTCTGCCATTTCTATGTTAACTGATGGCTGTGTTTAACAGAGACTTCTAGCCCAGGGCAAAGGGAAAATATAAAAAGGTGACTAGGAAAGTGAGGGACGAAGTGATCTTGATTATAAGTCAGTCTATGACGAGTCAACGTAGATAGAGCCAATGAAACTTGTCATCTTGAGTCTCAACAGAAATACTGAAGGACAACAAAACAGAATAGTTCATTTAAAACAGAGCCAGCAAACTATAGCTGCATCCAGTCTGTTTTTGTATGGCCTGTGAGCAAAGACTGGTTTTTACATTTTTAAAGGGTTGTAAACAAACAAACAACCCTCATCCCAAATCAAAGAATATATGACAGAGACATGTGGAGCCTAAAATGCTACCTGGATTTTTACAGGAAAAGACTTGCCATCCCCCACCTAGGACTTTATATGTCCTTTTCAATGTCTAGACAGTCACAGACCATTTAAATTGGTGCTCAATGTGACTAGACCCAGAGAACTAGATCTATTCACCTACTTCAAATATTAGAGCTCATTTTATACTATGATGATTTATGGATCAATAACTCCTCTTATGAGAATACTAAAGTTCTAGCTATTATTAGACTCATGCTTATCTTAAATTTTTCTTTGATGTTTTTAAAAAATTTCCTTCTTACACATCAACAGGCTTGCTAGCTTTTGGCCAAATGCTATAACGGCAAAGGGTTTGCCCTTCCTAGTGCTGGTGCTAAGAGGCCTCACAACACCCTGGTATTTAAAGCTTACCAAAACAACTTTCTTAATTAAAGACCTAGTGAAAGCCCTGACTCTCCTCCCATCAGGTTATTACAAGTGGGTGTAGATGGAATTTTTAAAAATCTTAGCCTACCATTAACACTCTTCAAATTGCCTTTCCTCTAGGACCATGAGGGGAGGGGAAAAGAAGAGGAAAGTTATGGATTTGTGGATCCATGAATCCAGCAGGATTTAGCTTTCTATCAAACGGTAATTCAATATTTACCAAAGAAGGATGTTTAGATGTGGAAATTTTACTTTGGCTTGTATCTCATCAGAAAAAGTGGTTTTTTTTTTTTTTTTTTTTGGTAACCTTATGTTTACAAATTGAAAAGATATGTACTCAACTCAGACTCAAACATGAAAACTATTCTAGATACACAGTCAACTCCTAATCACTGGAATGGAGATCACCCAGGCATACCTGAAGCTGTTTTGCAGCATTAGATACGCTATGGCCCAGGTATTCCATAGCAAACCTGGGCCCCATCGCTAGGTGATTAGCCATATACTTCTATCTTCTCGGCTAAAGCATCTGTTGCTTTTCATCAGCATAGACAATATAAAGCTGAAGATGTAGTCATCTCTTAATCACTTGAAAGCTGACTCTTCTATCAGTAAATTCTACTTGGCACAGACTGCCCATGACTCTGAATGACCGAATGGATTGGGGTCAGCTTTTCATTTTATCAAGCAAGATTGATGCAAGCCTGTGATGAAACATTAATATCTGAGATGCCTTGCCACACACAAGCATGAGGTTGCTTAGAGAGTCTTTGTCTAGAAAATGTTTTCATTCCTATCCCTGCCTGAATACACGAACATTTTGCATTAGAAACCATATTTTTCCTAAGTCAAAAGAGACAAGTGATTATTATTTTTTCTTAAAATACATTACATTTCTTAAAATACATTTCTTAAAATACATTACATTTCTTAAAATACATTACATTTAATTAAAAATACATCTCCATGCAACCATCATTTCTTAGGCAGTGCAGTTCAAGAGGGGCAGGGGAGACAGAAGACAGTTAAATCACAGTTCTTACAGTCCAGAGCTATGTATAAACTTCTGCAGAATCACGGAAGTTTATACTCCTGGGACTTGGTTTATCAACAATCATCTTGAAAGCACACCTTATGTGCCAAACACTGATACGAATCATTTCATTTAATCCTTGGCATAACTTGAGACAAGGGCAGAGAAGAAAGGAGGAAAGGTGTGAAAACGAGGAAAGGTGAGAAAACCGACAGACACCAACTATGATTTTTACTTTCCCTGGTTATGAAATAATCCACATCTGAATAATTTCCTTAAAGAAGTGAAGGTCTCAAAGCTACAGAGACACAGAGGTGAGCATCACCCAAGCGGGCTAATTCTAGATCACTGGATCTTAACCAGACTTCCTAAATCTTTAAGATGTAGGACTGGACTAGGACATCCAAGAGCCCTTCTGAGTTTAATATTCCAGGGACTTAATCATGCTGCAGGAGGATTAAAAGATGTCAAATGCTTGAAAGATAAACTGCCAGCAATGAAAGGAGTGGAGAGGAGAAGAAACCTACAAAAAAGTGAATGGCCACCATTAAGATAACAGCTCCAGGAATTGCTTTTGGTTGATGAAGGGCTCAAGAGATTTAGTGCTACTCAAGCACTTCCCATATTTATGGAACAGACTATGAACCATTCGATCTTAATTAAATCACTGAAAAATCCGCAAAGGGGGAACACAACATAGGACTGATTATTCTTGGTTTTCAAAAATTATGTTGCCACTTCCTCTTGTTTTAAAAATGACCATTTAACCTCTTTGAACTACAGCTTGAATCCCTCACTGAAATATTTAAGCCTGTATTTGGTGACAGTCATCTATATTAAAGGCACTGAAGGAAGCTGGTGCCCCGAATTCAGGGTGCCCATTTAGGGTAGAGGAAGCAGGAAAATGCCACCAAGGACAAGCAGAATCGGGGCAGTTATCTGGCATCTGATCGCCAGGTAACTGTTTATTCTTGCTTTGCTTTGCCCTTTAGCAGAGGACTTGGGGGGCTGCTACACAAGGATGGGGAAGGTCGTGCAGCCATTGCCGTTGACTGTGGACTGCTACTGATGACCTATCTGAGGATGAAGCCAGGGAGGTGGGAGAACTCTGAATAAAAAGGTTTCTTTAGTCAGGTGGTTTGGTGGCTTAGACTTGGGACCTCAAATGAGACAAAAAGTCAAGTCAGGAATTGAGAAGCCAGACTCGAAATGTTAAGATAGTCAAACATCTACCCATTACTTTTCTCTCTGTCTTAAATATTGTAGACCAAATTACAGGGGTAGGGGCTTGGGAGGGGGATGAGGAGTGAGCAGGCGGCCGTAGAAGCTATCTGGTTCGTGCGCACTGCTTTATAAGGGAGGCAGCCAAGATGACTACAGGCGAATATCTTGCCCAGGGTCCCACAGGGCAAAGCTAGAGTTTGAACAGTTTTCTGATCTCCTGAAATGATGAGCTTGGAAACGTTTTCACAGCAATTTAATCAAAATCCAAAATCTCTACATTTTTTAGAAGTATGCCATCTACAGAATCCGAGAAGCCAGAAGATGCCGGTTTTAATACCTGGTTGTTATTGTACCGCATCACAGGATCTATCTAGGCCCGGAATTCTGTTAGATGACAAACTGGACCTCGAGTTAACATTCTAGTCTTTCCCCCGGTCTAAATACAAAACACAAGATAGTTCTATACCCAATCTGTTCAAAACTCTCGCAGGGTGATGCCTGCCCCAAACCCCCACACTCGGTGATTTCGAAAATACATGCAGTAGCCTGGGCCACCTGCGGGTGGTACAAAGGGCGCCTTGAGGACCAGAGCTGGATGAAACGCCGGCTTACAAACCCCACTCCTCCAGCACATTCAAGTCAAGGATCCAGCTCATCGTTTCCGAGGAGCGGAATGAATTGACCAGCTGAGCGCAGTTCTCCCAGTTAGAGAGTCCCCAAGCTTCCGGCTTCGGAAGGGGCTCACCGCAAGGACACAAAAGGGGCGAGCTCGGGCATCACCGCGGATCCCTGCCGCCCTCCGAGGCCAGAACGCTCGCAGAGTCGCGGCCGCCCAGGTGTTACCGTTTACCCCGTGACGGAAGAGCCGCAGGCTCTCGACTCCCCACCCCCCGAAAAGCGCGTCTGCAGAATGGGGGCGCCCCCAAGCCCTGAGCGCCGCAGCTGCTCGGCCGCCGCCGCCACCGCGCGTCCCCGGGTCCTCGGGCTCCCGGCTTCGCTGTTGGGGAGCTGACGCAGCTGGCTGGCCGTGGGGTCCCATTCTGGGGCTGTCCTGCCGAGTCGGGGGTAGGGGAGCGGTGGCCACAACTCCCGGGTGCTCGCAGAAACTCCTCTGCGTGCTGGTGTTGCAGCCGCTGTGGCTGCGGGGAGGGGTAAGAGCACCGGGAAGTTGGGGGCGCGGAACCCCGAGCGGGGCGGCGGCAGGCAGCATCCCCGACCTGACCCCGACCCCCGAGACGCGGCACCCCCAAGTGCCCTCCGTCCCCCCGCGCGGTGCCCCCAGCGCCCTCCGTCCCCACCGCGCGGCGTCCCCCAAGGCCCTCTGTCCCCACCGCGGAGGGGCGCGCAGGGGGTCGGCAGGGCTCGGGTACCACGCTTCGCCCGGCCCCACCTGCGGATGTGGGGCTCCAACTGGAGATCCCCGGGTCCCCCCTCCCATCCCTGGAAAAATCCCCGGGGCGTCCGGGACTGACCGGCGCTTACCCGGGAAGGAGCGGCTTCGCAAGCCCGGGCGGCGCTCGCAGGTCGGGCGGGGAAGGTGCAGGCTGCGCTGAGCCGGCTCGGGCTGCCGGAGCGCCCTTCAGCCGCCGTCGGGCTCGGGCTCGGGCTCCGACTTCCTCTTCCTCGGGCTCTGCCCCACTGCTCGGCCGCGCCCCCGCCCGCCCCTCCCCGCGCCCAGACGCCGGCTTCGGCGGCCAGAGCAGCGGATCGCTCGTCCCGCCTCCCCTCTGCCCTGAGGGCGAAAAAGGTGGAGAGGAGGGGGCGAAGAGAAAAAGAAATTAGGGACTTGGCCTTGTCTCTGGAGCCTTGCCAAAGAGAACAGTCAAATTACAGCCTCGGAGGGAACAAAGTTTTTTTAAAAAGATATTCTGCTACTGTTTTCGCAGACACATCACTTTTCTTCATTTTCCGAGCTCTTCAGATTTAGCTTTCCTTTGGACGTAATAATTTACTATGTGAGTCCTTTAAAATAATACCCAAAATCATGGTTTTAAGTGAACATTCTAGTTTTACATAGAAGCTTTGCCGGTAATCACGTAAAAAGAGGGGGAAGCCTGGTGTTCTTCAGGCGTCATTACCCTAATCACCTTGGTTAAAGCACCAAGCGACCTTTGCCTAGAGAAAGTAAAAGTGGAAAAGGAGGTAAAGAATAACTGGTGACAGCCAGAGAGATGTTTAAAGGCACCAGCTCTGAAGTAAAGTTATGACTCCAATCAAAGGTGCCTGCAGCGACAGTTAAAGGCGTGTGAAGTCATTTCTTAACACTGATCTCTCGCCAAAGTTGGACGTATCGGTTTCGCCTGTGAACCCCCTTAGGTTTGGTGGTGGATTTGATTGCACTCTTAGTTGTTAACAGACCTTCAGCCTTACCACTCACTAGCTTCGTGGCCTTGAGAGAACACTTTAACCTCTCTGTGTTCTGTGTCTGTTTCCTCATCTGTAAAATGGAGATGATGATGATGATGATAGTGCCTACCTCATAGAGTTGCTGTATGTGATTTAAATAAGAGAATGTGCTTAGGAGACTGTCTGGCACGTGCTCTAAAGCCTGAATAAATGTTAGCTATTCTTGTTGATTTTTCCCTTTTATCTGCTTTTATGCATATATATGATTATGGAAATTATAATAAAGACTGGGAACAAAACAAGGTTTGTGCAGTAAGGCCACACAGCATCACAGTTCTCTACCACGTGGAGTTTATGTTCTGTTTTATAATTTATTTGAGTCTCCACAACTGACTTGTATTACTAAAGCTATGGGACTGGGCTATGCTTGGAATACATTTACCACGGTAGATTTGCAATGAGACTAAAACAGACATTGGCCATCTTCAAAGCATTGTTTCTGTTGGCCTTGGAATAACCTTGTGAGGTTGACAGGACAGGTGCTAGTTGCCTTTCACAGACAGGAAACTGAGCTTAGTTAAGACCCTGCCCAGCTTTTGGAGCTCACACAAAACCATGCCTGTTACCCCATCTCTCTATGTTGTGATTTGTGATAGAAGTGTACAGTATGTTTCTGAAATAGTACCGCATTAATGGTTCCATCAACCCTGTGAGGTAGGTGCCAGCCCTTATCTGACCCTCAAAGCATCTAGGATTCAAAGAAGCTCATTGATGAGTGTTTGTGGCTGAGAGATAAGGATTTCTGACAACTTGGAAAGGAAGGGAGGATAATTGAGGATTCCTGTTCTCTGCTGTCTCCTCCTTGGCCCCCAGTCACGCATCTCTTTGATTGATTGATTGATTGATTGAGACAGGATATTGCTCTGTTACCCAGGCTGGAGTGCAGTGGCACCAATCATAGCTTATTGTAGCCTGGAACTCCTGGGCTCAAGAAATCCTCTGGCCTCAGTCTCCTGGGTTGCTGGAACTACAGATATGTGCCACCATGCTGGGCTTACTTTCTAATTTTTTTGTAGAGACAGGGGTCATGCTGTTACCCAGGCTGGTCTCGAACTTCTGGCCCCAGGCAATCCTCCAGCCTCCACCTCCCAAAACACTGGGATTGCAGGAGTGAGCCACTGTGCCTGGTCTCAGTCACACATTTCTTAGCACATATACTGCGAATGAAGCAGTCGATGAAGCACTGTGATCTGATGAAAAGACTGGACCAGCTACAGATGCTGCTGCTCAAGAGCACTCACCCTTAGGCAGATAACTCTTCTGAATTTAGTACTTTGCTTATGGGATGGTTATAATATTTCCTGGCCAGCCCACTTACTTCACCTCAGTTTATTAATGAGGTGGGAGGTCGAAAGTGGAAACAGGAACAAGAAATTTCTTTTTTTTTTTTTTGAGATGGAGTCTCACTCTGCCGCCCGCTGGAGGTGCAGTGACCCAATCTTGGCTCACTGCAAGCTCCGCCTGCCGGGTTCACGCCATTCTCTGCCTCAGTCTCCCGAGTAGCTGGGACTGCAGGTGCCAGCCACCACGCCCGGCTAATTTTTTGTATTTTTCTTTTTAGTAGAGACGGGGTTTCACCATGTTAGCCAGGATGGTCTCGATCTCCTGACCTCGTGATCTGCCGAAGTCTCTTATTGAGATTGTATGCCAAGTACAGCACTAAGCACCTAACTCCCGTGATCACTCCTGATTTCCAAATAAATCAACTCTGCCCTTTAGATCTTTAGAATTTGAGCTCCTTGAAATCACCTGGCCTGACACATTGTGGGTCTAGTTTGTGTGCCCAGCACTTAGTTCAGCTCCTAACACACAATAGGTATACAATATTCAGTGTGTGGGTGGATGGATGGATGAATGGACAACATAAGAGTTGTGAAGATGCTATAGCTTTCCCTGTTAGTAATAGTCTACTTTCCCACTTTAAGGAAAAGGACCCAATGGAATGGCTTTCTAATGGTGCACCCAGTATTGGGAAAATTCTTTTGGCGAGTGGTCTTTCTAATACTGCTCTAAAACTACTCTGTCAGTCAATGTCAAACAAAGGGAACAGAACCCAGTTCAAGTATTTATAAAAGAGGGACTTTAATGCAGGAAATTGGCTCTACAAGTGGTGGAAGAATCAAGAATCCAAAAAGAGACAGTGAGGCAGTCCAGAAATTAACAACAGCAGAAAGTCATGACCACTTCTAGACGGAGGAATTCAGAAGACACAGCTTGAAGGGGTGTTCCCCCACCCATCCCCATAACCCTGTGATTCTGAATGGGAAAAGAACAAGAAGAGGCTGGGGGCAACAGGCCCAGGCTTAGCCCACCCTCAAATTATACCTTTTCCTTCTCAAGTAAAAGTGGGTCTATCAATTAGATTTCTGTAGAAGAGAAGTTCTTGCTTTTTAAGATGATTGAACGTCCTAGGTGATGGGTTGATGGTACAACAAACCACCATGTCACACATTTACCTATGTAACAAACCTGTACAACCTGCACGTGTATCCCAGAACTTTAAAAAGATTTTTAAATGCCTCCTATGGTGTCTCATTTCTTCCTCACACAGATTCAGTAAAGTAGATACTATAATCCCTAAATTATGCATAAGGTCACAGCTATTCAGGAAAGTTAGGTGACTTGCTCAAGGCCACAGAGCTATGCAAGGCAGAGCAGAATGCAAACAGCTCTGCCATCCAGTTCTTATGCTCATCTCACGAACTCAGCTGTTCGTCCTGAAAGGCAACACAATTGCATAGTTTTGTGCAGTGTCATATTTCAGGGTCACCAATCCACGCACATATTCCCGGGATCTAATGTTTGCAAAACTTGCAGAGTTAAAAGGCTCGATCGCACCCTGCCTTAACTTTATGACATATGGTGATAACTTTTATGATGCGAGTAGTGAATATACTGAATTTTTTATTGCACAAGATCAGATATATGTCCACTGGATTGTAGGAGAACCTGAGGAAAAAAAAAAATAACAGGTAGCGTTTATCCCTTTTTTGGCAGGGGGTGGGGAAGCTATTTCAATTTCAAATTTGGATGTGTGAAGCTTAAAAAATACTCTCTAGAATGTCCTGACCTTATAAGAGGGATTAGGGTAAGAGACGGTACTCACGTAGGAAAAAGTCTCATGTAGGGAAAAGGAAGGCCAAGAGCATAAGTAAGTGCATATAGGATGACACGTGTCTTCAAATTCTCTGAAGCCAGGAGTGGCCATCAAAATCTACATTGGTGCTGCTGTTTCTCTCAATCCTCTAATTAGCTAGAAGATTTAAAAGTTGAGAAGCTGTACTAAGCCCAAAGAGTGAAAGATACAATAAGAACTGTTCATGATTATTAGTGTCTAGTTGAGTTGGGCCTAAAAGTGGGTAGAAGAATTTGAGGCCTTCTGGAAATCCTGACACTTCAGAATATCCCCATTGCTTGCTTGAACAAGAGTACCTAAAATCTCCATCACTAGCGACTTAGAAGGTTAAGACCTGGTATGCAGGAGGCAAGTGCAAATTCATTATCCATCAAAGATAACATAGTAAAGGATTAGATTCACATGATCAGATTCGCATAGTAAGTGCATCAGATCTTCTTAAAAACCACAGCTCACTGGCAAAGGAGGCCCTGGCACAGGGGACGGACACCAAGTGTCGGCCAGGGCAAGAAAGAGCAAAGGGACCAAGAGATGGAAAAAGGAAATGTAGCCAGGTAACAGATGTGTGAAAATAAGTGTAAATAGCTCACGGTCAACATCATCATTTTACCTGCCTATGTTACCTTAATTTTGACCAATATAGTAAAATAAGCTGTGTATGTACCTGCTTTACAAATATTGATATTTGCAAAAATAAGAATTCTAGAACTCAAAACTTTTAAACTTTGGGGCAATACATCTTAGATACAAACAAAATCCAATATTAGGCAGATATCCTGGACATCTTGATAACCGAACACATCTTTCATCGTATTCTACTAAAATATAAAGCAACACTGGCCAGTTTATACTTCTGCTTCAAAATTAACTTTATTTTCAAGTTGATAATAGAGTATACCTTTGGATGCTTTTGAAATTTAGTGTATTTTTTTGAGCCATTTTCTTTATGTTGGATGTGCTGGGGGGAAGAGCTACTTCCAAATTTATTTCTCAAAAACACTATGTTTAGAAGTTATCCCCAGAAGTAGTAGAATATTAGGAGATGTGTGTGTGTAGTGGAGGTGGTGAGGAGGGTGTTGATTGCCACGTGGAAGGGGGAACCTGCTAATATTTCATGGTAGAGTACGAGGATTGCTAAACTTTCTGCAATGCACTTGTTCTGCAGTCTTGCACAACAATGAGTTGTCCCATCCTAAATACCAGTAGCATCTCCTTAAGTGCACACTGTGAGTAGTGCCTTTAGATGGGGTTTCTCAAATTTAAACGCTTTCAGAGGCCAGGCCAGTAAAATAATTTGGTCAGCAGTTCCAAGTTGTCAGGATGTGGTACATACCTGAAGGCATATGAATTCAAATTTTCTTAAGCATTGTTTTGGCCAAATACAAATATTCCCTGAAGCCAGATTCTTCTTGTGGGTTTCCAGCTTGCTCCTCTTTCACTCCCAATTACTTTTGGATAACTTTTCAGACAAAAATGAAAGAAGGAATCACTACACCCTGCTCTTTCTCCTCCCTCTTCTTTTGTAGTCCACTGTATGAGTAAAGATGGATAGAAAATACTTTTCCCCTCCCTTAAAATTCAGTGTCATGAATGCTAGAATTAAAGGAATAAAATAACCAGGAGGTAAAAAGGACTATTTCACCCATGAAAAATTAAATTAACTGTTAAAAATATTAAGCAATAAACTGATGGCAGAGGCCTCAAGCATGTTCCTTCATTCCTCTTCTGTATCTCTTCTCTTTTCCAGTTTTAATGATGTAAAACAAGATACAGTTGGCCCTCCGCATCCATGGGTTCCACATCCGTGGATTCAACCAACATTGGATACAAAATATTCGAAAAAAGTAGTGGAATCTGTACTAAACATGTACAATTTTTTTCTTGTCATTATTCCCTAAACAATACAGTATAACCACTATTTTTTTTTTTTTTTTTTTTTTTTGAGACAGGGAGTGCAGTGGCATGATCATGGCTCACTGCAAACTTGACTTACCAGGCCCCAGTGATCCTCCAACCTTAGCTTCCTGAGTAGCTGGGACTATAGGTGCACACCACTACATCTGGCTAGTTTCTTGTATTTATTTATATACTTATTTTTGTAGAGACAGATTTTTGCCATGTTACCCAGGCTGGTTTTGAACTCCTGGTCTCAAGCAATCCCACCACCTTGGCCTCCCAAAGTACTGGGCTTACAGGCATGAGTCACCACACATGGCCTGGAATAACAACTATTCACATAACATTTACAATGTATTAGGTATTATAACTAATCTAGAGATGATTTAAAGTATACACAAGATGTATGTAGTATATGCAAATACTATGCCATTTTATATTAGAGGCTGGAGGATTTTGGTATCCTGGTCAGGAAGGGGTTCCCCCGGGAACCAATTCCCCACGGATACGGAGGGACACGTGTATTTACAAGTTAGTAGACATAATGATTGCTACTGGTTTTTGAATACCTACCACATCCCAGCTGTACATTACATGCTCTGCATGCATTATTTATTTAATCTTAACAAGTAGATTTTTTTTTCTCCATTTTATAAATGAGGCTACTAAGGGTTAGACAGTTTAGGTAATGTGGCCAAGGTAAGGTTTTATAATTGCTAAGGGGCAATGCAGGAATTTGGAACCAGCTTTGTGGCCCCAAACCTGTCCCCTCATGTACCATGCGCCATTGAGGTTTCTCAGTAAATAGTGAGATTCTACATGAGCCAGCCATCTTCATCTCTCCTGGTCACCTTCTTCTTTGACTGCATGACCACCTGAGTTCTTTTGAACAATAGTTCATGGGAAAATGCACACATATGCTCTGGTAAGATACTCTATACAATAATCCACAGTCTTCTATCATCAGTTCTAAAGTCCAACAACCCTGCAAATGGGAAGTTTTTTTTTTTTAATCGTTTGTGGCAAAGCCTGCCCTGACCTGAATTCATTTGGCAATAAAGCCACACCTGCAATGATTTGAGACTATTTGTAGTTTTAAAAGAACTTATTTAGTTGAATCTACACTAATTTAAATGCAGAAATATTAAGGTATTTGATTTTGGGGTATTGGCCCAGACTCCTGAACAACTCTTGCATAATATGTGGTATATGCACTGTATGACCTTTCTAAAATCCCCCTTCAGAAAACCCATAAAATATTGAATTAGGAATTATGAATCTGAGATTTGAAAGACCCCGTGCTATACTGAACAGATACTATCAAAACTATGTTTTCTGAATGGTAAGAAGCAGTGGTGTGTTGCTGCTGACTTGTACTAGTTTTTAAGAGCTGGTTGTTAACATTTTTGAACTTTTGTAACTAGCTGACATCACATTGGTGGCTTGAAATCAGCCATGGTGGTGATATTTACACCACAGAAATTGGCAAACACTCCAAATCAGGTACTTGTGTCCAGTTCCCCTACGTCCACCCCAGCTGCTTATTAAAAATGTCATATTGTGAGCTCTTCCTATTTACCCTTCCCAGCAAGTTGGAAGGGCCAGGTCTCGAGCTGATTGGTGCTAAGGGAGGATCTACAGCAGAGAAAGAGCAATTGTCAGCTTGGTTTCACTGACGCGCAAACCACTTTTTATAGACTTTTATCTTTTTGTCCTGAGAGTAATTGCATGAGTGCCAGAACAGGATTGTCTGATGCATTTAAGCTTATCAGGAAACTAAGGCTCAGAGAGTTTAGGTAATGTGGCCAAAGTCTGATAATTAGTAAGGAGCAGTGTAGGCATTTGGATAGAATGAGGAGCTATCGATTTGAGGTATATGTTATAGATAAATCAATAAAAATAGGACCTCTGGCATTGCCTTAGACTCTCCATCCAAGTCCTCGTCTCAGAATTGGGTGTTGCAAAAAATTGTTGCTGCCATGATAGGCATGATCCCAGTTTTACAACAGTTGTGAGAAAGAAAGACTGAGATGTGAATTTCCACCCCCACCCCCACCCCTTTAAAGGAAGACATGAAAAATAATAAGATTAAAGTTTTACTGTGCAAAGATGGTTCTCCAAAGGATACCAGAATCACAGGCACTCGGGAATGTTGGGCAGAGGCAGAGAAAAGGACCAGTGAATGGTGCCACCTTCAGTGGTCCTGCACAACCCTGGTGGTAAGATGCATGGACCTTATTTGTCAGCTGGAGTGCAGGGGCCGAAGGAAGAGTGCAGGGCAGGCTTGATCAGTGCAGGAACAAATACAAATTGGAGGGAACAAGAGTTTTAGTCCACAGAAACCCTCCCCCTTGTATGTGGCTACCTTCTGATTAAGTTTTGTGATTGTCAAGTTTTTCTTCTCTGCATCTTCACATAAGGCTCTTCTACCTGCGAGGAAAGAAAGTTTACATTCAGGATGGGATTGAAAGCAGTAAAGTGGGGACTGAATCATGAGTGAGAACAAAGCAATCAGGGGAAAGGAAAAAAGCCCCATGATTATCCTCATTCATTAATGCCAAATAAAGGTCTGTGAGACTGCAAATTGGCAGTGTTCTTTCAGACACGACATCATCTTAGAAATAATTACCGAGGGCCATCACTAAGGTATCTATAGCAACTCTTCAGGAGCTGCTGGCAAATTTGAAGCCTTGCGATGGTCAGCGCTCTTTTGTTTCCATTTCCATTTCAAACGGTGGCAGGCTATGTTTCACGAAAAATAAAAAAATGCCTTATTTCAAGCAAAAAGCTCCAAAAGGAAAGGTTCCAATGAAGCCAGGCTTTAAACGTTATTCTCTCATCAACTGCAGAATGTTGCCTAAAATGTTTGGAATTGGGCATGAAATGATCTAGACCTGGGTTTTCACATTCCATGTTTAACGAGTTAAAACATGAACTTTGAAGTATAGTTTCATATAGCTCAACCCGTAAGAAAAATGCTAACTTAAAAAAAAAAGAAATCTCATACAACTCTCAAAAATAAAAATGAAAATTCATTTGGGATGGAGAAACATTGATATTTGAAAATCTGAAGGCCTGAACCTTAAGCAGAGTTTATTATAATAACGAAGGAGGCAGTTATCAGCAGGATCATAAACTCAGTCCTGGAAAAACAGTGTGACAATATTGGGGAGCAGAGGGGAAATGAGCAGGGAATGGAGAAAATTCCTCAGAGAACTGAATTTCTACTTTGTCTCTGGAGGTCCCTGAAACGAGAACTGAGGGTGACATCATTATGATCCCAATATACTTTTTTCAAGTTAGCATGATCAAACTTTCTGACTTGCTAAAATATTATGGGAAACTGAGGGGTTTTTTTTTCCTATGTGCCAATTTATGATAAAATACCTTAAACTCATTCTTTTTTCTCCAAATTCGTTGTTACTAAACTCAAGGAAATTTTATTCCTTACCTCTAGCACCCAGATTCTATTAAAATATTCTGGATAAACTTAGAAGTTATTAAGAAAAAATTGGAAAAGAGAATAAGTGAAAAATGTGTAATGGATATTAATTCTTCAATGTTTGCTCAGTGAATACACCCTAAATATTTAGAATCATGTTTTGCATCAAATACTGATGAGATCACCTTCTCGACTTGGATGTATCACTCTCTTCAGAACAAAAATAAAATCCACTTCCTCATCACAATCACATTTGCACACGTATTCCTGTCTCTCTACACGTCTATCCTTCTAGCTTTCCTTTTTTTTCTTTTTAATTTCCGAGTCCCCTTCCCTCCAAAAAACTCAACTTTATCAAAACTCACATTATCAAAGTCCTTGTTCCTATTACCATTTTCCTTCCAGCCTAATTCAGCAAAACCTGATTATGTAATATCAATACATTATATATTAATTCCAAGATGCTCCACATTTTTCTGGAATTTTGCAATAGAATAAATTAAATCAGAACCAAATAAATGTCATGCTTTTTTTCTAAATGTCTCTTCAAAAATCTTTCTTATAAAAATTGATGCCTTAATTTTTGTTATTCCCCTTCAACTTATTCACCATGGTTGAACAAATGACTTATGTATAGATAAAAACTGCCTACCAAATATCTAGACAGAAACATGAGAGAAGATTGAAGCCCCACAAATCACAGGGACTCAGCAGCCTGTGTACATTGGAGTCCTTTGTAACATGATTAACTTCAGACACACTCAGTATACTGGTTTCAAAGTAACTTTTTCTGTAATTACAGAAGGACTTCAACTAGAAAGAAACCAACTTCATGGTCACTTTCCAGCAACCAAATACCTTCCTGAGAGTTGACTCCCACATTCTCAGCAAGATGTTTTGAGCTCCTATTTCCTTTAGGAAACATATCCTTCCAACTTTCAGGAACAGAAGGGATCTTTTAAAACTATTCATCAAGTTAAAAAAAAAAAAAAGAAGAAGAAGAAGAAGAAGATAGGCCAGGCGCAGTGACTCACACTTGTAATCCCAGCATTTTGGGAGGCCGAGGTGGGCAGATATCTGAGGTCAGGAGTTTGAGACCACCTTGGCCAACATAGCGAAACCACCTTTCTACTAAAAATACAAAACTTAGCTGGACATGGTGGCGGGCGCCTGTAATCGCAGCTACTTGGGAGGCTGAGGCAGGAGAATCTCTTGAACCTGGGAGGCAGAGGTTGCAGTGAGCTGAGATCACGCCACTGTACTCCAGCCTGGGCGACAAAGCGAGACTCTGTCTCAGATAAATAAATAAACAAAATTTTAAAAAGAAGATAGCTTTGATATGGGCTAATTAAATGAACAAACATCTCCTGTAAATGAAAAATCTAACACGTAAAGATGAAATGACCATATACCTTCTAGGAGTTCTAAGGTCTATTTCCTTCCTTCCTGTCCATCTACTCCGGCCTTATAGTTCAAGTCCTCCTCACTGAAGCCTCCGCCTGGGATATGCCCACTTTCAGGCTCTTATGCATTCTACATAGTGCTCTACCAGCCTGGTCTCAGTGGGATACTGTTTGCATAGCTAACAACACACAATGGGCCCCTAAATGGCTAAAAGCGCAACCAAGCTGTGTGGCCAGAGAGAATTTTGTGATTGTGATCCGGAAAGTAAGCGAAGAATCAAAGACTTATGGGTAGTGGGGAAACTGGGCAAGAGGCCTACAACCTGCATATCCTCTCCCTCCAGCTAACTCCCGGCCCCTGCTCTCCGGAGCCCTGGTGTATATAACCCTTCCCACGCTGCGGTGCTGTCCAGAAAGCAGGCTGGTCCTCAGGCAGTCACACGGAACTGGAGCAGGTGGTTTTGCTGGGTGCACATTGGAGCAGAACACATCTAATTAAATGTCAGCTTTGTCCAGACTTGCTCAGGGCTAAGTGGAAACAATGTGGCTAGAGTTTAGGATTAGAGTTGAGGAAGACTCTTTACTTACACACTCAATTTTGAGAAATTGCAAGCTTGATTGGGAATTGCTTCTCTGAATTTTTTTCTTGTTTTACCTCCAATGCAAGGAAACAATCAATCCATTGTGGATTAGCATGGAATGTGGATCAGTTAGATACCTATAAGGATCACCAAGTTAACCTAAATTAGAAAAATGAAAGAAGAAGAGTTTGATAGGCCTGGGACAAAAACATTTCCCTTAAAAAAAAGTGATGGATGTGAGTCCTTACAATACCAGTTAGTCTTATTTGTTTCACAAATTTCTAAGTAAGAAGGGCTCAACACTTATTGGAATATCTGCGTACTATTTGAAGTTTTTTTGTTTTTGTTTGTTTGAGACAGAGCTTTGCTCTTGTCGCCCAGGCTGGGGTATAGTGGTGGGATCTCGGCTCACTGCAACCTCTGCCTCTCGTGTCCAAGTGATTCTCCTGCCTTAGCCTCCCAAGTAGCTGGAATTACGGGCACTGTAATTCCATGCCCAGCTAATTTTTGTATTTTTTAGTAGAGACGGGGTTTCACCATGTTGGCCAGGCTGGTCTTAAACTCCTGATCTCAGGTGATTCGCCCACCTCGGCCTCCCAAAGTGCTGGGATTACAGGTGTGAGCCACCGCACCTGGCCAAAGTTTGTGTGTATATATATTTAATTATATTTATTGCTTTAAAAATTACGTATAGGTCATTCCATAAGGTGGATGCATTAATTTTCAATTAATTTCTTGTTAGTTGACTTCATAAAATAATGTACTCAAACAATCTCTCAGGATTGTTAAAGAAAGATACTGGAATCAGGGGCACCTCACTCTCAACTTGATACTCTGAGTGTGCAGAAAAGGTAAGGAACACCTGGCCTTCACGGAAGAAGCCCTGACTGTACCTCATGTATACACACATCAGCCATCCTTGGAACACCCTTCATTGATCCCTAGTGTATAATCAAGTTCAAACTCCTTAGCCTGATTTCAAGACCTGTTCATCTAGCTCCTCTCTGACTACCATGGCTTCCATCATCATCATCATCATCATCATCATCATCATCATCATCATGATTTTTATTCTACCCAAAACTTTCAGTTAGCCCAATCTACCAATAAGTAGTATTTCTCAAGCATATCATGTGAATTTCTCTGTCTATGGCAGGAATGTGCTTTCCTGTGTTCTTTGAGATGTACCCTTCCTCCAAGGAGAAGTTCCAGCACCACTTCCTATGTTAGGTGTACCGCAATCATCCCTGGGATATGTTCCTCCTCAGAATGTCTAAAACCACACATTATCTATCTGTCCTTTTCTGCCCCGACTCCAACAAGGACCAAAATACTTTACCGAGTGTGCACTCAAACTGTGACTTTTGGTAAAGATAGAATAGGGTCAGTGAGATACACTGAATTTCATAATGGTCAGACCTGTGTGGATACACTTTTTTTTTTTTAAATGTCAGCGAACAAAATTGGTATAATGGAAGGTAATTATGCATATAACAAAATGATTCATTGGCAGGTTCTTTAAAGTCGCAGCCTCTCTACTATAGTATTTCTTAATAGACTGCTAAGTTCTTGGCAGAAGTGTAGGGAATAAATGAGCTGAAACTAGATTACAGGGAACTTCGGTGCATTACTTACTATGTCTGAGGTGCAAAACCAGCACATCTCAGACCAACAGCATTTTTCAGAACTGGAAAGGAACTCAGTGCAACTTTTCAAACAATTTTCTAAATAGCAATTGTCAAGAAAGGAAAATAAAAATGCCAATTTATTCGTGAGTGGCTAACACATGGCGCAGTTGTTATGACTGAATTCTGCGGTGAGAAGGAGATGGACTCAGCCGCGGGAGCAGCGTCGGCACAGTAGCCTCCAGGGGGTGTCTTGGTGAGAGCCGCCTGGGAAGGGGAGAGGCTCTTCATCAGCAGATTGGGCAACAGAGCTGTTAGTGGGAGGAGGTGAGAAATAGCTTCCGTGCCAGTCCACGGAAAGGGGAAGTGTTCTGGTGGTGCACGGCGCTTTCCAGTCAGGCCTGTGAAGGGATCCTAAGGGACTGGGGATGTTACGTTTTTACTGGAAAGGTCCTGCTCTCACTTCATGGGTTTGGTGTAGGGATGGTGGAGGTAGAAAGAGGAGGTCCAGTATTGCCAAAAGAACCCCCACAGGCTGGCCACTTGGATAGGCTGTCCTTGATGTAATGGCCAGCCTACCAGAAGACTAGCTGTACTGCAATGCATGAGTGTGTTCACATATATATGTATATATATATTTTATATATATACATATGTGTGTATATGTAGTGTATATATACATACGTGTATATATACATATGTATATATACGTGTGTGTGTGTGTGTGTATATATATATTTTTTTGAGATGGAGTTTCACTCTTGTCTCCCAGGCTAGAGTGCATGGTGTGATCTCGGCTCACTGCAACCTCTCCCTCCCAGGTTCAAGCGATTCTCCTGCCTCACCCTCCGGAGTAGCTGGGTTTACAGGCGTGTACCACCAGGCCCAGCTAATTCTTGTATTTTTAGTGGAGATGGGGTTTCACCATGTTGGCCAGGCTGGTCTTGAACTGCTGACCTCGGGTGATCCACCCGCCTCGGCCTCTCAAAGTGCTGGGATCATCTGTGTGAGCCACCGCACCCAGCCAAGTGCATTCATTAAGTCATCCATTATTTGCTGGGTCCCACGTATGGGCCAGGCCATGCGAGGCACAGGGAACACAGTATGAACGAAAGAAACACTGATCCAGTCCTCATGGAATTGCCACCTAATGGAGGAAATCAGCGTCCATGACACAATACCCAAATCAGTACAGTTGTGCGTTGCTTAGCGGGGGGTGGGGGTGGGGTGGGGTACATGCGATTTTGTCATTGTGTGAACATCACAGAGTCCACTTACACAAACCTAGATGACATAGCCTACCACACACCCAGGCTATATGGTACAGCCTACATGGTACAGCCTTCTAGCTCCTAGGTTACAGACCTATACAGCATGCTACTGCACTGAAAGCCATAGGCAATTGTAACATAATGGTAAGTATTTGTGTATCTAAACATAGAAAAAGTACGGTAAAAATATGATATAAAAGATAAAACATGGTGCGCCTTTCTAGGGCACTTACCATGAATGGAGCTTGCAGGACTGGAAGCTGCTCTGGGTGAATGAGTGAGTGAGTGGGGAGTGAATGGGAAGGCCTGGGACATGACTGTACACCGCTGTAGACTCTGTCAACACTGGACACTTTGGCTACACTAAATTTATACGAACTTTTTTTCTTTCTTCAATAATAAATTAACCTTCGCTTACTGTAACCTTTCAATTTTATCAACTTTTAATTTTTTAAAAACTTTTGACTTTTGTAATCACATTTTAAACACACATTGTATAGCTCTACAAAAATATTTTATTTATATCCTTATTCTATACGCTTTTTCTATTATTAAATTTTTTAATTATTTTATTTTGAAATTTTTTTGTTAAAAACTAGGCACAAACACACACATTAGCCTAGGCCTACCTAGGGTCAGGATCATAAATATCACTGTCTTCCACTTCCACATCTTGTCCCACTGGAGGGTCTTCAGGGACAATAACATGCATGGAGCTGTCATCTCCTGTGATCACAATGCCTTTTCCTGAACACCTTCTGCAGGACCTGCTTGAGGCTGACTTACAGGTACCTTTAAACAACAACAACTATATACACACACACACACACACACACACACACACACACACACATATATATTAGAAGGAGTACACTTTGAAATAACAGGCTGGGCCCAGTGGTTCATGCCTGTAATCCCAGTACTTTGGGAGGCAGAGGTGGGTGGATCACTTGAGGCCAGGAGTTTGAGACCAGCCTGGCCAACATGGTGAAACCCCCTCTCTACTAAAAATATAAAAATTAGCCAGGCATGGTGGTGGGTACCTGTAATTCCAGCTACTCAAGAGGCTGAGGCAGGAGAATCACTTGAACCTGGGAGGTGGAGGTTGCACTGAACTGAGATCGTGCCACTGCACTTCTGCCTGGGTGACAGAGGGAGACTCCGTCTCAAAAAATAAAGTAAAATAAAATAGCATAGTATAGTAAATGCAAAAACTAGTAACATAGTCTTTTATTATTATCAAGTATTGGGTACATGATTGTATATGCTAGACTTTTATACGACTAGTAACACAATAGGTTTGTTTACACCAGCATTGCCACAAACACACGAGTAATGCATTGTGCTGTGACCTTATGATGGCTAGGATGTCACTAGGCAATAGGTATTTTCTAGCTCCATTATAATCTTATGGGACCATCATCATATATGCGGTTCATTGTTGACTGAAACATTGTTTGACTGTGTAAATTGCCAACTGTGTAAAGTAAAGGATACTGTGAGAATGTATGTAAGAATATTCAGCTAGTCTAGGGGTTCAGAAGAGTTGCCTCTAAAACCGTCCTTTGATCTGGGATCAGAAGAACGAGTAGGAGTTAAGATGGCAAAGAGAAAGGGGAGGAGGCAGAGTGTTCCAGGCAGAGAAGCTTTGTAGCCAGTCAGAGGCCCTGAGGCAGGAGGGCAAAGCCCCTGCGAAGACGGCTCATGTAGCTGGGGACTTGTGTGAAGAGGAACCCCAGCCAGAGGGCTGGTGCTTGGAAGAAGGCTGTGGTGCTGGGGTTGAGCTGTGGGCTCCAGGGGGAAGAGAAGGTAGGGTCAGATGACACGGAGGAATTCCAGGTTGGTGCGTGGGGAAACCAGGAATTGTGAGGTCAGTGGGTACGTGACCCACTGCATGCTGCTCCATTTCTCTGAGCTTTGGCCTCTTTTTTTTGTTTGCTTGAGACAGGGTCTCGCTGTGTCACCCAGGCTGAAGGACACGATCACGGTTCACTGCAGCCACAACCTCCCGGGCCCAAGCAATCTTCCTGCCTCAGCCTCCCAAGGAGCTCGGACTACAGGTGTACACCACCACATCCAGCTAATTTTAAAATTTTTTGTAGAGACAGGATCTCACTTTCTCTCACCTCAGTCTCTCAAAGTGCTAGGATTACAAGCGTGAGCCACCACGCCCAGCCTGGTTTCTCAATAATCTCAAGGGAAAGATTGTACTTGGAGGAAAGCCAGAGTTGGTTCCTGGCTATCCTATTCACTAACTTGGTGACTGTTAGAAAAATTAGCTAACGCCTTGCTCTTCACCTTTTTCAACCAGACAGCAAGGACAATTATTCCTGTCTAGTCTGCTTTGCAGAGTTGTTGTGAAGAGAAAATGAGATAACAAACCTGAAAATGCTTTGAAAAACTGGGAAGCATGACCTGATGAAGGTAACAGTAATGACAGGAATGCAATCGTGGTAAGTAGAGGTGCAACAGCAGAAGCACAGGTGTTCCTGAGGATGAAGTCAAGGACTGGGGTGGAGGTGAATACCAAACCAAGAGCTCACTTTGCTAATCTGCTTTGGAAATGATTTAGTTCTTTATTCTGTATAACCTATTTATGTCAGTTTTGTGATCAGGCCGGAAGTTTTTTTGTTCACTTGGTTGAAGCCAAGTGGAGCTGCATTTGGATTTCAGCTCTTCCACCTCCTTGCTATGTTCGTTTTCTATTGCTGCATGACAAATCCCCATAAATTTAGTGGTTTAAAACAACATCCGTTTTAGGCTGGGTACAGTGGCTCACGCCTGTAATCCCAGCACTTTGGGAGGCCGAGGTGGGCAGATCACCTGAAGTCGGGAGTTCAAAACCAGCCTGACAAATGTGGAGAAACCCCATCCCTACTAAAAATACAAAATTAGCCAGGCGTGGTGGCACGTGCCTGTAATTCCAGCTTCTCGGGAAGCTGAGGCAGGAGAATCGCTTGAACCCGGAGGCGGAGTTTTCGGTGAGCCGAGATCATGCCATTGCTCTCCAGCCTGAGTGACAAGAGTGAAACTCCATCTCAAAACACCAAAAACCAAAACAAACAGACAAAAACACCCCTTTACTATCTCACGACTGCCGTAGGTCAGAAGTCTGGTGTGGCCCAGCTGGGTTCTCTGCCAACAACCTAATGCTCAAGGAGTTGACTGTCTGTAGCTCTGGGAAAGAATCTACTTTCAAGCTTGTTCAAATGGTTGGCAGAATGCAGTTTCTTTGGTTGTGGGACTGAGGTCCCTGTTTCCTTGCTTGGGGTCATTTTCAGTTCCTAGAGGCCTATCTCTTATTCTTGCACATAGACCTTTTACCCTTTATCCTGGAGCCAGCAAGCGACATCCATCAAACCATTTCATGCTTTCAATCTCCCTGACTTCTTGAGTAGCAGGCAGAGAACACTTCCTGCTTTTAAGAATGTCTGTGATTAAATTAGAGCCATGGATAGTCTCTTTATTTTAAGGTCAACTGAGCCGTATGATATAATCATGGGGGTGATATTGTATTAGATTCACAAGTTCTGTGGATTAAAGCATAAAATCTTTGGAGTCATTTTCAGAATTCTGCCTACCACCATTGCTCAAGGTGACCTTGATGAGATTGTTACTTAACCTCTCCTGGTCTTAGTTTCCTCATGAATCATACCTTGAACCATCATTGTGTTGATAAGTAAAATAAGATAGACATTGTACCTAAAACATGGCAAATATGTAGCGAATGAGATGCCTTTCCTATGCATCTCATATTCAGTGTTATGCAGTGAGAACCCAGCTAGCCCCTAATACTTGAAGACAGCTTCTGTAGAAAGTATGAATCCTGTCCCTTGCAAGTTCAGATGTTCTTTAAGAATTTTATGCCACTATATGACATCATCAGGATTTGATTTCTCCATAGTAGCTGTAAACTGATGTATGCACACTGTATGTCAGCATAAATTAAGAACTTGGACAAAAGAACTTGCCAGAATTCAGCCTTGGAGTGTTCATGTCCAATCAAAAAAAAAAAAAAAAAAAAAAAAAGCCACATCTCACACACACACACACACACACACACACATATTATGTCTTGGTGGTAAAAGTAATTTCTTGGTGCTGGTGGTGACGGTGGGTAAGAAGAAAACAGGGCTTTAATATAATTGCTGGAGTTTAGTTTGTCCTACAAATTTTGTGGGTAAATTCCATCAAAGCATGTTTGCTTTTAAGACTGCAAAACCTGAAGAAAGAAAGCATGGTTCTACTCTACTTCTTGAGCTGTCAAGACATAATAATCCTTGTGCTGTGATGCTTCATAGATTCTCTCCATGCAACAGTAAATTTTTATACAGCCCCCTTCTTTATTAATACGAATTAAACAAAAGAGCCAACAGCCCTTAAATCCATCAACTGGCCATAAATCTATGGAAGCAGCTGCGTTATGAGTCACTCAGGGATCAGCACAGTGAATGGGCTACTGTGCTTTCCCCCCGGGAGATGGAGCACACCCTCCCTGAAATGGTCATTCTCCCCTAAGTCAGTTATATTCAGTTGAAGGGGAAGTCAGAACTGCAGCTCTTTGCAAACCTTCAAAGGCAATGTGATAGCAAAGAGGTGATGGGGCATCCACAGACCCAAATTCTGGTATTAATGAGACAGGAGTAGCTCATGTTGTAAATTTCAGCGGCCCCTCAGCTACTTACTGCCCCTCATTTCTCCAGCAATCAAAGGCAGTTAGTAAGTTCTGCATATTAATATTTGCTGCATAGAAGTATTTTCAGGGTTAATGTAATAGTATGAAAAAATGCTCTAAGTGGAGCATATTATCTTGTGATTATATATTTTATGTTCCCTACTCTGAGGCCTAAACCATAGATAATGACTAATGACATGGTCTTGAAGGAGTACACAGGAAAAAGAATTGTGATGGATGCCAGTTCAACCACACACAGCCAGAAATCTTGCAATCCACAGACGCTCTTCACCCACTCAATTCAATCAAGTCTGGATAAAATAAAACCTTGCAAAATAGGGCATTTTGGCTCGCTGAATTTTGGGATCACTAGCATTCCCTTTCCTTTGCAATGTATCATATAGAAAAGCATTAGGAATATTTGTAACTTAAAAGGTCTTTTTGAAATAATTGGGTCTTGGCCAGGTGCAGTGGCTCATGCCTGTAATCCCAACACATTGGGAGGCTGAGGCGAGCGGATTACCTGAGGTCGGGAGTTTGAGACCAGCCTGACGAACATGGAGAAACCCCATCTCTACTAAACATACAAAATTAGCTGGGCATGGTGGCACACGCCTGTAATCCCAGTTACTTGGGAGGCTGAGGCAGGAGAATCACTTGAACCAGGGAGGCGGAGGTTGCAGTGAGCTAAAATTGCACCATTGCACTCCAGCCTGGGCAACAAGAGTGAAACTCCATCTCAAAAAAAAAAAAAAAAAAAATTGGGTCTTTTTCTCACCAATACAGATCTTGTAGTAGCTCAGGTTAATCTTTCTGAGTATTAATGAATTCTTATTGTGTAATGTGGAGGGTGATCCTGTTGAGAGCAGACTGGACGGACACTCAGGTCTCAGCATGGAAGCCACTTTTAAAAATACACTGCTGCTCTGTTAGGTTATTTTCTTTTAGTTTATTGCTTTCTGCATTAATGGAATACCTAGGATTAATCTATTTAACTGATTAACCTGTTTAGTATCTGAATGATTGACATGTGCTCTAACATGCTATTAGCACATTTTCATAACTTGAAAAATGCACAAAAGTACATACTCTGTGCTATAGGCTATGTAAGAGAACATGGGAGGTGGAGAGGAAACTTCATAACAGCTGCTATGTATTGAGAGATTCTGTGTTGCTAGATAGTACCAAGTGGTTTACTTATATTATTTCATTTAATACAGTAAAGGACCCTATGAAAATAATATCAACATCATCATCATCACCTCCTCTGTTTCACTGATTTACAAAATGAGGGACTACAGAAGTTGCAAAATTTGAACAGTCCTGTCCAGCTAGCTGGAGACTAAATTTGAGCGCAGTTCTACTTGACACTGATGTCATCATGCCTGTGACTTAGGTGCTATGCCATGGTATGTAACACAATGGCATCTAATAGCCTCCTGGTATGACGGAAGCTGTGCTTAAGATGCAGGCTGAACTGACTGAAAGGCCTTTTCTTCGGAGTGGGAAACCCTCACCATATGGACAGGTGACACACAGAGACCCTTGGATGGGGCTTGGGTGGGCCCCCAGCTCCTGATGAGGTGCGACTGCACAGGCCCTGTCACCCCTGGCTGTAGGCACTTGAACAAGGGCTGTCAGGCAGCCACTTAAGGGGAAGCTGCTGGGAACAGGGCGCTCATGCTTCCCTTCAGCCAGGCAAGAGGAAGGGTGGGTGGGAGCTGCGGGGGAGGGCAAGCAAGAGCTTGACTGTACTGCCTGGGAAGGAGCTGTAGAACCCAAGGTGAGGATGATGTTCCTGGAGACACTGCCACACTGCCCTTTCTTGGTGCTCCGAGAATGACAGCTGGGGTCAGCACAGAGTTCCACTGTTGGTGTGTTCCAGAACACTCCCGGGGCTGTGCTGGGTGTGCTTGTGATGCACTCTGAGGCATCATCAAGAGATCACCGAACCTGCCTGTTTCCTTCACTCATGGGACTTACAGTCCACTGGAGAGAACTGTTTTCATGTAAATCTTTACCATTTTAACATGAAACTTTAAAAAGTAAGCAAAGCTATAGTTGAATAGAATTGGTATGTTGTCACTTGCAGACTGGAATCACAGCATACGATATTTTAGTGCAGCACTATGTTCTCTCTTTTACAATATATTTTCTTAATGCTGCATGTTAGATCAGACCTCAGAATCCCACGTCTCAAGTGCTGCCTTGCACTCACTCACATGTAAAAGAGCAGCTCCAGGAGCCAAGGACCGTCTGGCGTCCAAAGCCAATGATGTCTTTGGCAGGCCTCAGGGATACTGTCACCAGACATGACCCATGTATTGCTGAGGAACCATGCTTGGTGGCAGGCAGAGATGTGTCACTTCATGGCATAGAAAGACAGTGGAGAAAATTGCTCTTGAGGATTATAAAAATCACTCCAGAAATAAAATATTTGAGGAAAGTTGGAAGGTAAATTCATTTTTCTTTCATATAACAAATCTCAGCATCTAAGACCTCCAGATGTCAATGGAAATCCTTTAAAAGAGGTGGCAGAGGGCTGGCCACAGAGGCTTATGCCTATAATCCCAGCACTTTGGGAGGCCAAGGTCGGTGGATCACTTGAGGTCAGGAATTCGAGACCAGCCTGGCCAACATGGTGAACTCCCATCTCTATTAAAAATACAAAAAATTAGCCAGGCGTGGTGGCAGGTGCCTGTAATATCAGCTACTTTGGAGGCTGAGGCAGGAGAATCACTTGAACCCAGGAGGCGGAGGTTGCAGTGAGCCAAGATTGTGCCACTGCACTCCAGCCTGGGAGACAGAGTGAGATTGGCTAAAAAAAAAAAGAGGTGGTAGAAGGAAACCATTAGGCACAGCTGTCCTATCAATATTACTGAGCTGTGATAATACCTATGCAGTAACCTGTGGATGGCCTCATGACTAGTGGAAAAGAAGCACCTGGAACTCATTAGAGGTGTTCATCATCTTCATAAAACCTGAGCCCAAAGCAATTTATAATTTGTCCTTACGATGAAGGCAGAAGAAATTTTTGCAATGTTTGATAATGACCAACATGGCCTCTAAGTGCCACATGGAAATAAAAAGGAAGACAAATTATCAGGGGAGGATGACATGGCCTTAGTTTGCCCTAATGAAATGATCACGTATCAGGTTAAATCAGTTGTGTCACTTTAGGAAGCAGAAAAAAAATCAGTAGTTAATTCACCCAGAGTGAGAGCTGATCCTCGGTAACAGCTGACATGAAAAAGCAGTCTAACTTTCTAAGTTTCACAGCATGGGAGTTAACACTTAAGAATTTATCTGCACAAAAGGTTTGCTTTAGCATCTGAGAGAAGAAACCTTTTCTTTCTTTCTTCTTTTTTTTTTCTTTTTTTGTGACAAGAGTTCAGCTCTGTCACACAGGCTGGAGTGCAATGGCGTGATCTTGGTTCATTGCAACCTCTGCCTCCCAGGTTCAAGCGATTCTCCTGCCTCAGCCTCCTAAGTAGCTGGGATTACAGGTGTGCACCCACCACATCTGGCTAATTTTTGTATTTGTAGTAGAGATGGGGTTTTGCTATGTTGGCCAGGCTGGTCTTGAACTCCTGACCTAAAGCGATCCACCCACCTTGCCATCCCAAGGTGCTGGGGTTACAGGCATGAGCCACCATGCCCAGCCAGAAATACTCTTCATTCCTAAATTTATTAATAATTCACCTCGATTTTTCCAGTCTATGAATTGTCTAAGCAGCTTGCTTGTCTCTTTCTCAGTAGGAAGCCTCCATCTGCAAGGCTCTGTGTTTCCTGGAATTTTGAGCTAAAAGAAGGCAACAGAACTTGCACAATGTCTATCGAACTACAGATCTGAGGCAAGCTATGGGATGAATTCCCGCATCCTTGGGTTGTGGGATACAGTTTCGTGTTTTTTAAATTGAAATGGTGGATGCAAGCGTCAGGAGGCCCCAGTAGCCAGTGTCCTTCTGGCAGTATGAGGGGCTGGTGGGTGTCCACCTCTGGCTGAGCAGAGTGGGTGACAGCCTGCCGTGCTTGCGTTTCTCCATCTACGTATTCTTGGTAGGCTTGCGAATGATTGTGCGAGGAGGGTTATCTAGCAGAGATTTCCGGAAGGCGCTAAGGCATCCAAGCAGGAAAATAAAAGTGTAACTTTCTCTTTCCACATCTTCCTGAGCATGGAAGGAAAATACAAACAAGAGCTTCTTATTTCCACTTCATCAGGTACTCTGTGTTCTCTTCATTTTCTGTCCTCCAGCTTTTAAAACGAGTTCAAAACCACATACGCAATACATTTAGTTATACAAAAATACGAGTGCAATGCTGGAGAGCAGTGATGTGATCTCAGCTCACTGCAGCCTCCACCTCCAGGGTTCAGATCCTTCTGATCCTCCTGCCTCAGACTCCTGAGTACCTGGGATTACAGGCATGCAACATCATGCCCAGCTAATTTTTGTATTTTTAGTAGAGACAGAGGTTTCACCATGTTGGCCAGGCTGATCTCGAATTCCTGACCTCAAGTGATCCGCTGGCCTCGGCCTCCCAAAGTGCTGGGATTACAAGCGTGAGCCACTGCGCCCAGCCACAAATATACATTTTCTAAATTTGTAAATACATAGAAATAAATTCTGGAAATACAGACGACAGACTGATATAGAAGGTCCACTCCATAGAGAGGATGGGGGAGGATGCGGGGAGGGCTGAGGCTGGATCAGGGGTCTGTCAAAGGGGACTTTAGCCTTATTTGTAATATTTTAATATTTTACTTGGCGAATAGTTTGTACTCAATTGCCTTATTCCCAGAATCCTCCGCGGGCTTACCAGTGATTCTTACACTTCACATTCCCTACTTACGCATCCAGTTGAATCATTCAGGTTCTGGGGGTGCAGTGTGTGTGTTCTGGACAAAGGACTATGCTATTAACAAAAGAAAGCAGCCCACTAAAGTTTGATGTAATTAGGATGGTTACAATCTCCATGGAGTCTTTCCACAAATAGGTAACAATACCTTCTCTCCCTCCTCTAGGAGAGTGCCTTCCCGGAGCCCGATTTCTGGTTCTGAACGGAAAGCCATTGTCCTAGGCTCCACTCAGTCTAGTGCAAGTGCAGATCGGAGGCTAGGAAAGTCCCCTCATCCACTTCACACAGAGGAACTGATTCTCGGAACCAGAGGAGAAAAGCAGGAGGGGAAACACAGAAGGCAGGGAGCCCCTTCACCCTGGACTTCCTGCTTCCCGCCCCAGCCTGGCAACACCCTCCTCCCAGCCCAGCCCCAACACCGCACTTTCTCGGGGCCCTGTCGTTCTTCTGTGTGCACCTCGTGCTCCAGCCAAAGGAAAGTTCCTCCTGTTTCCAGAACATTCGCATGCTTTCCTGCAGCAGGTCTTGTTCACGCCTGTTCCTCTGCCTGAGGTAATCCTACCCATCCTGCACGGCCCCCTGTAATGGTGTCTCCAAGAATGTTTCGTCTCCCTCAGTCTGCCCACCAGATGTCCTTTCTTTGTCATCCAAACCCCCTCATCATCTGAGGCCCCCCCCATTTCTCGTGAGAAGTGCCCTTGTCTCCTCCTCCCAGAGTGTAAGCCCTGTGAAGGCAGGGTGGTGCGTGACTCATCCATCCACCCTTCCTCCTTCCCATATGCCAGCCCTTACTCTAGGATTTGGAGATGTAAAAATGGACGAAAGATTGCGCCTATTCTCCTGGAGCTCATCTTAGGGACTCAGATAATTACCAAAGTCGGGGAAGGACCGTGGGCCCCTAGCCCCCAGGTTGACAGCTTCTGCCTACTTGAGTATCTCGAGGAGCATGCAGACCCGGCCTCTTCTTTGCATTCACTATATCTCAAAACCGAGAGGAAGCCTCATTCTTCACAGTGCCAGGGCCCTGGGTAGAAGGTGGGAGGGGAGTCTACCTTTCCAGTCCAAGAGGGAACGGAGGCCCATAAATTACACAGAGATGGACCGTTCAGTCACATCAGCAGAAACACCTTCCATCTTCCTCGTGTGGACACTGGGGAGAGGCTGAGTCACTACGTGACTCCGTTCCCTGGGTGTGTTCATGTGTGTTTGTGTGTGTGTGCATGTCTGCATGTATGGGCACGTGTGTATGTGAACAGGTACATATGTCTGAAGAGAAGCAGCTGTTGCAAAGCCTCGGTGCGACAAATTGTCACCCTGTGTGCCTTCCTGGGAGAGTCAGAAGGGTCTGGCTCTGGCCACAGGGCCACTGGATCCTGCTGGCCCTTCCCCATTGGTGGCTTTAAGGACTGCTTCTATCTCAGGGTGGAGGGGAGTGGAGAAGCCAGTGTCCCCTGGCTAAATCCTTGCTGTGGGCGCTCCCAAAAACATCTGTGGCCTTTGGGAGAATGAAAGAGAAACGAGCCGCAGCCGTACCCCGGGGCTGGCAGGATGTAGTTCTGGCTGTGTCAGTGTCCAAGAGGGACACTTCTGTGGGCTTTATGTAACCACTGCACAGGGGACTCGGCATCTGACTAAGAGAGTGAACCCCTGGAGTCCGAGGCCCTGAGTTCAAATCTTGGTTCTGTCATCACCTGGCTGAGAGTGCTGCAGCAGCTAATTTAATGGCACAGGCTTCAGTTTTCTCATCTGTGAAATGGGAATAGCAACTAGACTTCCCTCAAAGAGTTGCTGTAGTGCTTAAATGTAAAGGACTTTGAATACTACTTGACACAGTACATATCCGAAAAAAGGTAGCTGGGTTTTGTTGTTGTTGTTTTGTTTTGTTTTTGACTCAGAGTCTCACTCTGTTGCCCAGGCTGGAGTACAAATGGCATGATCTTGGCTCACTGCAACCTCTGCTTCCCAAGTTCAAGTGATTCTCCTGCCTCTGCCTCCTGAGTAGCTGGGATTACAGGCATGTACAACCACGCCTGGCTAATTTTTAATTTTTAGTAGAGATAGGGTTTCACCATGTTGGCCAGGCTGGTCTCGAACTCCTGACCTCAGGTGATCCGCCTGTGTCAGCCTCCCAAACTGTTGGGATTACAGGCATGAGCTACTGTGCCCAGCCTGTTTTTTTTGTTTGTTTGTTTTTTGTTTTTTAATTAGAGTAGGACAATAAATAGGAGATGGCACCTCCTACTTGTCTGTCTAATACATACAGACCAAGTTCAGCCATACGTGGCAATAGCATTAGAGAACATCCCCCCTGACTCGGCAGTGCTTTCTCTTCCTTTGAGGTGACTCCACCTCCTCCACCCATCTCCCCCACGCAGGTATCCAGCACCTTCTGTTGTCTTCTTGGCTGGCCAGGTAAGGCACTCTTACTGTACCTGTCCAGGGAAGCCCACACCAGACAGAAGCCCGACTCTGGAGTAAGCCTGACTAAGCGTGCGCCTTCAAACCTCAGAAACTCTTTGAGGTCAGAAGCAGTGTCTAACTGCTTCCCTCCTCCTTTTTGCTCACAAAAATCTTTTAACCGCTCCCTCTGCTATGTCAGGTGCGTAAATAGTTGTTCTCTTCTGTACTATCTTCTAGAAAGTTGTTCTAAGGTGGACATGAGCTAGAGTTAAATCATGCCCATGAGTGAACATAGCTTCTCATTCTAGCCTGGGACTCTTGCCTTATTTAATTGATGGTGGCATTTTAGGGATCAAAAGTAAGCAAGAGAGAGAAATTTGGGGGCAGGAGGTGTAAATTTGGTGTAGAACAATTCCCACTCACGCTTAGAATCGCCTCACAAAGCAACCTGGGACCCCACTTTTGTCAAAGCCACCCATGGTGCTTAGATCTGTCGAAGAAACATCATTTCCTGCACCCAGCAGAGGCGATCTGACACAAAATCAGTGTGACCTGTTTCAACCGGTTGTAAGTAATATTTTTATGTACTAAAGCAAAATATCTGTAATATCCTGAAATTTTGAACAAAAATAAGATTTTGGTTTCGGTTTATACACATAAGCACAAAGCTATCTCTTTTCAAGGGTTGAGCCTTTATATTTGGCTTAATTGCAGTTTTACAAATATGATTTGCCCATATTACAGCAGATTTTTAAAGGGGCAGGTAAGCAAAGCTGAGGAAGACAAGAAATAAATAAGCTGGGAGGCTAAAGAAAACTAACATCAGTACCGTATGCATGATGGTTTAGTAGCAATTTTTCTTAAGCATTTCATTTGAGGCAGGTATTCTCATTCTACAGATGGAGAAATCAAGGGGCAGGGGGGTTATATGGCTCTTCTTCAGAACTTGAGGGTTTTTGGATACCACACTTAGTGCCTATTCGTACTGCCTCTTGTGGAAGGGCGTGAGGGGTAAGGGTGGGGAAGAAAGGGGTGCAGATGAACTTGGGGTAAATGCGGAAGACTGCTGGCACTGGGTCAGCAGGGGACAAAGCCAGAGTAGCTCTTGCAAGCGCCACCACGCCTCCCGGAAAAGGCTGATAGGGCAGCCACCTGTGCACTCCTGGTCTCTGCTCTCAGCCTGCTCTCTGTGAGCTCATCCCCGCTGTGTGAGCTGATTTGACCCACTGACCAGGAAACACCTCACTGCTGTTGCCTCTGGCCCCCTTGCAGAGAGGCCCCCTCTACCACTGCTCCCTCCTCCTGCTTCTTATGTTCTCTGAGGCCACCACCCAGGACTTTGCAATACAGCTTTTGGTTTGCTCTGGGATTGTCCCTAACCCCCCTGCCTGGGGCCCTGCCCGGCTCCTGCTGGCTGACATCACTGGCCACTGCTCCCTGAGCTGGGTCAGCACACAGCCTGGAGTGATCCCCGATGACGCTGGGAAATGGACCTATGACCCCTGCTTATGAAGGGTCAGTGAACTTTCTGGTGGTGCACAAGGTGTCAGAACAATGTCAGCAGGGCCAGCGGGGGAAAGTGCTGACAACCGTGGGCACGGGCAGGACCAGCTCCTCCCTCGGAAGACTGCAAGCAGCGATAGCCATCTGTCCTTATCTCCGCCCCTCCAGCCTCCACACAGCCATCCAGCTGACTTCCAATAGACAAATGGAAGTCGAGGGTGTCTGACATTAACCAATCATCTTCTCCAGGCCATTTTCTCAAGGAAAGGGATTAACCTAAAGAAGGATGTGTGTTTTCTGGACGGATAATGAATCTCTACTCCTCTTGGGTTTTTCCTCCATTTTTCTCTTCCTTTTGTTACTTACACTCTCGCACCTATTCTAGGCTTTTTCACTTATATTTACTTTTCTATTTATACATTGAATTGAATACACAATTATACTCTCATAATGTATCACTAAATACAACTCTATTCAAATACTATGTGTTAAAGTCTGTGCCAGGCACTGTCCCAAATACAATGAGAATTGGATCTGGTACACAAATAACCTCACTACAGATAGAGGGCAATAAATGTCATAAAAGGGATACAAAGACATTGCTGTTGGGATGTAGACAAGAGTAGACTACTAGCAGATGAAGTGATCAGAGATGGTCAGTAAATATGACATTTAGCTGTGCAATGAATTGGGTAGTAATAGGCAGAGTACAGCATTGTGGTCTTTTGCAGGATCTGGTGCAAAGTGGACGTTCCACAAATTCTAGGCAGAAAGAGCAGCATAAGTAATAATGTAGAGACAGCAAAAAAACAAGCAGCCTTGTTTTCACTGATGAACTGATTTGTTTGGCAAATGTTTGCTACTGTGCAGCAAGCATGGTTCTCGGTGTTAGGGATCTAGGAATAAACTGAGCACAAAATGTCCCTGCCCTCAAGGAGCCTGTGCGTTAGCAGCAGGAGAAAGACACTAAACAAATAAAACTATAATATGCCAGGTGGTGTTAGGCACTGAAAATAAAGTTAAATCTGGCCAGGTGCAGTGGCTCACGCCTGTAATTCCAGCACTTTGGGAGACCGAAGCATGCGGATCACTTGAGTCCAGGAGTTCTAGACCATCCTGACCAACATGATGAAACCCCATCTCTACTAAAAATAGAAAAGTTAGCCATGTGTGGTTGTGCACGCCTGTAATTCCAGCTACTCGGGAGGCTGAGGCAGGAGAGTTGCTTGAACCCAGGAGGTGGAGGTTGCAGTGAGCTGAGATCGTGCCACTGCACTCCAGCCTGGGCAGTTGAGTGAGACTGTGTCTCAAAAACAAATAAATAAATAAATAAATAAATAAATAAATAAATAAATAAAAGCAGGATAAGGGGCAGAGAGTGACAAGGGATATATTTTTAAGAGGGTCATCAGGGAAGCCCTTCTAACAACAAAAATCTTCTGGAAGTGACAGGGGCCACCATGCAGGTGTTGGGGATGCAGCACCACAGGTGGAGGGACTAGCACTCTTAAAGGGCCTGCAGAGGGAACAGCAGAGTGTATCCAATGGACACAAATGAACCACCGTGGCAAGTTACCAAGCAGGTGAATTATAGAGATGAGGTTAAAGAGAACCTCGGGACCGGATTATGTGGGGCTTGGTGCACCACAGTAATGACTTGGGATTTTATCTTGAGAATGTAGAGCAAAGCATGCACTCATTCACGTTGCTGAAGGACAACTCTGGCTGCTGCAAGAATTGACTATAAAATAGGTTCAAGCTGGGGATCAGCTAAGAGTTGTAGGGGGTACCTTTTCCTGGAGAGTGGTACGTGAATCCAGTACATAAGTTTATTTTTCCAGGAAATAAATCTAGAGAAGTAGCTTGGAACCAGACCATGAGGGTTCCATCTTGAGAGCCAGGTTAATAAAATCAGACTCTGTTTCACTGACAGTGAGGGTCCACTGGGAGATTTCAGCAAAACAAGATGATCATTGTTTAGTTTCTGAAAGATACAAGGGAACTCTGGGCTCTGCCCCTGCGACTTGAGTGATGTGAGTCCTGCTTCTACCAGTCATCAGCTCTTAAACCTTGGGCAAGCATTGAACCATCCTAAACTCTAGTTTCATTATCTGTGGTTAATTCATCATTCCTTTGCTCGTTATACTGCACAGGGCTATCGGGAGGACAGTGTGATAGGAATACACATGCAGCCTTCAGTAAACTGACACAGAATTAGGCTTCCAATGCTGGCCACTCGGACTATGCTGTATCCTGCAGCCTGGACAGGAAGACTTGTGAGTCCTCTGGAGAGGTTATAGATGCTGCTCAGGCTGCTGCAATTCTAGGAGGGGTAGGTGTGGGAGACGAAAGACTGCCGTGGTATAGGAAGAAGCAGTAGAAGGAGCACTGTTGCAGGAGACATGGAAATCTCCGCCAAAAGGAAAGAAACCATATGAATATCGCAGCTGGGGAGGGGGCTAAGAAAGGCTATACCGAGGAGGGCTGTTGAAGTCAGAAACCTGACAGCTTGGATATTACAACTGAGGAATAGGAAATAATCAAATGGTAGGGTTTTTCACTTCAAAGACAGCAAGCAGGATGAGTGATAACAGATAGGGGACTGATGGGAAGGGAGGTCATTTAGGAGGGAAGATACTAAGCATCGGGCATTTCCAGCCCACAGCACCACCAGGACAGATAGCAAGAGCGATCTCATAGGCAGCTGGGCACGGGGGTTGGCGCCCAATCCGTGTTGAGTTTAGCTGAATTGACTGTAGTCACATAAGAAAGTAATGCTGGAGATGATGGTTTAGATGGCATCACAGAGTAAATGAAGGGTCTTGCAAAGAAGATGGGGGAAAAGGAAGAGAGCTAAAGATAGAGACATGAGGGCCAGCTGCGGTGGCTCATGCCTGTAATCCCAGCGCTTTGGGAGGCTGAGGTGGGCGGATCGCCTGAGGTCAGGAGTTCGAGACCAGCCTGACCAAGATGGAGTAATCCCATCTCTACTAAAAATACAAAAGTAGCCAGGCGTGGTGGCACATGCCTGTAAACCCAGCTACTCGGGAGGCTGAGAGAGGAGAACCGCTTGAACCTGGAAGGTGGAGGTTGCGGTGAGCCGAGATCACACCATTGCACTCCAGCCTGGGCAACAGGAGCAAACCTCAGTCTAAAAAAAAAAAAAGTCAAGATCAAAGAAGGGCTGGAAAGAATGAGATGTCAATTAAACCCCTGAATTTGAACTGGGGAGAGAGAACAGGCAGAGAGCAGAGGGGAGAAAGCTGGGGAAAGTGAGAGAGAGAGAGTGAGGAGGAAGAAGAGGAGGATCAAGAGGAGAGAGAAGGAGATCAGAGAAGCTTTTGAAAGTGCAGGTCCCATCCAGAGGTGGAGGTGGGAATTTCAGGGATTGAAGAAGGGAATAAATGGGTGAAAGAGTGGGAACTTCAAACACAGGCTTGAAGACTTGAGCAAGAAAACGACAGAGCAGGACAGAAGGCAAGTAGCTACGGATATAAGTTTAAGCAAGGGATAGCCTTTTGGGATCCCTAAACGTATTGACAAAGAAAGAGAAGAAAAGACTGGAGCCGTCCAGCAGCAGCTGGCAGTCCTGAGCATGGAACTGGCCGTCTGCACTCTACGCAGGGACTCCCTCCCTGCAGGCTCTTGTATCTCTTGGTGTTTTTGACCTGGGGCAATAATAAATTATATTAAAATATCTTATGTGACTAAATGTTCCCGTTAAGGTAAACTGACATAAATAAATACTGATTTATAACCAGAAAATGAAAACCTTAGCATCATGAAATCATCTTTCTTTCATTCATGTGCCTCCATCAGCTGCTGACAATTCCCAGGACTTCATCACAGACCTTTGATCCCAGCCACTAATCTTAAATGGTTCCAGCCTCATTCTGGCACCTCATTCTTCATAGTTTTAATGAATTGGGGCCTCTTGACATCTCTTGGATATATGGCACCATAGATCTCCCCCTCTTCCAGAAGCAAAGCATTTTGTTAGCAGTATCAGCTGATGAACGAAGGAATTGACTTCCGAGATGAATATACCCACACACACTCACTCTGTGTTGATTTGGAATCAACAAGCTCTCCTGCTCAATGCTAAGGGAAGTAATCACATTTTTAGAGTCTTGCAGTCTAAAACCTTGAAACTATAACTGCAATACAATAAAAACCATACAGTTTTTCCCTAAGGTTATGTAAGGTCTTTCAGGGATGCCCTCCCCTGACCTATGTTTCATAACGTGAAAAATCCACAATTTTCAGAGATTCTGGCATATCAGTAAGTGTTCTGAGAATGGACTTTATTGTATCTTAAACATACGTTCCTTTTACTCAGTTGCAGTCAACGAAGGATTCCTGAGATGAAGTGCATATGTATGTCTACACATTTTTGTTTGTTTGTTTTTAAGACAGGGTCTTGCTCTATTACCCAGGCTGGAGTGCAGTGGCATAATCACAGATCACTGTAACCTTGAACTCCTGGGCTCAAACAATCCTCACACCTCAGCCTCCCTAGTTGCTAGGACTATAAGCGTGCTCCAGCAAGCCTGGCTAATGTTTGTGTATGTGTAGAGACAGATCTTGCCATGTTGTCCAGGCTGGTCTCAAACTCCTGGCCTCAAGCGATCCTCCTGCCATGGCCTCCCAAAATGCTGGGATCACAGGTATGAGCTAGCATGCCCAGCCATACACATTTTGAAAGAAAGCTACACATTCCTTTCATGGCTTAGTGAGAAGGACAAACAACAACAAAATTATGGGCTGCATTGCTTACCTATACAACCATAGACTTTTTTCCTTAAACTGATGTGAGCTCATTAAGATGCCTGATTCCTCTGGGACTTCGGGTCACCAGCTAATCACATCATATTTCAGTCCAACACTAGAGACCAGTCTACAATTTCTAATCCCAATCTGCAAGTCCCTCTCCACACAAGGAAGCCCTGCAAAGGAGTCCACAGGCATCAAGGGACTTTCTGTCTGTGATTTGGAATACTTATGCCTGTCTATGACGCTGGCACCATGTCTCACTCCTGCTGTGAGATGGAGCCTCCCATCCTTTCACCAGCTGGCATGGAAAGACCGCTGTGCCTCCTTCCCAGGCCCCAGGCCTGTCAACACGTCTGATGATAATGAACGGGCCACAGGTGAATTGTGTGCCTGCCTACTGGATGACAGCTTCTGTCAAGTCCCCAAGGGGGGAAGGCCTCTGCCATCATCCCTGATCCACAGGACAATTCCCTGCAAGATGGGGGGGCAGGATGTCCCTGCCTGGGTAGGACTCCACCCTTTTGCTTGTTGATATGTGCAGTGTTATATGGTCCTCCATTAGAAAACAGAGAAGTGTTGGTTTCAAAAGGATTTATTTGCAAAAGTTTCTCTCACCTATACATACAGATCTGGGAATAATTTAAGTTCACATACACAAGATAAAGCAGAGAAATGAAGCAATTATCCAAGGGGGAAAAAGATACCGTTTGTTTAAAATGCTCAGAAATTGAAGCCAAAATATGTATGTGGGGAGGAAAGGGCGCACTTGAATTACAAGGATAATTGCCTCAATTCACTGCGTTACTTTGTATGTGTAGACACAAAAGTGTACAGTATTTAAAGGATCGGTTATCCTCAGAAATGCAACCCCAGCCTTTGTGAACTCACTTTATGTTAAGGAGCAGTGTTCAGAAACCCTGGAACTCCGCCAGCACCATTGTTTGCTGTCCATTTCAGTGTCACTGAAGTCAGAGAGAAATTTGTTTTAAGGGTAATGTACTATGTTTTTATGATAGGGCTTCCACACTGAGGCGTGGGAAGTTGAGATTTCATGTTATTCATGACAAGCCTTTAAGCTCTGTCTTGTGAGAATAAAGAAGTACATTAAGTGCCAGAGCAGTGCCTATAAAACAACTTTCAAAGGATTGCAGCATTTTAGTTTGTAGTATATTAGCACAAATCTGTGACTAAACATAGTATATTAATCTTTGAACTAAGAGTTTGAACTCAGACAGACAAATTCTCCTATATGGTCAACACTATTCAAACTGATAAGGATTATATCTACAATGGAATCTTAAGAGTGTCCCTTGATAGCATAGAAAAGGCTGTTGTAACTGTTAACTTGTTTTTTAAAAAATCCTGGAAAAAATGTTCTGAGAAGAAAAAGGGAAATAACTCTTTAGAAAGGGAAAACAAACCTTCTGGGGCAGGAAAATCAATTCTTTAAACATCTCTTTCTTCAGATGATGAATTTCTTAAGAAAAGCAAGGGGAAAAAAAGAAAAAATCTTTTTTTGCAAATGAGAATCAATCCAACAGAGCAAGATAAGATACATAAAGGTAAAATACAGCAATCCAGCAGAACAGGGTAAAATACATGAAGATAGTTTTGTGTTAAAACCAGAACTATAGATCCTGGAAGAAGATGAAAATGATCTTTCAGGAGACCACTTATCTATGAAAATGGAATTTGCTCTCCATTTTTTAAGCTTCCTAATACTTATACCCAGCATTTAAAAATGATTAACCACTTCTCAAGGCTGAGTAGGAGAGACAGAAACATTAGCACACCATTGAGCTTCCAAATTTGGAGCATCGGGGTTGACTCATGGACAAGGAGCTGTTGCAGGAAGTTGGATCCCAACAAACAGATTGAGCGGAGGCGAGAATTCTGCTTCTAGACAGCATGTAGCACCTGGAACCAGAAGAAAAATCAACATTCAGAGCATCTCAAACCATGCTGAAGGTGACTTGCAAAAGTAAGATTTTGAACTTGGACAGGAAAACTCAAAGACAGAGATGTTGGAAGCCAAGCCAATGCCTGTTCTTGGGGTAATGGTTGCAAATGTGGTTTTGAAGCCCAGTTACCTGGATTTGCATCCTGGTGTGCTCACTCTCTAATTCTAAGTGGGGTGATTTACTTGGCCTCTGCAGATCTCATTTTTCCTGCCTATCAAATGAAAAAATGGAAACCTAGCCCAGATATTGTTGTGAGACTCAAATGGGCTAACACATACCAGGTGCTTGGAACAATGCCTTATACATGATAAGTGATCAATACTGGCCAGCTCTGATTAGTTTATACTTACCTGGGTGAGAACCTGACTGTGGGATGAGCTAGGGCTGCTGAGCTCATGTCTGGTCTACGAAGGTGCCATGTGCTCTTGATTCCATCCTGGGCTGAAATGAGAGGTGAACTCAGCTAACTAAGCTTTTTAGTTTAACTGGAAATCAATACCAGCAGCCACTGAAGGTCATTAAACATGGGCACGACAATATCTAAGTGTTCTGTTAGAGAGACAGAAATAAAAAGAAGAAACCAGAGGCAGAGACTCCACTGGGAAGATGTTCCAGGAGTTATATTTTCTCTGCTATGGCCTCCATTACAGAAGACAGAAAGAGGAGTGTTAGGTACATGAAGATGGTGAGAGGAGGAATAAAACACAGTCATAAAACAGTGACTTCAAATTCTCATGCTCGGGTATCTGGGAGAATGATCATGCCAATGAACACAGTAAGAAATGTGTAGTTTCTACATTTAGTTGAACCCTTAATAGGACTCAGTTTTTCATTCATTTGTCTGTAAGCAGCTGCCCCTCACTTTCCTATGGTTTATGTGCCTCCTTTGGCCACTCTTTTCTTAAGATTCCAAACCTGATCCACAGCCTCTCAGCATGTGGCTGTGCTTTGTATCAGACCACAGACTCCCTCAGCAGTTTTTCTCAAAACTTCCCATTCTTCCTTCATGTTTTCATCAGTTTCCTGTGTGGCTCCCATCATTATGTTCTTTTGTTGAGACTTAGAGGAAAAAAAGCCAATCTTGTATAAGATTAGGACTTCCACAAAAGCCCTCCTCCTTTCCCGTCGGAGCCCCTGCTTCATAGTTTTGTTTTGTTTTTCTTTTTTTTTGAGACGGAGTTTTGCTCTGTCGCCGAGGCTGGAGTGCAGTGGGGTGATCTCAGCTCATTGCAACCTCTGCCTCCTGAGTTCAAGCGATTCTCCTGCCTCAGCCTCTGGAGTAGCTGGGATTACAGGCACATGCCACCATGTCTAGCTAATTTTTGTATTTTTAGTTGAGACGGGGTTCAGCATATTGGCCAGTCTGGTCTCAAACTCCTGACCTCAGGTGATCCATCCGCCTCAGCCTCCCAAAGTGCTGGGATTACAGGCGTGAGCCACCATCTCTGGCCCCCTGCTTCATAGCTTTTTAAAAACAGTATTCATCATTTAAATCATTTATTTCCTATAGTGTTAGTCTTCTCTTTCACTGACTTGAAAAATCAGAATATGGGCCGGGCACAGTGGCTCACACCTGTAATCCCAGGACTTTGGGAGGCTGAGGCAGGCGGATCACGAGGTCAAGAGATCGAGGCCAGCCTGGACAACATGGTGAAACCCCGTCTCTACTAAAAATACAAAAATTAGCTGAGTGTGGTGGCACACACTTGTAGTCACAGCTACTCGGAAGGCTGAGGCAGGAGAATCACTTGAATGCAGGAGGCAGAGGTTGCAGTGAGCCGAGATCGTGCCACTGCTGTCCAGCCTGGCAATAAAGAGAGAGACTCCATCTCAAAAAATAAAATAAAATAAATAAAATAAAATAAAATAAAACATCAGAATATGAGCATGCTCACATCTTTTCTAATCCAAAAAATGTCTTACAGTGGTAGTACTACATCACAAGCTTTCTTTCTTTTTGCACCTTTCCACTCAACAGCAAACTTACTAACAGAAAGCTCTAGGCTTCTTCTACTTCCTTGATGTCCATTTACTCATAAATCCCTTATTATTTAAAAAAATGTTTTGTATACATGCATAAAGCATACACACACAAAAAATGCACAAACCGGAAGTGTCCCACTCAATGAGCCATTGCAAAGTGACCACACTCTGGTAGCAACAGGGGTCATGAAATAGAAAGTTCCCAGCCTCCCAGAAGCTCCTTTCACGCCGCTTTCCTAGCTCCAACCCTCCCTCTTCTTCTCTCTTGACTTCTAACACAATGGATTAATTTTCCATATTTTAAATTTTTATACAAATGTAATCATACAGTATGTAGACTTTGTGTCTGCTTTCTTTTGCTCAATTTAAGATTTGTGAGACTCACCCATGTTTCTTGCACATAGAAGCATTCATTTTCTTTGCTGTATTCTAATATACGAATATATTACCAGTTATTCGTTCATTCTACTATTTGTGGGCCATTTGGTTGCTTCCAGGTTTTAGCTATTGCACACGATGCCACTGTGAACATTCTTTTGGTGAATGTATGGACACATTTCTGTTAGGTATGTACTTTAAAAAGGAATTTCTGTGTCAAAGTTTACATGTATGATCAATAATGCCAAATGGCTTTTCAGAGTGATTTTTATTAATGTATACGCTAATCAGCAGTGGATAGGACCTTTCTTGCTAACACTAAGTAATGTCAGTGCTTTTAATTTTAGCCATTCAAGTAGTTGTGTAGCAATATCTCACCGGGTATTTTTCTTCCTTTTAGTCCAACCTTATTGAGTTACAATTTACCGACAATAAAATGTACCCATTTTCAGTTCCATGTGTTTCAAAATGTAGATACCTGTGTAACCACCCCCTAATCAATGATGATGTGATGTAGAATATTTCCATTGCCTCAAAGTTTGTTCATTTGTTTGTTTGCATTTGCATCCCCTCACAGTGAATTCTTCCCATTTTTGATGCCAGGCAAACACTGATCAGCTTTCTGTCTCTATAAATTAGTTTTGCCTGTCCAAGGTTGTCACAAAGTAAAATCAGAGCACATACTCACCTGTGGCTAGCTTCTTTTGCTCAGTATAATATTTGCAAGACTTATACAAGTTGTTGCAACTATCAATATTTTATTGTTTGTTTACTGCTGAATAGTGTTCCAGTGTCTGAATATATCTATATATCATATATTGTTTTCTTATTCATCTGTTTGTGGACATTAGAGTTGCTTCCACTTCTCAGCAATTATAAACAAGGCTTCTATTAATATTCATGTCCAAGTATTGTTGTAGACATAGCATTCATTTCTCTTGGGTAAATGCCTAATGGGATTTATGGTATAATGTAAGTGCATGTTCAACTTTCTAAGAAATCACCAACTGCTTTCAAAAGCGGTTGTGCCACCTTGTACTCACCAGCAGCAATGTATGAAAGTCCTAATTATTTCATATACTTGCCAACATTTGGTATTGCGTTCCTTTTAAATTTTAGCCATTTTGCCAGTTATATAGTAGTATCTCATTGTGCTTTTAATTTTCATTTTTCCAGTAATATGCATCTTTTCGTCTGCTTATTTGCTATTTGCTTATCTTCTTTGTGACATGTTAATCAAATTTTCTGTCCTCTTTTTAAAAAGCAGGTTATCGCCTTATTGTTAAGTTATAAGAGTCGTTTATATATTCTGGATACAAGTCTTCTATTAGATACATGTCTTGCAATGTTTTTTTCCAGTCTATCTTGAATTTTTTTTTTTTTTTTTTGAGACAGAGTCTCACTCTGTCGCTGACGCTGGAGTGCAGTTACACTATCTCGCTTTACTGCAACCTTTGCCTCCTAGGCTCAAACGATTGTCATGCCTCAGCCTCCTGAGTAGCTAGGACTAGAGGTCTGTGCCACCACACCCAACTAGTTTTTTCTATTTTTAGTGGAGACAGGGTTTTGCCATGTTGCCCAGTCTGGTCTTGAACTCCTGAGCTCAGGCAATCCATCCAACTCGGCCTTCCAAAATGCTAGAATTATAGGCATGAGCCACAGCACCTGGCTGTGTCTTGAATTTTTATCTTCTTAACCGTGCATTTGGATAGTCAAAAGTTTTAAATTTTTATTAAATCCAATTTATTATTCTTTTTTCTTTTATGGTCATGTTTTTGTGTCCTATGTAAGAGATCTTTCCTTAACATAATGATTTTTTTTCCGTTTTATTCTAGAATTTTAAAAGTTTAACTCTTATACTTAGATCTATAATCCATTTCAAATTAATTTTTGTGTATAATGTGAAACATGTGTCAAAATTTATTTTTTTCCCCTTGTGAATATTCAGGTTTTCCAGCACCATTTGTGGAGAAGACTTTTTTTTCCTCATTGGATTCCCTCAGTAGAATTGTCAAAAATCTACTGACAATACATATGCGTGTGTGATATTCCTACACTATTGTATTCCATTGATCTGTTTGTTCTTATGCCAGAATTGTTTATGGTTTTGATTACTGTGGCTTAATGGCAAATTTTGAAAACCCATTATTATAATTCCACTACCTATGTTTCTGTTTTTCAAAATGTCGTGTTTATTTTAGGTCCTTTGCATTTCCATATACATTTCAGATTGAGCCTATAAATTTTACAAAAACTTTGCTGGAATTTTGGAAGCAATAACGTTAAACGTATAAATTAATTTGAGGAAAACTGATATGTTAAAATATTAAAACTTTCAATACATGAATATATTTCTCTGCCTATTAGTTCTTCTAAAATTTCTCTCTGCAAAGTGCTGTAGTTAACAGTGCACAGGTCTTGTTCATATTTTGTTAAATTTATCCTGAAGTATTCTATTTTTTGGTATTGCTTTTTTTTTTTATTTTGGGAGAGGATCTCCTTCTGTCACCCAGGCTGGAGTGCAGTGGTGGTACAATTATAGCTCAGTTCAGCCTCGACCTCTTGGGCTCAAGCAATCCTCCCAGCTCAATCTGCCAGGTAACTTGGACTACAGGTACATGCCACCACATCCATCTAATTTTTGTATTTTCTGCCTAATTTTTGTATTTTTTGTAGAGATAGGTTTTTGCCATGTTGCCCAGGCTGGTCTTGGACTCCTGGGCTCCAGTGATCCTCCCACCTTGGCCTCCCAAAGTGCTAGGATTATAGATGTGAGCCACTGCACCCGGTGGTATTGCTCTCTACGTTACATTTTCCAATTGTTTGCTGCTGTAATATAGAAATACAGTTTTCTGGATATAGTAACTATCTCTCATATGACCTTTTGAAATTCCTTTATTAGTTATTTATTTATAGGTTTAATAAGATTTTCTATATCATCTTTGAAAAAAAGAGAGTTAAAATTTTTTCTTTTCAATCTAATTGACTTTTGTTTCTTTGTCTTGCCTTACAGCAGTGGCTAGAATATCTAGTACAATATTGAATAGCAGCTGTGAGAGCAGACATATTGGCTTTGTTCTTAGTAATAGGATCGAAGTATTCAGGTTTTTACCATTACATTTGATGGCAATTGCAAGCTTTTTTTCTGTATCAGGTTGAGGAAGTTTCCTTCTGTTTCTGCTTTGCTTAATTTTTTAAGATTGTGAATAGGCATTGCATTGTGTGAAATGATTTTGCTGCATCTACTTATTGAGCATATGATTTTTTTCGTTTATTCTGTTACTATGATAACTTACATTGATTTTTAAATGTTAAACCAACTTTGCATTCTCTGGAATAAACCTCAACTGGTCATGATATATCATTATTTTCATATTGTAGGGAATTGATGTGCTAATGTTGTGTAAGGAATTTTTGCAAATATGTTTGTTGTATTTTTCCTTTTTTTTTTTTTTTCTTTTTGAGATGGAGTTGCCCAGGCTGGAGTGTAGTGGCGCAATCTCGGCTCACTGCAAGCTCCGCCTCCCAGGTTCATGCCTTTCTCCTGCCTCAGCCTCCTGAGTAGTGCCCACCACCACACCCAGCTAATTTTTTGTATTTTTAGTAGAGACGGGTTTCACTGTGTTAACCAGGATGGTCTGGCTTTCCTGACCTCGTGATCCGCCCACCTCAGCCTCTGTATTTTTCTTTACTTTGATCTTGAGGTTTGTCTTGGGAGAATGGCTATAAACTAGCTCTGCCCTGACAGGGCTCTGGGGAATTTGGTCATGTATGTTTACAATGTGCCTTTCACAGAATATTTCTTTATCCTGGTAGATGGCCTAATGCCTAATTGTTTGACTCATGATCAGGTATTGCTCTCACAGGAAACTTGTTTATACTGGCAGATACCACTGTGGCTCTTATCTGACCTGTGTCCAGTTTATTCCTGCCAAGATAGCCACTCTCTAGAAAAGCCTTGACTGGGAGAAAAGTTAGGACTAGATGTGTTGGTTGGATGAGACATAGAGGAGACAACACAACCAAAATATTTGAATAACAGAAGCAGTTTATTACTTACAGGTCTCTGGGAGAAGAGGGGTACTGATGGGGGCTGATGGGAAGGTTTCAGGGGCAATGCACTTACCAGCAGGTAGGGAGTGAGAGAGAGATGGACCTATGGGCCAACGCCTTTATTGAGGTCTGGGGTGTAACCCTAGCGGTTTCCCTTAGGGAGTTCTAATTGGTGGGTTTAGAGCAAGGGGGTGCACATTCTGTAGGGTCATGCTGTGACTGAGAAGTGGTAGCATATCTGCGCAGTCCATAAAGAGTGTGAGGATCAGTGGTGGTGGTGGTGGTCACCAGGAGGCAGCTGTTAAAGGCAGACATCTGGATGGACTACATGGAGGAACTAGGAGGACTAAGCCCTGCTTCTGGCATGAGAAAGCAAAACCTATTTTACAAAGGATGCTGGGGTAGCATAAGATTATAGAAATTCACTACAATGTTTATGAGGGATATCTGTTTGTAGTTTTCTTTCACTGTTAAATTTTTGTCTAGCTTTCATATTATGGCGATACTGGCTTCATAAAATGAGTTTAGAAGTTGCTATGATTTGAATGTCTTTGTCTCATCCAAAATTTATGTTGATCTGAATCCCCAATGCAACAGTATTGGTAGGTGTGGCTTTAGGGAGGTGATTGAGTCATGAGGGCTCTGCCCTCATGAATGGGATTAAGCATCCCTATAAAAGTGCTTGCTAGGCTGGGCAAGGTGACTCACATCTGTAATCCAAGTGCTTTGGGAGGCTGAGGCAGGTGGATCACTTGAAGTCAGGAGTTCAAGACCAGCCTGGCCTATGTGGTGAGACCCCATTCCCACTAAAAATACAAAAATTAGCCAGGTGTGGTGGCAGGCGCCTGTAATCCCAGCTACTCGGGAGGCTGAGGCAGGAGAATCACTTGAACCCAGGAGGCAGAGGTTGCAATGAGCCGAGATTGCACCACTGGACTCCAGCCTGGGTGACAGAGTGAGACTCTGTCTCAAAAAAAAATAAATAAATATAAAAAATAATAAAAGGGCTTGCTGGAGGAAATGCATCCCCTTCTTCCCTTTTCCCTTCTGCCTTCTGGAGGATGCAGGGTTTGAGGTGCTGATTTGGAAGCAGAGACCAGACCCTAACTAGATAACTGAACCTGCTGGTGCTTGACTTTTTTTTCCTTGTATTAGATAGGATCTAGGTCTGGCGTTTTCTTTGTGGAAATGTAAGTACCAAATGAATTTCTTTTACGGATCTAGAGCCTTTCAAGTTTTCTATTTCTTTGTGAGTCAATATCAGTAATTTATGTATTTAAAGGAATTTAGAAAGTAAATTTTCCTGTTTATCTAAATAATTGTGTTTAGGACTGTTGAGGGAGGAGTGTTAAAATCTCAAACTATAGATTTAGATTTATCTATTTCTTTTTTTTTTTTTTTTTTTTTTTTGCCTCTGTCAGTTTTTGCTTATGTGGTTAGAAATTCTGTTACTAAGTACATACATATTTATAATTTTTATCTTTTTAATGAATTGATTATTACATCATTATGAAAAGTCCCCTATGTAAGACTACTATCTTGTTATTTGTTTTCTATTTATCACATCACCTTCTTTGTTGTTGTTTTTCTTATTTCTCTTCCTTCTTTTGAATTCATGGTATACTCAGTAGGATTATTATTATTATTATTATTATTATTATTATTATTTGAGACAGGGTCTCAGTGTCACCCAGACTGCTGGAGTATAGTGGTGTGGTAATAGTTCACTGCAGCCTCAAACTTCTGGGTTCAAACGATCCTCCTACTTCATCCTCCCAAATAGTTGGGATTACAGGCATGTGCCACCATGCCTGGCTGACTTAATTTTTTTTAGAAATGGGGTCCCACTATGTTTTCCAGGCTGGTCTGAAACTCCTGGCATCAAGCGATTCTCCCACCTTGGCCTCTCAAAGTGCTGAATGCTGGGATTACAGGCATGAGCCACCATGCCTGGCCTTTTTTATTCTCATCTATTGGAACATCAGCTATATCTGTTTGTTTTTTAAAATGATTTTTTGTTGTGAAGATTTCAATATGTATCCTCAACTTCAATCTGCCCTAAATTAATACCACACGCCTTTACATGTAAGAATCTTAAAACAGTGTATTTCCATCTGTCTCCATCTTTTGTTCTATTGTTGTCTTACATTTTTCTTCTTAATAAATCCCACAATATGCTGTTATTATTTTTGCTTTAAATAGTTCAGTTATCTCTTAAAGAAAATGAGAAAAGAAAAATTAGGTATAGCAAAGTTACTCTTTCTAGCACTCTTCGTTTCTTCACGTAGATACGCATTGCCGTCGAATGGTATTCACTTCTAGCTAGAAGAAATTTCTTTAGTATTCTTGTAGTGGACTTATGCTGGAAACAATTTCATTCAGCTTTTTTTTTTTTTTTTTTTTTTTTTTTTTTTAAATCTGAAACTGTCTTATTGCTTATTTTGGAAGACATTTTCTTTGGGTATATTATTTAAGATAACAGGCTTTTCTTCTTCTTCTTCTGACATTATAGTGATGTTGTACTATTGCTTCCTGGTTTTCACTGCTACTGATGAAAAGCCAGCCCCTATCTTTATTGCTGTTCCTTTGTATGCAATGTTTGTTTATTCATTAAGGGCTTCTGTGTGAAATATTTGCTTAGAACTGTAGACAGCACAATGAAATATTCACTTAGAGTTACGACTTGCAAAAGATTGAAGCTTTTAAATAGTCTTTGTATTTTTAGCTGTTAATGAACTCAAAGTGGTATTTCCCCCAGTTTGGTTGACGTGGTGAAAGTTTACTGACCGTGTCTAAAGTGATCATTTAGGATTGATTCTAGTTTCAAAACACGTTGAAATGCTTGAGTTGGTTTCAAATGAATGATGAATGTGTGTGTAACTATTTATATGCATATAACATTGGTATAAGAATAATGGCTGCTTCAGAATTATTTGTACAGTTCTGTTGCATAATGGTGGTTTCAAGAGCGGAACTGAGCATTATTCTCTGGTTCAGGTGGAATGTTTACATTGAGAGAATACTACTACCCAAGATCCAGACTTTTCCCAAATCCCTAACCATACTTCTACAAAGGATTTTGATGTACCATAATTAATCAAACATAAGAGGCAAGTTAAAGTATTCAATGGAAATTAATACAGTTATCCTAAAAACAAAATCTCTATGGAACTGGTACAGACATTTAAAATTGCCTGATTTTGAAATGCTACTAGGCCAGCAAAAAAGAATGCAGTCATGTCTTTTGCAGCAACATGGGTAGAACTGGAGGCCATTATATTAAGTAGAACAGCTCAGAAACAGAAAGTCAAACACCGCATGTTCTCACTTATAAGTGGGAGCTGAACAATGTGTATACATGGGCATACAGAGTAGAATAATAGACATTGGAGTCTATTATTCTACTCCAATAGAATAGTATTGGAGTGGGAGGGTGGGGGTGCTGAGGGATGAGAAATTACCTATTGGGTACAGTGTTCACTATTCAGGTGATGGTTACACTAGAAGTCAGACTTTACCACTACACAATATATCCATGTAACAAAAATGCGTGTGTACCCCCAAATATGTAAAAATAAAATAAAATAAGCATGAAAATGCAAATATCCTAGAATAACCAAGATATTCTTGAAAAAGAAAAAAAAATGCCAGTTTTGAGATAACCAGGAAAAATTGAACAGAAATTGATGGTATTGAGATATGTTGGGGTTTGGGAGGTCTGATAATGATACTGTAGTTGTGTTAAAAAATAAAAGTCATATATAAAAATATTTACAAAATGAAATTGCCTGAAAATGTTTAGGATAGGACAAACACAATTTCCTTAACTTTTGTTGCAGACTACCTAGCTCCTTTGGGATTATGATTACTAATCATGATTATTAATAATCTCTAAGCCCTTTATCATGCAAATTCAAAACTGTAATCCTCCCCTTTCCTTCTGTGAGTGAAAACAACTACTTTCTGTAAATTAAAGGAATTTTCAAAATAAGATCTAAAGCCACAGAGTAGGAGAAAATATTTACAAAAGACATGGCTGATGAATGACTGTTATCTAGAATATACAGGCATACCTTGGAGATATTACAGTTTCAGTTCCAGACCACTACAATAAAGCTAATAGTGCAACAAAGTGAGGCATACAAAATTTTGGTTTTTCCAGCGCATATAAAAGTGGTTTATACTATATTGTAGTCTATTAATTGTGCAACAGCATTATGTCTAAAAAAAAAAAACAAAACAAGGCACATACCTCAATCAACAATACTTTATTGCTGAAAAATGCTAACAATCATCAAAGTCTTCAGCAAGTTATATTTTTTTAGCTGGTGGGAAGTCTTGCCTTGTCGTTGATGGCTGCTGACTGATCAGGGAGGTGGTTGCTGAAGATTGGGATTGCTGTGGCCATTTCTTAAAATAAGACAACGATGAATTTTGCCGCATCAATTAACCCTTTCTTTCACGAAAGATTTATCTGTTTCATGTGATGCTGTTTGATAGCCTTTTCCCCACAGAGTAATTTCTTTTAAAATTGGAGTCAATCCTGTCAAAATCTGCTGCTGCTGTATCAATTACATTTATGGAATACTCTACATCCTTTGTTGTCATTTCAAAAGTGTTCACAGCATCTTCAACAGGAGTGGGTGCCATCTCAAGAAACCACTTTCTTTGCTCATCCATAAGAAGCAACTTCTCATCTGTTCAAGTTTGATCACGAGACTGCAGCAATTCAGTCAAATCTTCAGGTGCCAGTTCTAATTCTAGTTCTCTTGTTATTTCTACCATATCTGCAGTTACTTCGTTCACTGAAGTCTTGAGCCCCTCAAAGTCATCCATGAGAGTTGGAACCAACTTCTTCCAAACTCCTCTTAATGATGTTGATATTTTAAATTCCTCCCATGAATCACAAATGTTCTTACTAGTATCTAGAATGGTAACTCCTTTCCAGAAAGCTTACAATTTAGTTCGTCCAAATCCATCAGAGGAATCACTACCTATGGCAACTATAGCCTTACAAACTGTATTTCTTAAATAATAAGACTTGAAAGGCAAAATTACTCCTTAACCTAAGGGCTACAGAATGAATGTGACTCTAAAAATATTCAGTAAACTATGCTATAAAGAGATGTGCTGGCTGGACACAGTGGCTCACGCCTGTAATCCCAGTACTTTGGGAGGCCAAGGTGGGAGGCTTACTTGAGGTCAGGAGTTCTAGACCAGCCTGGCCAACACAGTGAAACCTTGTCTTTACTAGAAATACAAAAATTAACTGAGTGTGGTGGTGGGTGCCTGTAGTCCTAGCTACCTGGGAGGCTGAGGCAAGAGAATTGCTTGAACCCAGGAGGCAGAGATTGCAGTGAGCCAAGATTGTGCCACTGGACTCCAGCCTGGGTGACAGAGTGGGACTCTGTCTCAAAAAAAAAAAAAAAAAAAAAAAGAGAGATGTGCTTATAGAACACAGGAAGAGTCAATTTAGCATAATTCTTAAGAGTCCTGGGATTTTCAGAATGGTGAATGAACACTGGCTTCAACTTAGTCACCAGCTGCATTAGCCCCTAACAAGAGAGTCATGTTCTTTGAAGCTTTGAAGCCAGGCATTGACTTCTCCTATCTCTGAAAGTCCTAGATAGAATTTTCTTCCAATAGAAGGCTGTTTTATCATGGTGAAAATCTGTTGTTTAGTGTAGCCACCTTCATCAATGATCTGAGCTAGATCTTCTGGATAACTTGCAGCTTCTACATCAGCACTTGTTACTTCACCTTGCAGTTTTATGTTATGGAGATGGCTTCTTTCCTGAAACCTCATGAACCCACCTCTGCTAGCTTCAAAATTTTCTTCTACAGCTTCCTCACCTCTCTCAGCCTTCATATAATTGAAGAGAGTTAGGGCCTTGCTCTGGATTAGGCTTTGGCCTTAAGGGAATGTTGTGGCTTTGTGGCTGGCTTGATCTTCCATCTAGACCACTTAAATTTCTTCAGATCAACAAGAAGCCTGTTTGGCTTTCTTATAATTCATGTATTCACTGGAGTAGCACTTCCAATTTCCTTCAAAAACATTTCCTTTGAATTCAAAACTTGGCTACGTGTTTGGTGCAGGAAGCCTAGCTTTTGGCCTATCTCAGCTTTTGACATGCCTTCTTCACTAAGTGTACCGATTTCTAGCTTTTGGTTCAAAGTGAGAGATACGTGACTCTTCCTTTCACTTGAACGCTTAGAGGCCTTTGTAGGGTTATTGATTGGCCTAATTTCAATAGTGTATGTCTCAGGGGTTAGGGAGGTCTGAGGAGAGGGAGAGATGGGGAATGATGGGCAGTGGGGCAGTCAGAGCACACACATTTATTGATCAAGTTCACCATCTTATATCGGTGCAGTTCATGGTGCTCCCCTAAAATTATAATAGTAACATCAAAGATCACTGATACAGGTCACCATCACAAATAAATAATAATACATTTTTTTGAAATATTGTGAGAATTACCGAAATGTGACACAGAGACATGAAGTCAACACATGCTGTTGGAGAAATGGCACCAACAGACTTGCTCAAAGAAGGGTGGCCACAAGCCTTCTATTTGTAAAAAATGCAATATCTGTGAAGCACAATAAAGCAAATCACAATAAAATACCTTATACCTGAAGAAAAAACTCTTAAAACTCAACAATAAGAAAACTAACTGTTCAATTAAAAAACAGGTCAAAATACCTCACCAAAGAGAATATACAGATGGCAAATAAGCATATGAAAAGGCGTTCCACATGACATCATTAGGGAATTGTAAATTAAAACAATGAGGTATCACTGCACACCTAATAGAACGGCCAAAATTCAAATCACTGATAACATCAAGTGCTAGTAAGGGTGTAGAGCAACAGGAAATCTCACTCACTGGTGGGAATGCAAAATGGTACAGACACTTTGGAAGACAGTTTGGCATTTCTTACAAAAGTAAACAACATACTCTTACTATATGGTCCAGCAATCACACTCCATGATATTTACCCAAATGAACTGAAAACTTATGTCCACACAAAAACCTTTACACGGAATTTTATAGCAGCTTTATTCACAATTTGCCAAAACTTGGAAGCAACCAAGATGTCCTTCAGTAGGTGAATGAATAAACAAACTTGATATATCCAGAGAACAGAATATTAATCAGAGTTAAAAAGAAAGAAGCTACCAAGTCATCAAAAGATGTGGAAGAACCTTGAATGCATACCATATGAAAGAAGCCATTCTGGAAAGGCTAGATGCTGAATGATTCCCACTGTATGACCTTCCGAGAAAGGCAAAGCAATGGAGACAGTAAAACGATCAGTGGTTGGCGGGGTTAGTGGGGAGGGAGGGATGAATAGGAGGAGCACCAGGGATTTTAGGGTAGTAAAACCATTCTGTATGATGCTACAATGGTGAATGCATGTCAGTAGACATTTACCTATACCCATCAAATGCATGACGCCAAAAGTGAACCCTAATGTTAACTCTGGACTTTGGGTGATTACGGTGTGTCAACGCAGGTTCACTGATTGTAACAAATGGACCTCTCTGGTGGGAGTGGCTGATCTTGGGGGCTGTGCATGTACAGAGGGAGGGGGATATGGGAACTTTCTCTTAATTTTGCTGTGAACCTAAAACTGCTCTTTAAAACAAGTCTATTTAAAAAAATTAATAGATAAAAGATTAGATTTTGAAGAGTTCTAAAGGATCCTCAACCATATCTAAAAGCTCCTTGTTATTCTCAATTCTTATAAAACTCCCTTTGTCTCAAGTCCTAAAAACAAGCAGAAGGGGCTGTGATGTCAGGTGACTGTTGGTCCTGGGGATCCATGAAAGTGGGAGAAGTGGGGAAGAGGCATCTAAAGCCAGTCACACATCGGTCACCTAATCCACTGAAGTAACACAAGTCTCTCTGGCTTTACACATTGTCATATCCTGCCCCCTACCTCCCCCCTCTTTTTTTTTTTTTTTTTTTTTTTTGAGATGGAGTCTTGCTCTGTTGCCAGGTTGGAGTGCAGTGGCACCATTTCAGCTCACTGCAACCTCTGCCTCCTGGGTTCTACCGATTATCCTGCGTCAGCCTCCCGAGTAGCTGGGACTATGGGGCGCACCACGCCCAGCTAATATTTTTGTATTTTTAGTAGAGACGGGGTTTCACCATGTTGGACAGGATGGTCTCTATCTCTTGACCTCGTGATCCACCAGCTTCAGCCTCTCAAAGTGCTGGGATTACAGGTGTGAGCCACAGCCCCCGGCCATATCCCCTTTTATAGACAGAGGGGTGGCCTTAGCTCCCAGCGTGGGCCACTGTTTACCATCCTCCCTGTAGTCCTCCTGACTCTGTGCATTCTTCCAAGGCTACTTCCCTTTCTGTCTTCCTTCCTGGCCTCGTCAATGTGCCCTGCTGTCTCTGAGTGGGTGACTTCTGTGGCCTCTGGGCTCGTTGACCTCCGTGGGTGCCCACTGCTGGTTCTCCCACTGTGGCTTTAGAGAGTTCATACATCTCTCTCTTGTCATTCCTTCCAAAGCAGGTCCTTCTCTAATTCCTCACTGAACAGCTGAGATCTGGAAGAAAACTTAAGACTTTCTGGAAGGCTTGAAGACAATGGAAGAGAAATATAACAGAGAAAGTGACTTCAAAGCACCACTCATGTGGTAGTCAGGACCTATATACACATCACGAGCATCAAACCTACCATCTTGTGTAAAACCCCAAATCACGTTGGGCATCTCCACTCCAAGTCTGCGGAGGTGGAGAGCCGGCTGCTCTGCATTCCTTTCACTCAAACCCCACCTCCTCTGCAAAGAATCCTGGAACTGCTGCACGCTACAGCAACAGGCAATGATGAACAGGCACAGCTGAAGGTAGGTTGGAGTGGCTCAGAACAGGCTAAGGCGCCCCATGTTCCCCTAGTCCATTACAGGTGTTATTTCCTTCGCTGGGGACATCCCCCCTCCCGCTGCCACACTGGACTGACATTTTTTTCTTTCCTTTTTTTTTTTGAGACAGAGTTTCGCTCTTCTTGCCCAGGTTGGAGTGCAATGGCACCATCTTGGCTCACTGCAACCTCCGCCTCCTGGGTTCAAGCAATTCTCCTGCCTCAGCCTCCTGAGTAGCTGGGATTACAGGCATGCGCCACCATGCCCAGCTAATTTTTTGTATTTTTAGTAGAGACGGGGTTTCTCCATGTTGGCCAGGATGGTCTCAAACTCCTGGCCTCAAGTGATCCACCCACCTCAGTCTCCCACAGTGCTGGGATTACCAGCGTGAGTCACTCCCTGGCCTTGTTTTCATTCTTTAGGTCTTCACTTTCCATGAGCCATGAACACTGCATCAAAATCCATCCTCCTCCATCGCTGCCCATCATTCACTCTGTTTCCTTCTGAGCAATTAAATATTTGTTTGGGGCCGGGCGTGGTGCCTCATACCTGTAATCCCAATACTTTGGGAGGCCGAGGTGGGCAGATCATGAGGTCAGGTGTTTGAGACCAGCCTGGCCAGCATGGTGAAAACCTGTCTCTACTAAAAATACAAAACTTAGCTGGGCGTGGTGGTGCACACCTGCAGTCCCAGCTACTTGGGAGGCTGAGGTAGGAGAAGCGCTTGAAACTGGGAGGCAGAGCTTCCCAGTTGCAGTGAGCTGAGATTGCGCCATTGCACATATATATATAAAATGGTTGTTGTTTGGTTGCTTGTTGATTGTAATTCTACTTTACTTACTGCAAGCTTCAGGATCACAGGGACTCTGCTTTGTGATAAGCCTAGAAATGAGGATAGTTTTGGCATTTAATCAATGCTCAGTAATTGTTGAATAATTGACTTAATGAACTAAAATGGCCTGTCAAGCAACTTTTCCCATAAAAGGGACATTCCAAAGTAAAACCTGAAGTAAAAGCAAGCCTTAACATTAAAAGCAGAATCTGCTTGCAACTGTTTGGGGAGCAATTTTGCTCTAGCTTCAGAAAAATCTCAAGGATTGTTCTCCATGGGACACACTGATATACCAGGAAAAATAAGAAAGAACAATTTCTTGTCTGGAGGACACTGAGTGACAGATTTCTTGCCTTAAAGGCCATTGGGAGGCCCTTTGGTTGAATTGCTCATTCTTACCAATTAGAAGCTGTCATTAATATCAGTTAGGGCTGGGCGTGGTGGCTCACGCCTACAGTCCCAGCACTTTGGGAGGCCAAGGTGGGTGGATCACCTGAGGTCAGGGGTTCGAGACCAGCCTGGCCAACATGGTGAAACCCTGTCTCTACTAAAAATACAAAAAATTAGCTAGGCATGGTGACGGACACCTGTAATCCCAGCTACTTGGGAGGCTGAGGCAGGAGAATCACTTGAACCTGGGAGACGGAGGTTGCAGCAAGCGGAGATGGTGCCACTGCACTCCAGCCTGGGCAACAGGAGCGAAACTCTGTCTCAAAAAAAAAAAAAAATATATATATATATACACACACACACACACACATTTTTATATATATATATGTATACATACATCATTTAGGCTCCAGGAAGGAGTACAGAGCCCACCTTGGCCCCTACGGAGTACTGTGGCTATACAGGATGGTGGGTATGGCGCCCAGGACATCCCACTGAAAGGTTTCACCTACCTTAACACACTTGCTTCTTACCTGTGCTAGCTTCTGCCCATCTGGCTTGAAGGAAGCACCATCAGAATCACTTATCTGGGTTAAACAACAAAATGCCCATGTGATGAATGCGCATTTGATAAGAAGGCCCTGGGCGCGTGTGTGCAGGCAGGCAAATCACACCCTTAACTGTTACGTTTGATTCAGAGAATGGGAGAGGTAAAAGGGCTTTAGAGATTGAAAAAACCAATCTGTGGACAGGTTAGAGGTCAAAGGCCAGCCATTTGGGGGAACGGGCCATATGCAGTGGAAAAAAAAGAGGGCCTGGGAACAAGTCACATCAGAGGACGCCAGGCCTGGGCAACAGGGCCTGGTTTCGGGAGATGTGTCCCATAGTGTGTGGCTTCACTGGGGAGCCTGGTCAGCCCAGGGCAGAGAGGGGAGGGGAGCAGCAGGCAGTTTACCTTTGCTTTCCTTCATAACCCTCCTTCCCAGCCCACTCTTCCAGACATGTACGACAAACAGGTACAGTCACTGGAGAAGAATTTTCCAAGGCAGCAGGTGGCTCAGGAGTGGTGAGCTTTATTAGAGAGCTCGTGATCTGGCTTCTGATCATGGAATCGTGGAGAATTTTGGTATAGAGTGTCATGAAGAATTCTCATAAACAGACATCCTGGGAAATGAGGTCATTTATTCAAAGCAAGAGAATGCAAAGACAGCTCAGCAGAAGTTCCAGGTCCTTCCTCCCTCTCTCCACTCTACAATCTTGCCTGATCTTTGCCCGTTTCTTACTCCCCACCATTTCAAAATCTTTTGCAAACAGTTGGAAGGGGAGAAGCTGAAGGAGAAGGCGAGGCGGTGGTAAACAGAAATGGGAGAAGGAGGGATAAAGAGAGGGACAGGAGGAGGACGAGGGCCAAGAGACAGAGGGAAGGGGGAGGGAGCATGAGAGAGGCACTGCCATGTGGCAATCCTGTGACACACCATCCAAGCTAGTGCAGCACGAACAAAGCGCCACAGGTACTGCTTTGGTTGCAAAGGACATTTTCCTTAGAAAAACTTTGGAGAGTGTCTCCTCAGGGGGTCTGGCATGGAGGCCTGGCATGGGGTCTGTTGCAAGGGGCTATGGACCTGGCAGAACTGTACATCCTTCAGACATCCACGGAGGGTCCCCTGGCCTTCTCTGATAACAGCAGGGGACATGACCAGCACCCGTGAATAGCAGTGCAGGCTGCAGGTGGTGCCACGAGGTAGATGGACTTGTTCTGCCTTCCATTCAGGCCATGGGATAAGCCTAAATGCATGTCCATCTGCTCTGTGGCATAAGAGCAGAGATCCTTTCTGCCTCCAGGGGCACCAACGGGGGCTCCCCTAGGACTGAGAGCAAGGCAGTGCCTTGGGTTGTCTTCCTTTGCTCTTCTAGGTGCATTCTCATTCTCATCCATCCTGCTCTGTGCCTCCGGAACTGAACTTTATGGGCTGCACTGGGGAGCTCCCTTGCTCGCTGATACCCACTGGGCCTGGTCAATGGGCGAGGCTGGCAAGAATAGAGAATGAGATCTGGTTATGGTGCAACATCTTCCATTTATCCCTCCAGATCCAGAATACAACTTTATAATGTTACATGGTAACCAGTCGCACATATCCTAAATGACATGTGTCAGCCTAAATTAATCAAAAGGGTCAGGATCTAATTCAAAGAGAGTTTATTCAAGGGCAAAGTGTGAGGGTGGCTGTCCGGGGAGTGGAGTGACGCTGGAAAAAGGTGATCAGTGTTCCCTGCATTGGGTAAAATGACGATCATTTATGTAGGCAAAACGGAGGTGCTGAATAGAATCACATTTTCCATACAAAAGCTGACATACAAATGTAAGATTTGATTGGCTACTGCTGATTGTAAACTCTAAGAGGGTTGTTTAACATTTTATTGTAAAGAGGTAGCCATCACAAGGGTCTCTATCTCCACATCATTTAGCCCAGGTTTGAATGAAGAATAGAGTCTGGTTAATGTATATAACATCCCAACACAAAAGTCAGACAGCAACGGTGGCCACGCACCAGAGAAGAAAAACAGCCGTGTTCCCTGAGTCAGTTTCCAGGTCTTAATTATTCCCTTTGGCGTAATAAATTCAGAAGGTCCTGAAATTTTATTTTCTTTTTACGTATATATGTGTGACCCCTACAACATTGACTCGGGGAATTCAGGAAGGCTCATTTGAACGGACTTGGACAGGCACCTTTGAAGAATTCTATTGGGCCTGTACTAGCTGCCCACCGTTTTTCACTGTCAATGTGCTTTAGGCAACAGAGTTAGAGATGTGGGTCTTTCTGGGGACCTGCCTGTCACGATCCCTGGCTATGCCTTCTTGTCAAACACCAAATAGTCCAACTTTTGATTTTTCACCTGACGGGGATGCCCCATTGTCAAGGGGCTTCAAATTTTGATTTCAGTTGGAACTATAGTCAAAGGTATGTGGTGTGGCCTTTGAGCTGGAAGCCACAGAATCAAGGGTCTATTCATTCCTGCCACAATTCCTGCACCGAACCTCCTACCTGTAACCTTGGCCAGGGCTGTATATTTTCTGCTTCTCAAGGAGATGCAAGGATTGAAGGGAAGGCATTCGTCTTACGTCATGACATTCCTTTCTCAACCAAAACACCAGTTCGAAGTTTAGTTTACCAAACTTTTCCCCAGGGATGGCCTTCAGGGTCAGTTTCCAGCCACATGGAAAACTAGTTCCTGACATTCCAGTCACAGAAACACTCTGTTGGGCTTCCTCTCCTTCACTTCTAGGGACTTCATGCTCCTCAATCCACCCAGCTCCCTCCTCCCTCCCTTTCCTCTTCCTCCCTCCCTCTTTTTTCTCCTTTAGTCTCTCTCCCTCCTTGCCAGCTGCCTGGACACAGACAAGAGCATAATAGATACAAGTTCCATAGATACAAGTTCCACTAAAGTCCATGCTGAGAGCAGGACTGAAGGGCTCGCCCAGCTTCCTCACAAGGGGCAGCACTTCCACAAGCAGACCGATGCATCTATTTCCCTGTGTTGCAAAATGTGCATGAAAATGACTGTCTGAGAGCAAGAAATCAAATCCTTAGAGCATTAGGAGGGAGCTCCTGGAAGACCATTCTCTCTACTGGTAAGATGCCTGCAAAAAGCAACTTCCAGACTGAAGGGAAAGAGAATCCTGGACAAAGCATGAGGCAACAAACATGCAACAAACCAACATAACACGTTTCATCCCTTATGCAGGGACTTTGTCTTCAGAACGGACATTTTCTGAGCCAGATCACAAATCTGCCCATCCACTGGTTGTTGAGTCTGCCTGTTCGCTTTCAGCTAATCCTCCATCAGGGCTGGGTAGGTGAAGCAAACAACTAGCCACACAGTTTTCACTGCTAAGCAAAGACACGGGAAAAGAATAACAAGTAAGAGCTTAGTTATCGGTTGTAAATTACTGACATGAAAAGCTGCCTTGGAGGTGTTTGGAGACACCGGAAAATGTGCTGATGCCTGAAATCCAGCGGCTTGGTAGCTTTTTACCATGGTCAAAAAGCTGCCTCTCAGAAATGTCCAATCTAAAAATCAGATGGTTCACAGACGGAACTGCATTTTGTTCCCCTCTTTCTATAGGGATGGAGATGTTCTCTTAAGGGGGTTAAGTTATCTTTTGGCGGCCCACGTCAAGAGCGTCAATGTCAGGAAAAAACAATGTTTGTTTCCTTTGTATTCTAAGATGTCCTATTTTTGGCATTCTTCCTTGAGGATGGCTTTATCTCGATGCAGAGACCAGGAAGTCAATTGTGTTGGCCAGAGCATCCTCCTGGCCAAGCTTCGTCCAGAGCTGCAGACAGCCCCACTTAGCCTGTGGCACCTCCTGCACTACTTGCCCAGGGCCCGCTCAGGCTTTTGCCAAAGTCCATGTTTGCGGGGCCCAGATGGCTCACAACGCTTCCACCTTGTTTGTAAAATATTAGTTTTGTTTTTCAGATGAGAAGATTAAGCTTCATCTTATTCCATATCCTTTCAATCTGTCTCTGTTTCTGTGGCTTTCTTAGCCAGAAGTGGGTGGATGCTAACATTTGTGCCCCTGCAAGCAAACAAGATTTTCTCAGTTTTGTTACTAACAATAGAACAAATGACATTGTGAATGTCCAGGGAATTTTTGTGGCATCTAGTAGCAGTGGGTGGAGGGGGTGACGGGTGTAACTAACATGACTGCTTCATTTTATTCTCCAAACTCAGTTGTTGCATGAGGATTTTAAAGAAATGTTACTCTTATTAAAATAACTCAAAAAAATTACATCTTTTTCTTAGGGCTTATCTATGATACATGAATATTTCTCTCAAATTTAGCAGTTCTTCGATGTTAAAATTTTGACCTTTAGAATGTTTTCTTATTTTTTAAAAACATTTTAAGTTCTAAAAATAATGCATAATACCCGATACCTATTTCTATTGCCCAGAAATATCAACTTAATTTTTAATATATTTGCTTCTAGCCTTTTTTTCCCCCTATTTTAAATAACTAAAGCATCACAGAGGTAGCTTAGGTTCACTTCATCCTTGATTCCACCAACCTTGGTTCCTCCCACCACCCCAACTATGCAATTATACTGTGAGTGTGATGAGTTTGGTGTGTATAATTTAAGATCATTTCCACATTTTACATGTAATATATACTCATGAAATATAGAGTACATTTATATGTGTGTTTTGCTTTTTATTGAAGCAAAATGTGTATGTAAAAAGCATACATATTCAAAAGTTACAGCACAGTAAATAACTATACAGTAAGTATATCTATGAACCAAACACCCAGATTTTTTATCTCTGTTTTTTTAACAGAGTTATTACCAGCGTCCCACCTCATACTGTAACTTTGTATGTTCATTTTGCTTAATTTTGAATTCTATACTGTGTTATATAATCTTTCGTGTCTGGCTTCTTTTGCTCAACACTTAGGTGAAATTCAAACGTGCTTTCGCATATAGCTGTAGTTCATTAATTTTCATTGCTGTATAGTATTGTTAAAAGAAAAACTTTAGACAAATCATATTTAACTGAGTTGAATTGAGAAAACAGAGATTAAAGAACTGGGCAGCCCTCCACCTCCCAACCAGAATAGGTTCAAAGTGATTTCTGCTGTGTCGTCGGAGAGGATTTATGGACAGAAAAAGGAGAGGGAGGTATGGAAATTGCTGGGCTGGTTACAGCACAGTTTGAACCGTTGGCCACCTTTAATCACCTGAAACTCAGTGATTGGTACAAGAGTAGGTTACATAGTCTGCTTATGCATCCAGTCAGGTTACAGTTCACTTTGTATGGAGAAACTTTTATCCTGAACTTAAAATATGTAAGGAGGCAGCTAATATGTAATTAGGCTAAACTTAATTTAACAGCATTCAATCACATTAGCATACTACAATTTATTTAACCATTCTTCCAGAGATGAACATTTGGGATGTTTCCCAATTTCCAAAGTTTCTGTTTATTATGAGTAGTGCTGCTATGAACATTCTTGAGCGTATGTTTTTGTGTGCACATATGTTTCTATTGGGTACGTAATGAGGAGTGGAATTGCTGGGTCATCTGATATGATTATAATGAACTTCAGTAAGCCTTGCCAAACCATTTTACAAAGTGCTAATGCCAATTTATATTTCCACCAGTTTGTATTGTTTCTGAAATGTGCTGAAGAGCACCACACAGTGCTTACAATATGAAACAGTACCATATATCGGTCTGCATCTTGTTCTTTTCACCCAGTTTTTAAAATAACCCATTCATATTGACATATAGAGCTATGACTCTAAACCACTATGACTATTCCATTATATGTGTACCTCACATTTTATTAATTAATTCCTCTATTGATACACATTAGGTTGTTTCCATCATTTTATTTTTGCTAAGAATGCTGTATTTAGCCTCCTTTTACAAGTCTTGAATTAAGGGCCAACAATTTCTTTACTTCAGTGTTTCCAAAATTTGTCTGATAATGAGAATCACCTGTAGTATTGTAGGACTGGTTAAATATTCAGATTCCCAGGCCTTTTCCCGGGAGCATCTGAATCAGGTGGTCTAGGGGCCTGCAGGCATCTGTGTGTTTCACCATCATTCCAGGTGTCCTTTTAGTCAAGGAGGTTTTGGAAGGGCTGCCTTAGGTTATATACTCAAAAATGGAATTGTTTGATCGCAGGCTGGGCACATACTCAATTTTATTAGATACTACCTCATTGTTCTCTGAAGGCACTGTTCCACTGAATCATCACACCAGCATTGTAAAATAGGCATTTTTTCCATATCCTTAATGTTTTCTGTTTTCAGACTTAAACTTGTTTACCAATCTGAAGGATGAAAAGTGGTATTTTTAAGTTCTAGTTCTCTGATTACCACCGATAATGATACTTGCTAGCATTTGTGTGGCACTTCCTATGACATCCGCTGTTTCAAGCAGCTAACTTGTCTTAGCTCATTATATTCTCCCAACCCTAGGAGTTAGGGAACAGTTTTACCAGATGAGAAAAACTAGACTCTGAAGTAAATTAACTTCCCAACGTCATTGACCATTCAGATTCCCTCTGCTGTAAATTTCCTATTATTTTCCATTACCCATTTCTTCTATTGTGTTGCTGATCTTTTTCTTATTGCTATCTTGGATTTTTTAAAAATATAATATAGATACTATTTTTTTCTATTATACGTGTTGCAAATAACATCTCCCCGTCTGCCACATATTTATAGAGCTTGTTTATGGTGATGCTTTCACCTTGTCTAATGCACTTTCACAGATGATATTTCCACCATTCATTCATTTATTCTTCCATCAAGCATTCATTGCTCACAGTGCTTGGGACTATTTGAGTCACCAAGATTACAGACATCTCTGCCGAGATAGGGCCCATGGTCTAGTTGGAGATGACAGAAAATACACCAGCAACAAATAAAGTGCAGGTCAGCTGGTGATAAGTGCTATGAAAGATAAAGCAGAGAAAGGGATAGAGACTACTGAGTGTAGGGGTAGGGCCAGCAGGGAAGGGGGAGGGTCATTGCTGTTTTATATGGGTGGTTGGGGAAAACCTCACTGGTAAGCTGGTTCTTGGGTGACCTGAAGAAGTGTGGGAGCAAGATTGTGGATGTCTGGGTGAAGAGTTGCTGTTCTAGGCAGAGAGGAGCCAGAGCAAAGGCCCTGGGGTGGAAACACCTCATGTGTCTGGGAAATAGCAAGAAGGCTAGTGGAGCTAGAATGGAGTGTGCCGTGGGAACAGTAGAGGAGACCTGAGAGGGTAGAGGAAGGGTGGGCTCTGAGGGATCATGAGGCCACTGTAAATACTTTGGCTTTGACTCTGAGCTACATGGGAAGAAAATTGAGGTTATTTAATGTTCACAGCCTCTGGGAAGTTCCATAAATTGCCAGGCTTATCTGGTAAGTGGCAGATCTTGTCTTGGACTCAGGACTTCTGACTCCAGCATTACTTCTACCACATCGCAGCCGTCTGAAGTCCTCAGACCTTTTTTCTTCACAACAGGAAGAAACATCTGCTTAGGGTCACCAACTGTCTGTCCTGATTTGCTGGGGACTGAGGGGTTCCCCAGGAAGTGCTAACACTGGGCACTTCAAGTCCTATGTCCAAACACTGGGCAAACAAGGACAGCTGGCCACCCTAACGCTGGCTGAAAATACAGCAGCATGTACCAATTGGCTGCTTCAACCCCTGGCATCTCCAGGGCCTTCTGTGCTGCTGCTGGTAAGGCTGCCCAAGCTCTGGAACCTTCCCAAACCAGCCTCAGATGCAGGACTCAGGGTCATTCTTGGTACTACTCTTTAGACTTCACTGGAATTACAGAGGTCACCTCTGGGTGATGGGATTATATGAGCTTCCCCCCCTCCTGCTTATGTACTTATTTTTATACTTTAAAATTTTTACCATGAATATATATTACGTTGATGCTGAAGAAAAATATAATATGGTAAAATATCAGTTCATCTTTATTGTCTTTATCCTGAATGTTTAGCTCAGTTCCTAGTATAGAGTCAGGGCTCAATGAAATGTTTTGAATCACAAATTACATGTATAGAGCAAAACACTTTATTGAGCCAGCAATGTGTGTGACCTCTGAAGGACCAACACTATCTTAAAAGTTTCCAAACTTCAGTGCACTTGGATCACCTGGAGGCCAGATTAAATTATAGGTCGCTGGGCCCACTCCCAGCATTTCTGACTCAGTTGATCTGGGGCGGGGGCTCCCTAATTGCGTTTCTAACAAGTTTCCAGGTGATGCTTTTGCTGCTGGGTGGGAGAAAACCACGCTTGAGAACAGCTGATCTATATTAATCAATTACTTAATTGGTTTTTGGTGCTAGCATGGTCATTTAACCATCAGGTATAATCTTGTTTCATTGGAAAATTTGGTTCAAATTCTAAACTGATTTATACCTGAATTCATTCATTCCCTCATTCAGCAATTTGCTACCCTCATTTGCTACCCTCTTTCATTAAGGACTGGTGTCACCTAAAGATGAATGGAACATAGCTATTGCTCTTTAGGTTCTGAAAGACGTCAAGAAGCATTAAGTCATTTTTTTTTTTAGTTAACTGCCAAATAAGAAATTGAACTTAGAAAGAAAATGGAAAACTTTAAATAGAATACGTTGTTCATTGTCAATTCAAGAAAATCGACTGACTTTGATAAACATTCTACAAGCTTAAATGCAGGGTTGTCCCCTGTGAATTCAGCTGTTGAGAGCATAGGGCAAGTGAGGCCAGCTTCATGGACTCAAGCCAGCCACTCAAATGGAATCATGGGTGGAAACAGGAATAAATGTAAAGTCCTGTGTTTGGGCTTCAGAAAAAAAAATCAGTAACTCAAGTGCAGTTTATGTCAAAAAGACCTGAGAGTTTTAATTGGCTTCTATCCAAAATCCATGTACAGCAAATCAACTTACTTAGTTTCCGATGTATACATTTTACAACTAGTTTATGTTTGAGGGTTAACCAGGAAGTAACATTGCTTAAAATTAGATTTCTATGGACCCTTTGTGTGTGTGTATATATATATATATATACACACTATATATATACACACACACACACATACACACACACACATATACATACACATCTATGCACAGTGAGCAATTGGTATGCTTTGCTCTGAAAAATTTTCTTGGCAAAGTTATCACAGCCATACCCTGTGGTCGTGTTTTTTGGAGTGTGGTCTGTGAACCACTAGGATAAGCATCACCTGGAAAATTTGCTAAAAATGCAGATTCCTAGGTCCCACCTTAGGCTTTCTAAACCAGGAGATGGACCCAGCATCTGCTGGGCAATTCTTTTGCATGCTAAAGTTCTAGAACTCCTGATCTATGTCCAAAAGCGAGTCTTTTCAGAAAAATCTTGGGCTTACCCGTAGGTATGGTTTGAGCACACCTATGGTTTTTCTTGTCTGCTAATTAGGTTTCTTAATTTCCCTAAGAATATGCCAACTATTTTTCTTCCCTCTTCCCTCTCCCTTGGTCAACCTTCAAAGAACATGGACTTGCTATTAACCATTGACACAGAAAACCTATGTTCCTGATTTTCTTATTGCCTTTGCTACTAGGGAGCTCAACCTCAAATTTGGGGTCTATTAGAGGCCATTGTCTGGGCATTTATGGCAAATTTTTGTGTTCCAACCTCGCTCTTGGCTTCATCTTCTTTTTCCAGAATTGTTTTTCCTTTCCCTCATCTCATTGAAAATTTCTATTGTCCTGTCTGCATTTCTGGCAACCACCTCAAGCACTTTTGTTTGGAGTGAAGTAAGGTAAAAAGAAATAATTTTTTAAAATTAGCACTTATATTGTTTTCAGGTAGACATTATTGAATAAAATAAGGTCTGCTTATTGTCAAAAGAACAAAGAGTTACATTAAAACCAAGGAAGAAAAATATTGTGAGACTAGGACCTGTATTCATCTAACACATTCGCTTTTATCTTCATTTAGCAGTTAAAGATAAAAATGAAACTACATTAGGAGCCCAAGCAATGGGCTTACCCTTAAATCCGATGCTGTTGACATTTCTAACTTGCAATGATATATATACACTATATATTCTACATACAAATTTTGTTATGGACTGAATGCTTGTGCCTCCACTCCAAATTCATGTATTGAGGTCCTAACTCCCAATGTGACTATATTTGGAGGTATGGTTTTATAGAAGTAATTAATGTTAAGTGAGGCCATATGGGTGGGGCCCTATTTTGATAGGATTAGTGTCCTTTTAAGAAACACCAGAGAGCCCTCACTCTCTCTCTTTCTTCACCCTGTGAGGACATAGTAAGATGGCCGTCTGCCAGCTAGGAAGAGAGCCCTCACCAGAACCTGACCATGCTGGGACCCTGATCTTAGACTTCCTGGTCTCTAGACCTATTTGAAAACAAATTTCTGTCGATTAATCTATGCAGTCTGTGGTATTTTGTTATAGCAGTCTGAGCAGACTAATACAATGTTTTTAAAAACAGACAAGCAAGTATGAAAGATAAATAATTATCAGCTCTTTGTTACCAAAGTTCAACTCGATCTTTCAACAAAAGAATTAGGCACTTATTGAAAGAAAATAAAACCAAGAGAAGAAGAATATACTATTTGGAACACCTCCTAGGAGTTCTGGGTTAAAGTGCAGATTTACTAGTAAAGCGAAAATTTACTATTCTTTCCACATCCAGGAAATACAAAGGCAAAATAATGAACCTATGCCTTCTGTTTAGCAACCTGCAGTCCTAATTCAGCCACCTGCTTCAGTTGAAAGGCACTACCTTTGGCCTTTCCAAGTGAAATCTGGCATCTATCTACCCTTAAATGCCAGTTAACCAAAATACGTATGGAGAGGTGATTGCGTGGAGTTAATTTTCTACTTTTGATATGGGAGTCAGAAGTAGAAAATGAATCCTGTATTGAATCACCCACTAAGGCGAAGAGTGTCTCCAGGAATGCCGGTTTCTCAGGTCACTCCAAATGCATCAGTCCCGTCGGAGACACTAATTAGGTCTCTGGGACAGTCTCAGGCTTAGAGCATTTACCTGCAATCACAGTTGTATGTGCTGAGATAGATTGGAAAACTACCTGATGAATCCCTAGCATAACAGAGACACTAAAAATCTTCCCAACAAGGAGACCAGGGCCATATAAACTGAGAGAGGGATTTCTTCCAGGAGCTATTTAAATAACTTTATATAGATGCCCTAGTATTCTTGTTCCTAATTAAAATTAGTTTAATATGCTCCCCTGGGTGGGCAGTTGTCCTTAATTCCTTTCCTCACTCCACAAATCACTATGCCATAGAGACGTGTGAGCCCCCACGTGAGACGCTGGAGAAGTAGCTTAAGGGGCTGGGGAGCTCTGGCCATTGAAGTTTGTCTCTCACCTACTTTGAAGTCCTGGGACAGTACTAGGGTCTGAAGAGGAGAGAGATGAGTCCTAGGAAAGAATGAATTAAGATGAGGTTTATTGATGATGCAATGAAGGGAACTGCGTTTAGGAGGGAAGAAGAATTTCACTTTTATACTATTCTCTGTAACAGGTTCTTATTATAGCCAGTTACTGATGCCCACCCAAACTACCTCTATGATCCTAGGTAAGTGTTACAGAGAGCCAGTCCCTATTTTTAAGATCCTGATAAAGGCAGTGATCTGCTCTTAATTCATCACTTATTTTGCCACCTAATCAGGCCTCCTACTGTTTATGATCTTATCTCTTCTCAATTTTAATATCTGCTTCAACACCTTGTCGCTTACATCTCTCTCACACTTCCTGCCATTTCTAGAGTCCAGGACTTTCAGCTCCTCCCCTTTGCAGTCACCCACAAGAAGCACCCATATCAATTAATGCGATGGGGTCCTGGCGTTATGCTAAACCTTTTGCTTACATTATTTCATATGCATTAAACAAATGCATGACAGGGGCTACCCTTTCCCCAGTTTTACAAATGAAGAACCAGGGTTGGAGGGTGACTTGCCCAAGTCACAGAGTGAGGCATTTGTTGACTTTGCTGTGCCCTCCCTCACTGTAGCAGAAGCACTGCTTCATTCTGGATTTCTGAAAGCACCAGGCATGTCACCTCCTTAGCATTTCCTCTACTCTCCATCCTTCCCTGAAAAGTCAGAAAAAAAGAGAGATTTCATCACTAGTCTAAAATGGACCCATGCCCTTTGCCTTGATTCTATCCCTTTCCATTTTATAAGATTTTTTCCCTTCCATTTCATTTTCTGTACCTTTAATCTTTCATTATCCACTCATTCCTTTTCATGAAAAAGCTTTTGTCCATTCATCTCCCTGTGCAAAATAATATGGAACTTGAGTAGGAAGTCCTTCTCAATGATTGACATGGCAGAGTGCTGACCTCAGGAAGCTCAGGCACTGAAAGGAGAGACAAGGTATAAGTAAGTGTTGCATGAACATGAGAGATGCAATCATTGTGACTAGAGTTCAGGGAAGAAGGCATTCATCATCAGCGAGCTGGTAAAAAGGTTTCATGGAGGGCCTGGGCTAGAAGGCTAGGTCTAGGAGGATTGCTGCAGGCAGAAATTGGAAAGGGGGCACCAGCCAAGGGGAATAGCATAAGAAAAGGCATGGAGGCAGGAAAGCCTAGAGAGTATCTGGCAAAGAGATTTTCCAGTTTTGGGGGGCACATGGAACATCTAGGGAGTAGTAGAGTATAAGGTATATGGCAGAGGATTGTGAATGCCATCCTAGTGTAATGTCTTGTAAGTAATGGGTAGGAAAGTGACATCGTGAGAATGTGAGTTAGAGAGTTTATTCTGGTGGCAAAGTTCAGGATGGACCAGAGTGTGGTGATGTGAAGGCCAGAAGAAGAGTTGAGAGGTTGTTTCTGAAGTTCAGGTTAGAACCACTGGGCTCCTGTCCTGTCCTTGGGTGGGAGCAGCAGAAATGGAACAAAACAATTGTTTGACATATTGGAGGTGAACATTGCTATTGTCTTGAGTAAAGGAGAAGGGAACATCAAAGGTATCTTTGAGCCTGAGCTCAGGTACTGAGAAAATGAAAAATGAGAAAAGGAGAAATGGGAAGTGATGAGGAAGACTCAGAAGGCTGAGAGGGGTAAGACGTGGGTTCAGTTCTCATTATGTTGATGTTTCAAGGTCAGTGGCCAGTGGGACAGTCAGAAGAGGCTGGATCCAGCTCGTGCATTGACATCTGGCTGAAGGCTCTGGAAAACAGAGTTGGAGATAAATGGTTGAGAGCATTTTGCCTGTGGGTGGAAGCTCTTTGAAAGTGCACAGCTCTGGCTGGGGCGCTGGCTCATGCCTGTAATCCCAGCACTTTGGAAGGCTGAGGCGGGAGGATTGTGTGAGGCTAGGAGCACAAGACCAGACTGGGCAACATAGGGAGACCCCACCTCTACAAAAAATTGTTTTTAAAAAGTAGCCAGCCATGGTGGTACATGCCTGTGCTCCCAGCTACTCAGGAGATTGAGGTCTGAGGTTAGAGGATCGCTTGAATGTGGAAGGTTTGAGGCTGCATTGAGCAGTGACTGTGCTACAGCATTCCAGCCTGCGTGACAGAATGAGACTTTGTCACCAAAAAAAAAAAAAAAAAAAAGAGAGAGAGAAAGTGCAGACCTCAGTGAATAGGGGCAATGATACTGAGCAGAAACCAATTATATTGACCTTTTTAACCCAACCCTATTCTGGCTTGTGATAGGTGCTCAAAACATATAAACATACTGAAGAAATGAATGAATTATGAGATGCTCAATGTATGTTTGCTAAATGAATAAAGCAACAAATGAAAAAATGACAGATGATGAATTTATGGAAGCCCGTATAGACAAATGAAAACAGAATAGGACTGAGGGCTCACTATTAGAAGTATCATGTGAAATGTATTTTTACAAAAGTTCATGAAGGACTTGAAAACATCTTTGTTAGACAAGTAGCTGGAGGCTGTGCTGCAAGCATGCTTCCTTGCATAGAGTAGCCAATGTGCCCTCTCTCTGCTCTGTGGGGATTTCTGGGACATTGCAGAGGTTTTCTGGCTTCTGAACCTCTGTTTCCTGGCTGCAGCTGGGTTCTGGGCCATCTTTTGTTTCACTCAGTTTCACATCAGAAGATCCTCTTGGATGTTGGCTCTCAGTTGGGAAATGGAAACTATTTGTGCTGCCATGAAGGAAGCTTTCTGCATCTGGCAGGGTCTCCGGACTGGAACCAGCATAAAGAGAAAATTAGGAAATAATCAAGCAGGCTGTGGTCTTGGTGTGTTTTATTGTTAGTATTCCAGTTACTGGGAGGATGTCTAAAGCTCTTCCCGGTTTACTGTCTTGAAAATTAAAAGAAAAGACTAGCAACACTCCATACAGCTCAAACTCATCAGCATAAACATCCCAGCGAGAAGGGCCATAAGAATCTGTGAATAAAGCAAGATGGCCTGGGTGATCAATGCGGGCTGGCAGGATGGTTTTCCATTTGCTCACTGCTTGGCTGGCACAGGCTTGCAGCAGCAGAACAAAGCCTATTTTGTGCTTCCCAAAGCACCCCTGCTGTACTTTCGAGGGTTTTTCTTTTCCCCAGACGCCTGCTTTAGGGACCTTTAGCCCTTTCCTTCAAATTAGGCCACTGTTTAGCTGACATTTGGCATAACAAGGGGCCATGTCTATTTGATACTTATAATTTTTGCATGTCCAGTGGGGAGGTAGAAACCCATGAGATATAATTTAAGGATATAGAGCACTCCCTCCACAGCGAAGAGTCCCACCCAAAGGCTAATGTATCTGAAATCCTTCCAGAATATTTTTATAAAGCAGAGCTGGTCGATCCCACTGCTCCTGCTCTAGGGTCCCTTCTCTATCACCTCCAGTGAGTGGTGACCCCATACGGCCTGAAGACCTTCAAGGACAGGATGCCAGCCCAGGAGGCAGCCTGCTGCATGAATCAACAATGCTCGCTCCTTATTTCAGAAAGTTCCAGCAATGATTGAATTAAAATCCACCTCCCTGGGTTGCATCTAATACTTCTTCCACATAACAGTTTTTTAAATATTTGAAGAGAACTAGTGTGTCACCATTTGCCAAACTAAATATCTTCAGCTGTTTCTCATTGGTCATGATTACTAGCACAGATTAAAGCCGATATTGTCCTCCTGCTCTTCCTCCGTCCCACTCACTCCTCTTTTAATTCCCACAAGTATTTTTGCATCTACATGTGCCAGAAACTGTGTTAGACATTGTTTCCCTCCATTATATAACATGTACACTTTAAAGGGAAGTACAGAACTAACACATAAGCCGTGTGAGGTCATGAAAGAGCCCATACTTCAGAGTTATGTAGATCTGAAGGATCTCAATTCCAGTCTCAGTGTGTCTTTCCTTTGATTTGATTTGCTTAAAGCTTTTTCTTTATTTTTAGTTATTATGGGCACATAACAGCTGTCCATATTTATGGGGTACATGTGATATTTAGATATAAGCATACAATCATAATGATATGTCCTTCCTTTTAGCTGCAGGATCCTTTCAAGTTTTTGTTTTTGTTTTTGTTTTAAGACTGAGTCTCGCTCTTATTGCCCAAGCTGGAGTGCAGTGGTGTGATCTTGGCTCACTGCAACCTCCGCCTCCCAGGTTCAAGGGATTCTCCTGCCTCGGCCTCCTGAGTAACTGGGACTACAGGCGCCTGCCACCACGTCTGGCTAATTTTTGTATTTTTAGTAGAGATGGGGTTTCACCATGTTGGCCAGGATGGTCTCGATTTCCTGACCTCGTGATCCGCCCACCTTGGCCTCCCAAAGTGCTGGGATTACAAGCATGAGCCACCACGCCTGGCCCCTTCAAGTTTTTTAAGCAGGATGAACATCAATTTCCTTATTCATAATATGAAGGCAATAATCTATCTCTTTGGAGAGAATGTGTGCAAATTGCCTGACACATCACCTGGACTGAGCGGGAACTCAATCATGGAATGATTTGGCCCATTAAACCACACCCTTACGTCAAATAAGAGCATGGAATAGTCTTGATCATCAAAATGTACCAGCTACAAATCGACCATCTGTGAGCCTGTTCAGCATGCCACCTGTGTTTTCATTCATGTTACTGATAAAAGTGTCGACCAGGATGTGACCTGGGAGAGAGCCCAGTGGCCCTTTCCAAGGACACTACTCCCTTGCACCTTTGTTTTGTTAATAAGTATTTTTTGGTCAAGGGCACTGAACTGATCATAAGCAGAACTGGGTTCTTTCCGGTCTATATTTCTCCATCTCTTTCACGTAGATATTGCGAGAGCTTTTGTCAACTGCACTGCTGAAATCCAGATAATCTATGCGTATATCATTCTCCTGATACAGTAATCAAAAGATTCTGTTTTTCTCCCATGCATTCTCTTTTGAAAGGTAAACACCTCCGGGAAGGCTAACATGTTGTATTAATCCACACTAAAATGTTAGTGGCCTAAGAGAGCCCTTTCCATCTGATTCAGGTGGGAATGGGAAGGTTACTGGATCCTGGGGGAGGTGAAGGGGGTTTGTTAATATAAAGGCAAAAAGTGCATAGCCACAGCAGAATGGGGAGTGGAAACAAGTCTTATTGACTCAGTAAATGAGCTCAAGAATTAGCCCATGCACAGATCCACATTTTACATCGAGAAAAAGATGTGTAACTGATGACATAGCCTCTGAGGATTCCAGGACACACTCACAGATATGTACTTCTCTCCCTTTCTGTTCTGAGAATCACCACATTCCTCAAGTGTCAAATGTACCTTACATCCCAGCCCCAACAAGAGAGGTGGTAAGTCCCTATTGCGACAGATATCCAAGTTCAGCGTAAACCTAAGATCCTCATTAACAGTAAAAATAGCAATCAGCATTTACGGGGGGCTCACGATGTTCTGGCTGCTGTGCTAGGCACTTTATATGCATTACCTCATAATTCTCACAATAAACCTATAAGGGAGGGATCGTTATCATTCTTGTCTTACAGTTGGGGTAACTGAGGGTCAGAGATCCTAAGCAATTTACTTAAAGCCACACAGCTACACAGAAAACAGAACCAGGGCCCTGTCCCAGTACGACTTAACTCCAAAGAGCTTTTAAATCTTTAGACAAATTGTGGCTCCCAGTCTTGTTTCAGGATTTATTATTTGACAATTGTGGCTGCACTAGCATGGACTCCAGGGTTGGCCCCAGAGAGATGCTGCCACTGGGCCGCTTTTGGCCCCCCTCCACCTGCTCTGTGGCAGCTCTCACCTCCTGGATATTGTGTGCTACTATGGTCCTCCTAGGTGGCCTGGCCACAGCATCGATGGCCGTGGTGCTGCCCCAGTTCAACTTGCAGCTCACACCCAGGGAGACATCTGCTTTCTGGACCTCTGCTCTTTGGAACTCATACTGCTGGGAAGCCGCCCTCAAAATTGTTTTGGAAATGGGCGGTGGTGTCTTGGAACGGCCTGACTGGGGGCTGAATCTCATTACTGACAGAATTGTGACCTTTCAGCAGAATATGGAAAACGGCATGGATATAATATGCAAAAATGATGTCAGTGCTGTGATATGGGAGGGAAAGGATGGCCCATGTGGGATATTTATTTTAATGATATCATCACTATTTGTTATGTGGTTTGAATTAAATAGAAGTCTTTGAGTCTAAACCCCACCAGTGATCTCTCAGAACATTCCCTTGTTTTGTCTGGTGTCATTTAGCTCTCAATCTGCTGCGTTTCCTGGATGAACAGAGCCCTTGGTATGACTTCTTTGTTCTGATGTCTTAAACTCAGAAATAAGGGGGCCTTTATTTTTAATCTAATTGTACCCATATTGATCCAAGATACAGGCATTCTTTAATGAGAGCAGGAAGGAATGTGATGTTTAAACTAAGGAGACAGGCAAGATGGAGCCCAAATTCTAGACAATCTGCTGAGAGTTGGAACACACACATACTCCTCTCTCTGTTTTTCTCTCTCACTCATGTGCCCTGAAGTGGAGATGAAAATGTCTAGTCACAAACAGATTACAAAAATACAAATGTGTTTACAGGACTTTTTTGGCAAGTTTTCAAAGGAATGGCTGCCTGGTTGAAGCTGAGGGCCCTTCAGTTCTACCAGGTGACTGAGCTGCGTGAAGCAGATGCCCCTTCTGGGCTCCCAGCTGCTGTTCTGTCCGAGCTGCAGAACTAGAGAAGGTTTGCTAATCATAGCCCTAATGGTAAAGTCAATACGATAGCCCATGACCCCACCTTCCATTTACAATGCATTTTCATGCTTTATGTATATTGCTTCGTTTGATCTTTTCTATAGGGGTGAGAAAGAGACTTGTCAAGGTTAAGGTCACTAATGTCTCCATTTTATATATAAAGAAACAAACCCAGAGTGAGAGCCTTTCCATAGACACACCTGTAGCTAGTGGTAAACACTAGAAGCCTAGGCTCTTGAGTGTTAGGCCTGGTTGGCCATCAGGACCCAGGTGATTACATTCTCACCAGAGGCAGAACTGGGTTCAGGTGCTCTGCACAAATGGCCCATTGCAGAAAATCTGGTGAGCATCCCCACTGCAAAGGCCAGTGGTACACTGCTGCGGGAACTAGCCATCACTCTGGGCTGAGCTCTGCGTGAAGCACTTCGGGCACTTGAGGGCAGAGATGGGGAGGGTGGTCATGTGCGAGGGCTGCCATAACCCAGTACCACAGACTGGAAGCTTCAAAACAGAAATTAATTGCTCACAGTTCTGGAGTCTAGAAGTCCAAGACCAAGGTGTTGGCAGGGCCGGTTTCTTGCGGCCTCTCTCCTCGGATCGTAGATGGCTACCTTCTCCCTCTGTCTTCACTTGATCTTTTCTCTGTGTATGCCTGTCTCCTAATCTCCTCTTTTCGTAAGGACCTAGGCATTGGATTAGGAGCCCACCCTAATAACTTCATTTTAACCTAATTACCTCTTTAAAGACCCTATTTCCAAAGAGGATTCCATTCTGAGGTACTGGGGATTAGGACTTCAAGATATGAATTTTGGGGAACACAATTCAGCCCCTAACAGTTAACAAGAAGTTTATAGGGTACGAGGAGATTCAGAAGGTACCCAGGGCTGTGCCAGGTGCATTCATTCCACAGCGCTGCTCTCTGCCCAGCCCTGAGCTCAGCCAACCATCTGCCCCATCACAGCCAGGCAGGGCACCTCGGGTGCCATGCAACCTTTACAAGTTCCAGCAAATTGTCACCAATGCTGGTCCACAGGGCTGAGAGAAGGAAGACAGCCTAGTTTGTTCTCTTTGGTATGCATACAAATCCCTTGGAAACCTTGTTGAAGCCAGATACTTGGACTTCATCTCAGAGATTCTTGGTGGCTCCAAGAATCTGCACTTCTAATAACCTTCCAGGTGAGGCTGATGCTATAGGTCCACGGACCACACTTTGAGTGGCACTGCCATAGACACTCTGGGAAATTGTCCTCCTTAAATCCAGCTCCACTTTATTATTTAGCAGCCTCTGAATGATGAATAATGCGTGTTCTAAAAGCTGTCTTCCTCAGGTTAGGCCAAGAGTGCAAACCAAGATCTCATGGTTCATTTTACAGACTTGGGTGCTGTGGTTGTACAAAAACCACATCCAGTCCATTCTCCTAAAATGTTTTTAGTCCTCCTGTCCTTGTAGAGGAGAAGACCATGAGGAGTAGAAGAATGCTTGTCTCCATGAAAACAAAGAGCATGTGACCCACCACTCTCTATTGCTGGGTACTTTCATAGTTATACTTTTGCTTTTATACGATAACAAGACAACATTGCCAATGAAGGAAAACATCGTGGCGCTGGTGGGACACACTTCATGAGTGCTTAGTCTTGAGTATTTGTAGCTAAAAGAAGGGTCTGTGTTCTGAAATTTCATTTGAAAGGAGGTCATTTTGTATTCAGAACAACTCTTCCAAATAAATAGTTATAAATAGTCATTTCACAAAAGCCCATTTAACCTATAATGTGACTGAAGTATTTACATCGTTCCTAACCACTCTGTCTTAGAGGAAAGTACATGCCAAGTTTCAACTGAGAATACCCAAAGCAAACATTTCCCTCAATGACTTAGATGGGGGAAGGGAGAAGAATGAAGCAGTGAGTAGAGCTAAGATGCCGGGGAGTAACTTGTGAGAAAGCAGGAACGATTACAAAGCAGAAGTCAGGACTGTGGGCATTAGACTAAGTACTTTTGGACTTATTCCCTTGTTAGAGCTATTTATTGTATGTTATTTCCTAACAGAAATTATATCATTTACTGCTGTGCAATTCACGTGTGTTAATCTTGTCTCCTCAGCCAGATTATGGTCTTTACAGTCTAGCGCTATGTATGATATCTCCATTGTCTTTTGAGGGGCCTCTTGAAAATCAATGGATTACCCTTTCTTAGGCTGACTAGGTCCCAGCAGGGCTCAGCAGCCCAGTTATAAGGAGCAGTGGAATCAGATTGTAAAATTGGAGAGGTGTCTAGAAACAGTTTTATTCACCTTTTTGTGTGGTACCAGGATAGGTTGATGTAGGACCATGGAGAACAGTCAGTGGAATTACTAGAGATTCCCACATTGAATAGGTCTGGTGCCCATTCTGGGAGCTCCCTGGAGATGTGATAGGCTGAAGCTCTAGTGGAATGAGTTGGGTTTATCCAGTGAGGCCTCCCTGTGTTTGGCTTGACTGTGGTTGCCTTGTTGATGGCATGACTTGCAAGTTATTCAACTCCAAAATCTCTGAACCTCATGCTCTCCCTAACTTCAGGAGATAAAAAGAAATTGTCCTAATTATATTCCTTCTTTGCAAAGACTTTCCTGTAGGAGATAGAGCACTAAACTAGCAGTTAGAATATTTCAGTTTTAATCCCTGTTTTTGCTTTCAATGTGTGGCATTAAGGTATTTAATTCACCTCTTAGTATCTCGACCAATGGCCCTCAAGATTTCTTTCAGCTGTAATCCTATTATTACACTTGGAGCTAACCAGAAAAATAATATTATGGAAAATAATAATAGGCAAATAGCATTATTTGAAAGAAGCAAGTGCGCCCATCGTCACCATTTCTATCCAACATTAACCTGGATAGAAAGGTTCAAGCTGATGCATTGAGGGATGGTAAAGAAACAGAATGTACAAATATTGAAAAGGAAGAAATAGGCCAGGCATGGTGGCTCACTCCCAGCACTTTGGGATGCCGAGGCAGGCGAATCACCTGGGGTCAGGAGTTCGAGACCAGCCTGGCCAAGATGGTAAAACCACATCTCTACTAAAAATACAAAAATTAGCTGGGCGTGGTGGCTCATGCCTGTAATTCCGGCTACTTGGGAGGCTGAGGCAGGAGAATCGCTTGAACCTGGGAGGCAGAGGTTGCAGTGAGCTGAGATCACACCACTGCACTCCAGCCTGGGCAACAGAGCAAGACTCTGTCAAAAAAAAAAAAAAAAAGTAAAGAAAAGAAATAAAACTGATGACATTATGCAGATATATGGAGGAGTCCAAAAATATTCAACAATATTCTCATTAATAAAGTGAGTGTAGCACTAGCAGGACCTTGTGGAGAATTACAAAAACCAGAAATAAACAGAAAATGTAATTTTAAAGATTCTATTTAAATCATATCAAAAATATGAAATAGGAATAAATCTAACAAAGATGCATAACACTTCTTTGCACATAAAGAAGCATTAAGATAAATTAAATCTAAATCTATTGGGGGTGGGAATACTGTGTTCATATATTATCAATATTGTAAAGGTGTTAAGCTCTCTCCAAATTGATATATGTATTCAATGCAATTTCAGTTCCACTAAAACAACCAATTTATGAAGAAGAAAAAATGTGGAAAGAGTTTTTCTCTCGGTTACCAAGACCTGTTTTTTTTGTTTGTTTGTTTGGCTGTGGTTTTTTTTTCTCTTTTTTTCTGAGAAGCAATCTTGTTCTGTTGCCCAGGCTGGAGTGCAGCGGTGCCATCTCGGTTCACTGCAACCTCTGCCTCCCAGGTTCAAGTAATTCTCCTGCCTCAGCCTCCAGAGTAGCTGGGATTACAGGCGCGTGCCACCATTCGCCGCTAATTTTTGTATTTTTAGTAGAAATGGTGTTTCGCCATGTTGGCCAGGTTGGTCTCGAACTCCTGATCTCAGGTGATCCGCCCGCCTCGGACTCCCGAAGTGCTGGGATTACAGGCGTGAGCCACCGCGCCCGGCCCAAGACCTGTTATAAAGCTTGACATTAGCACAACTGTAGTCAAACAGCAGGCAACAGCACAGAGCCCAGGAGCAGACGCACGTGTGCTTATACTACGGTATTTATGGCAAATAAATACTATACGCAGTGGGTAAAGATGGTCTTTTCCTAAACAACGCTGCATCAAATGAATATCCATGTGGAGGAAAACAGATTCATCCATTTCTCTCACCAGAGAGAGAAGTTCCAATTGGATTGAGATTTAACGGGAATGGCAAAACAATTGAGCTTTACAAGATAATATAGAATAATCTCTTTTTGATGTCAAGATGAAGAAAAAACTGTTAAACAGAACACCAAAAGCACTAGGTACAAAGAGAATAGTGATAGAAAAGGAAGAGAAACCAGGACAGAGGCCCAGTGCACAATTGAAGTCAGAGGAAATGCAGCAGCAGTTTTAACTGAGAAATACGAGCGAGTAAGGAGAAAAGCCAAGGAACTGTGGAGTGTGAGAGGCTGAGGGAAGAGACTGCTGTCAGGAGGGAGTGTTCGCAGGGCCACATGCTGCGGGGAATTCCAGTACTATGAGGTCTGGGACGTGTCCGCTGGGTTTAATGAGAGGAAGGGCCGCTGGTGAGAGCAGGCGGAGGCAAGTGGAGGATGAATGCCAGAGCCGACTGCAGGGGCTGAGGGCGGAGGGAGGCGGAGGAGGAGCCCAGAGTCGAGACGATGCTTCCAAGCTTTTAGCCTTTGCAGAGGTGGTGAGAGACGAAGTCATCATTACAGTGGCGGGGATTATTGTTGATGTTGTTGGGTTTTTTTCTTTTTTCTTTTTCTTTTTTTGAGATGGAGTCTCGCTCTGTTGCCCAGCCTGGAGTGCATTGGCGCTATCTCGACTCACTGCAACCTCTGCCACCCGGGTACAAGCGATTCTCCTGCCTCAGCCTCCCGTGTAGCTGGGACTACAGACGCCCGCCACCACGCCCAGCTAATTTTTGTATCTCTTGTAGAGATGGGGTTTCACCATGTTGGCCAGGTTGGTCTCCAACTCCTGTGTTCGTGATCCGCCCGCCTTGGCCTCCCATAGTATTGTTGTTTTTTAATGAGAAAGTCTTGTGTGTGCTTAATGCTGATGGGAGGGATTAGAGTGAAACTGGGGTGGGACTTCAGATGTAGGAGAGAAAGAGCAGGAGGTTATGGTAAGAGGAGACACCTGAGAAAGCAGGGGTCATGGGACTTCTCTGCAGCACACAGCGGGAGGCACTAGCCTCAGCCTGAAAGAATCTCTCCTTTCATGATAGGAGGATGGAGGAAATGATATGAATGAATCCAAATTAGTGTGTACGTTTGGTGTCAGGAGTTGAGAGGTTTTTCCAATTGGTAGAATTCTATTTTTTTCCTTGATATTACTACTAACAATTATTGATACTTGCTAATAGGTTCTACTCTATTGCAGGCATTCTATCTATATCAACTCATTTTATCCTGGGAACAGCCCGGCTGTCTCTGTTTTATAGGCAAGGAAAGAGAAACACGGAAATAGGATCAATAATCTGCCCCAGGTCACAAGGAACCCAGAGTCACACCAGGGAAGCCTGGAGCCCCCGTCAACCACTGCCTCACCCACAGTTTGTCTTCATTCCCTGAGAAGGAGAGGATTCGATGATAGAAGACAAGGGAGAGTCCCCTCTATCTAGGGAGACTCACAGAGCTTTCCAGGCGGGGTCAGGGGCTGGAGGGAGGCTGGGGACTATGCTTCATTGGCCCCAAGGAGAAGATCTGAAAGTATTTTAGGTCAGCAACAACCAGAACTCAAACTGGCTTCTGAGCAAAGGAAGAGCTTCAAGGAGGATACAGCACTCCTCCAAGTCCAACCGCAAGAAGTTGTTTAAAGAAGCTACCTAGTGCTGCCTCTTGATAATTATATCACTATTTCTTCCTTTTCTGATTGTTTTTTAAGGAAAGAATGTGTTCTTCTTTAGAATTACCCTTGGAGAAAAGGCTAGAGGGAGATTCCAACTCCTAAATTGTCATTTGAAATGGGTAAATGATGGATAAACATAGTAGACCTGTGAACAGAGGAGGTGAAGCCAAGCCATTAGGAAGAGGTGGAATGAAATTCTGGACTTATTGACCAAATTATGGAACTTTAACTTTATAGGAACACTGTGCTTCATAGAGAACTGCTGAACTGTCAGTGTTATTTATATCCCTAGGCAGGCACTCAGGGGCACCCTGTGAGCCAAAAACGATGACTCAAACTTCCAGTCTCCATAAGCCAGACAGACATAAACACTCCCCTGATCACCACACTCCCCAGCACGTTAATGCACATTCTCAATAAACTCCAGTTGATAGACTGGTTGATCAAATGACTGGAATCTTTCTCACACTCAGCCTAGATTTTAAAATTTGAAACAAGATTGGAACAACCTAAGAAATTGTCATATAAAAGCAAAAGTGCTCTAGGAATTTTCAAAGTGTGCAGGGAGTACCAATCGTGTTTATATAGTCAGATGTTGATCACATGGTACTGAACCAAAAGATCAACAGGGACTCAAAGATTGGCCAGAAGAGTAGTATTGAGTTTGCATGTGGTTAGATGCAAGTGAGTGCATGCAAGGGAAATGAACCTGTCTTGTAAATGACTATGAATCAAAAGTATCTGAGACAAGCCTCAATCAATTTAGAAAGTGTTTTTTGCCAAAGTTGAGGATGTGGTGTGACCCAGCTTCAGGAGGTTCTGATGACATGTGCCCAAAGTGGTTGTGGCACAGCAGAGCATAGCTTGGGGGGACTATGGGGCGTCTATGTCATAGGTAAATAAGACAGTCGCATTCTTTTGAGTCTCTGATTATCCTTTCACTGAATATACAATTTACATGTGAAGGGGGGTTAGAGGAATAGTCACTTTTGCCTTAGTCTGGCTTAGTGAATCTGCATTTTTTACCTAAACATAGGGCAAACGAAGCAATCAGACATGCATCTGTCTCAGGTGAGCAGAGGGATGACTTTGAATTCTCTCCTTTGTCCCGCACTTGTGAAGATCAGCTATCAATTTACATTGCCAGGGTGAAATTCAACAGAACTGTTTTAGGGTAACCATCTTGAGGCCCCCAAGGAATTTCCCTGTGGAAAAATTGTGATGGAGGTATGTGGCTTTTTAATCTTTGTAGCTGTCTTATTTAGGAATAAAATGGGAGGCAGTTTCGCCTGACACACTGCCCATCTTGACTTTTCCTTTCACTTAGTGATTTAAGGGTCCCAAGATTTATTTTCCATTCACATGACCAACATTGAAATAATTGTCACAACCTAGGAGAGGGCTTAGGAATCGCCTATAAAATGTTCAACCCATTGTCCTGCTGGAACCGGAAAAAACAGCCAAATAGTAAACATTTCTAGGAATGGTGTTTAAAAAAAAACAGAAAGATTGTTCTATTCTGCATCATTTCCTAAACACTTGAAATTCTACAATGAATAAATTGTACTCATTATCTCCGGGAAATAACAGAATCCATTTTTACAATTTGTATGGACCGATTTCTACAGGAAGGGCAATGATACACAGTATGGGTAGGAAGGTCTAAAGCAGAGATAGCTTGAAAGGGATTTCTTGAGGGAGGGTAGCTAATTTGGGGAACCACAATCTATGGAAAGGAGACAAGACATGAGGTAGATGAACTGGGGTAAAAGAAAGTAAGAATGGAAACTTAAAAACCTCATCCAAGGCTAGGAGTCAAAGGAAGGTTGGAAAGGCTTGGATGAAGGAGAATGGCTGAGTGCTAAGGCCATGGGCTCTAATTCTTTTATGATACAAATGTGGTGGCTGAAAGGACAGGGGATTGAGAAGGTCAGGACCATGCTGGGTTGTTAAGGAAAATGGGCACTTTCACTTTATAATGCTAACATTTGAGAGATGATAACGATTTCTTTCTACAAGATGTAATTTGTAGTCTTTGTCAGATACTAAGCCCTGAACTGGCTGAAACAAGGCTCTATGCAAGTATGGAAATTATTATGTGAAATTCACTCAAAATGTGAATTTCTGGAGACTAAGACACACCCTTATTTGAATATAGACAGAAAAATCTTTGAAATCATTGTGAATTATTTGGCTCTGCATTTGTTTAGATGCTTCACATGCTTTCTTCATAAGAGCAATAGAAACAATGGAAAATCATTTTCCCTTCAAAATGATCACACGCTTTTGCCATCTCACATGAAGAGAGAAATATTTTCTCTTTTTTACTCCATTGAAGAGTTGTTCATTTGTCCCATCTGTCCAGTTTGTGGTGAATCGTATATAAAGAGAATGGATGAAAAGGCTAAATTGGATCTAAAAAGCCCACACAAAATTCCTCAGATGGACATCCTCCACTAGAGGAACAGGTCATCAAAAATGATATGATATTTTATTTAAAATCTTCTGTGAAATAACTACCAAATATGATGGCTTTAAATTATTTAACAAAGGTCTCTGCCCTTATGATTAATTTCTTCTGCACATTTCTTTTTGTAAGCATTGCTCATTGTCAAACACTATAGGGAAAGAGTCCTGCCATTTTTGAAATGTCCCCATTTTATTTTTGCCTCTCAATTGTATTTGAGAGTCAGAGACTCTTTATTGTCTCTTCAGTTTCAGAGTAGCAGCTATTTCTGGATTTTATTTTATGTGTTATTTTTAATAGGAAGACTATTTGATGGTTCCTTATTTTTATAGAAAGAAACAATTTTAATATTTTTTTCCAAAAAGGAAAATGACTTCTCTCAGAATGCATATCTACTGCTCAAATCTGGGGGAATCTCATGCCTGATGGCATGTATAGCTGCTTTTTCATATATATTTTTTGGAACATTAGAGTTAGTGGAAATAAGAATCTTGGGGAAAGAAAATGATTACACAGGCTTTGTAGTATAAGACCACAAGAATAGAACTGAGAATCAGAGTCAATTTTCTGAATAGATTTTATATGAAAAAAGAAAGTTGCTCTTTTGGAAAGAAGTAATCCAGGTAGAGTATCTCTGCCTTGTGTGGGGACTTGAGGGCTATTCCAAGTCCCCACACCTCCTATATTCCTTGGAGAGAGAGAGAGAAGGGAGCTACCTGTGTGGTTTAGTTCACAGTGGAAATTTTTGAGGTATAAATAATTACAGAATCCATTTGGGTCTGGATGTCAGATATAGATGAGGGCACAGGCACCTGTTACACTCAGTGGCATACTTCTTATATGAAATCTGTATGTTTGGGTTCTAGGTCCCCTTCTGGTATTTGTAGTTACCAAGGTAAACCTGCATTGACTACGAATAACCTACCTGCCATGTGTGTTGGCTCCCAAAGCAAGATTTCTTTGGAGAATGGAAGATGTCTAATGGGGGGTATTAGCAGCCTTGAAGAAGAGAGGCTGGGGCCTCACGCCCTCTTGCTGGGGTGGGGAAGAAGAGGAAAGGTGGGTGCTCCTTGGAGGACTATGAAGAAATATGGGGTCTCAGGGCTAGACTAGTCAAAAAGAAGTGTAGACCCAGGATGTTAGTAGAGCAGGTAAGTGGGAACAAGCTTCAGAACTTAGGCCTGAGTTGAGACCATGAATTGAAGAATCGTTAAAAAGGGAGCACTGTGGTGCCAGGGACCAAATTTGAGTATGGTAGGTATTCTAGGTATTCTGGGAAACAGAAAGTGGACCCTTGCCCGTAATATGGGGGTCAAAACTAATACAAGACAAATGAGACACATTTGGGAGCATAGAGCACAGTCTCTTCTTCTTCTTTTTTTCTGATTATACTTTAAATTCTGGGATACACGTGCAGAACGTGTAGGTTTGTTACATACGTATACACACATGACATGGTGGTTTGCTGGACCCATCAACCTGTCATCTACATTAGGTATTTCTCCTAATGCTATCCCTCCTCTTACCCCCCACCTCCTGACAGGCCCTGGTATGTGATATTCCCCTCCCTGTGTCCATGCGTTCTCGTTGTTCAACTCCCACTTGTGAGTGAGAACATGGAGTGTTTGGTTTTCTGTTCTTGTGTTTGCTGAGAATGATGGTTTCCGGCTTCATCCATGTCTCTGAAAGGGACATGAACTCATCCTTTTTTAATGGCTGCATATTATTCCATGGTGTATATGTGCCACATTTTCCTTATCCAGTCTATCATTGGTGGGCATTTGGGTTGGTTCCAGGTCTTTGCTATTGTGAACAGTGCTGCAATAAACACATGTGGAGCACAGTCTCTTAAGCGCCAAATGATATGTCTGTGGTTTTGTTTTCTTCTAAAGGTTTGCTGGACTAGCATTGCAAAGCCTGTCCACCCTGACATGTACAAGCAGGTTAGCAACTCCTAGCAGGGCCCATGCAAGAGCCTCTTCATTTAAACCTCTTCTGGACATAGGTCTAAATTTTTTCACCAATGAGATATGATTTTTCAGACAATAAAATGCTGTTAATTAAGTACAAAGTTTGTTAAAGTTTCTAATCATTATATTTACCTAGATCATCTATGTAGAGAAAAATTATAAGAAACACCCATCAAAGATAAACTATTATTTAACTTTCTGATTTTCTGCTGTTATCAATTACTGTTTAATATAATCACTCTTAAATGTGTTTAATGGGTTCTAGAATTTCCTAGGATTTGTTCCTGGCTCCCAAATTTGTGGGACCTCCATGCAATTTGGCTCCCAAAGCACTCACAGAAACCTTCCACCTGCATTTGCCATGGGTCATGAAAGACCATAGGTGTAGACTTGTCAGGGGAAAGACCTCATCCACTCTCAATTGTTTTTTTGTTTGTTTTTGTTTGTTTGTTTGTTTGCTTTTGGTCTAAGAGGAAGAGAAAGGAAAATTTCAGTCTTGGAAAGAAAATCTATTTTGTTGTTGTTATTGTCACTTAAAACAAACATTTTATCTCTTAATTCATAGCAAACCTCCTCCATCCCATCAGCTATCTAGAAATACTGCTCATGTCCTTAACAATGGCTCTCAGAGGGTCCTGGTACATAGAGAGTTGGTCAGGTTAACCTGATTTCTATTAGGGTTTTCACGTTTTAATTTTGTTATTTTTGTTTTGTTTTGTTTTCGAATTAGAGATGGAGTCTTGGTTTTGTTGCCCAGGCTGGTCTTGTCCTGAACTGTTGGGCTCAAGCAATTCTTCCTCCTCAACACCCCAAAGTGTTGGGATTCCTGGCATGAGCTACCACACCCAGAACTAATATTTGCATTTTAAAATCACCTTTATTGAGTTATAACTTAGCTAAAATAAAATGTATCCATTCAATATGTACAGCTTAATGAGCTTTGACAAATGTGTGCCTGGGTCACATGATAGGAGTGTGGACTCCTATCAAGGTGTAAATCATTTCCATCATCTCAAAATGTTGCCTTTACCCCTTGCAAGATTCCCCAGAATCCAGAAAAACCAATGCTTTTTGTCACTGGTTTGCCTTTTCTAGAAGTTTATAAAAATGCAATTGTGGAGTATTTACTCTTTGTGTCTGGCTTCCTTTGTTTAATATACTGTTTTTGAGATTACAAGGCTTTATAATATAATTTTAATTTTAATTATTAGAGTACTATTGAGAAGGAAATTTTGAAAATCAAAAAAATATTTATTAATCATTTGGTTGAAATATAGACAGGTAAGCTATTTTTCCTTTTTCAACAAATGTGTAAATCTAATAGGGGTAAAAGACATGTCCAGAAAGAACTGTAACAGAATTATAACAATTGCAGGATACAATCAAAGAACCTGCTATGGAAGCTCACCAGGGGTGAGAGTTGATATTTGCTCTTGATCTTAATAGAAAAGCAGAACTTTCAACAAATGAAAGAATTGAGGACATTCTGGGCAGAGTTAAACTGCCTGTTATCAGGAGCTTCTCACATGTCACATGGGCGAGGCATGCTGCCTCAGGTCCAAGGGCCACACAGCCACCCACACTCTTAATACCATTTTCTCCAATAGATTGTGTCATTATCCCTTTCTCTCTTATGCCTTTAATCCTTCCCACTCTATTTTATTATCACTTTCTTTTCAGCCTTTAAATGTGCACAAGGATCTTGTCTTAGTCCTTTTGCGTTGCTGTAAAGGAATATCTGAGGCTGGATAATTTATAAAGACAAGAGGTTTATTTGGCTCACAGTTCTGCAGGCCACATAAGAAGCATGACACTGGCATCTGTTCAGTTTCTGGTGGGAGCCTCAGGCTGCTTCTACTCATGGCAGAAGGTGCAGGGGAGATGGCCTGTGCAGAGATCATGTGACCAGAGAGAAAGCGACACACACAGAGAGAGGGAGAGAGAGAGAGACAGAGACAGATACAGAGAGATCGGGAGGAGAGGGTGCCAGGCTCCTTTTAACAACCAGCTCTTGTGGGAACTAATAGAACAGGAACTCACTCATTATTGGAAGACAGCACCAAGATGTTTATGAAAGAACCATCCCCATGATCCAAACACCTCCCATTAGGCCCAGTGTCCAACAATGGGATCAAATTTCAACATAAGGGAGGTTTGGGGGACAAACATCCAAACTCTAGCAGATTTCCTATCCTAAAAAGATATTAGGTGACATTTTGTATCACTCTAGCTATAGCCCCATGTCTCCCATTTTAAGTTTCTTGAAAGAGTACTCTATGTTCTACATTGATTTTGTTTCCTCATCTTCTTCCTCTTCAACCCTCTGCAATCTAGCTTCCACCTAATCACTTCATGGAGATATCTTTGATAAAGGACATCAACAATTTCCAAAAACAATGGATATTTTCTATCTCCTATCATCCTGGCTTTCTCTGCCACATTTACTCCCAGTGACCACTTGCTTCTTGAACTCTGTTCTCCTGAGTCCTGGGACCCTGCTCTCTCTTGATGCCCCTCCTTCCTCCTGCTTAGAGTGTCTATCTCCTTTAGGGCACCAGCCTCCTCTGCCCACTGTAAACTCCAAAACCATTTAAAGGCCCATCACCATAGAGCATCCCAGACAGAGTTCTCTTTCACCCCCTTATTCATCAATAATTGATCCAATCAAGGAAATGATTCTTGACCCCACTCTCTCCTCTCTAGCCTGATTCCCTGCCTGGTCATCATGATTTCTCATCTAGATTTTTGCAGAAGCCTCCAGACTATCACCCTGCATCCTCCCTTTTAATCATTTCTCCACACAACAGACAGTGTATTAAGAAGCCATTCTGACCTCCTAGAGGCTCCCATCACTGTACAATGTAGTGCAAGCTCCTTGTGGTGTGGTACGAGGTTCACTATGTATGGTGGCTGCTGTGCTCCTAGCTTGACCACTCCACACACCCTCTTGCTCACAGTGTGGTCAGTAGAGCCTGCTGACTCCAGGTCTCTGCAAACACCAAGCTGGTGCAAGCCCTGCACCTCTGCTCAGATGTCAGCTCTGCCTCAAAAGCTCATCTCACCTTTCTCCAACAAGCATGTCCCTATCAATTCTTTATGACTCAGCTCAAGTGTCCTCTCCTTAGGGGGCTTTCCTGACCCCCAGTTTGACCTTCAGGCATCCCTCTATAGGTGATGTACTCTGTACCTATCCTACTTGTCAATTATATTGAGGTATCAGCTTCTTCCTGAAGATATAGTTTTCACAACAGCAAGGTCTCTGTCTTATTTGTCACTGCGTCTCTGCACCCAGCAAAGAGTAGTTGTTGACCTGAACCATTCCCAAGTCATGCAGTTGGCCCAGTCCTTGGCTGCTGCCTCACTCATGTGGCTCACTGGCCCTGAGTGCCTCCAGACTCGTAGTGCAAAGGCAGCTACAGTTGAACCAGGAGAAATCTGTCATCTTCCTAGTGCCTCAACCTGGGACTCTACCCAGGGGACCTTTGGACATGATCCTAAGGGTAAGGAGTCAGGGGCTTCCCAACTTCTACCCCTGAACCAGACCTGATCCCCACTGCCAGTAGGCTCTGGGGAGGAATAGAGTAGAAAGAGATGGGAAATTGTAGTCAGACCTGTGGTTAGACCCCTACTGCTATTTGATGGGGCTCAGTCAGCTCACCCTGTTTCCTATTTGGAGTCAGTTAGTTAGTAGATGCTGAAGTCAGGAAGATGGCACTCAAAATACCAGCCTTATTACTGAGAAAGGCTAATTCGAAGGATCAGGGTAGGGGTGTGTGCGTGTGTGTGTGTGCGCACATAACAATGGCTTTCTTATTCCAGTCTCCAACAAGAGGCAGACTCAGACACGCACAGTTACAGGTAACACTGCACCATAACCCCACCCAGGGCTAGTATCTCTGCCCCGCCCCACCCCACCCCACCACCTCTATTTATGGCACAGAGCAGGATGATCTATGCAGACAAGGCTGATCCCAAAGAGAGACAAACTGAACTGGCAGGCCCGATCCCAGGAAGTGGGGAGAGACCCAGGATATTATTCTAACCCACCCACTTGGAAAGAAACATCAGGGATCCTTGCCATTTGACTGCCTTGCCAGGCCTCAGCTTCTTCATCAATAAAAAGGGGGATACTTGTGTCTATTTCTCTGGGTTGTGGTGAAGCAGAAAGGAGAGGCCCATGTCCTCCCCAGGCCTCAGACACAGTGGAGCCTCTTCATCACTGGCCACACCTCAGGATGGGGGGGCCTTCAGAATGTCTCCCTAACTCTAGGAGTCAATTTCACCTGGAATCCAGAAGAATTTCCTGTGCTATCTCATTCACTCCCTGTTACTGTTGGTATGGACTTCTCTCTTCCTCATCATATCTGGCTGCTAGATGCTGTGCCAAGCGCCCCCCACCACCATGCACTACTGCACACTAACAGGTGCAATGAGACCCTTAGAACCAGTGCCTTCCTGTGGAGTATGAGTAGGGCAATTGGGAGGTAAAAATCCTACCAGGCACCAGGCATGGTGGCTCATGCCTGTAATCCCAGCACTTGGGGAGGCTGAGAGGGGAGGATCCCTTGAGCCCAGGAGCTCAAGACCAGTCTGGCATAGTGAGACCCTGTCTCTACCAAAAATTAAAAAAAAAACATAGCTGGGCATGGTGGCATGTGCCTGTGGTCTCAGCTACTGGGGAGACAGGAGGACCCCTTGAGCCAAGGAGGTCGAAGCTGCAGTGAAACATGAAAACAGCATTGCACTCCAGCCTGGGCAACAGAGTGAGACCCTGCCTTTAAAAAAAAAGAAAAATCCCACCAGGGGATAGTATAGGTGAGGAGTTAATACGTATGTGGATATGCAGCTTGGCAGTGGGAAGAGAAAAGAGGAAATAATTTTAAGGGATGACCCAGGGAGGGGCTGAGAAGACTTGGTGACAGAGGGAAGGGGGCCCAAGGTGAGGAGGTGACTAAAGAGATGACAGCCTTCCCACGATTGGAAAGTCAGGGTGGGGAGTTGCTTTGAGCACTGGTTGAGGGCAGGGATAAAGGGTTTGGTTTGGGTTGATTGGATTTTAGCAGTCAGCAGAATGAATGAGTGAAGATTTCCATCAACTATTCTGAGACATAGTTCTAAAAGTAGGGGAAAAGATGGGTCCTGTGGGAATTTGGAAGGCATTTCTTTAACATTTCTGTCTGAAGTGATGTCTTAGTCTACTCAAGCTGCCATAACAGAATACCACAGAGAGGGTGGCTCAAACAACAGAAATTTGTTCATCATAGTTCTGGAGGCTGAAGTCCAGCATCAAGGTGCTGCAGGTTTGGTTTTTCTCAAGGCCTCTCTCCTTGGCTTGTGGGTGGCTGCCTTCTCGCTGTGTCCTCAGATGGCCTCTTGAGGCCTCTTTCTCTTCTCATAAGGACATGAGTCATATTGAATGAGGGCCCCGTCCAGTAGGCCTCACTTTATTTAATCACTTCTTTGAAGGCAGTTTCATCAAATGCTAGAATTAGGGCCTCCCCATGTGGCCTCATTTAACTTTAGTCACCTCCGTAAAAACCGTCTTTCCAAAAATAGTCAAATTGGGGGTTAGGGCTTCAACATAGGAATCTGGGGGGACAAAATCCCATTCGTGTCAAGTTATCTTCAATGTTATGTCTCTAACATAAATGTAACCTGAATCCCTCTCCAGTCTGCAGGACTTATCCTTTTTAAAATTCACAGCAGAATTCCAACTGCACCCCTCAGTAGCAAGCCCCTCCCAGCTCGCTCCTGAGCCTCCTCCAGGACTGCCTGTATGTTCCCAGCAGCTACCTGGTCATCATGGTCATCTCTTGCTCAGATATCTGTGCCTCTGTTAGTCAGATCGTGTGTATCTTCCTCAAGTTCTGCCCTTCCCCCCTCCTTGATTTACCCAAAGCATGAACACAGCTCCTACCCCAATTCTGTAAAATACAGCTAGCAATAGACTCAAGTGTTCAAAAAGAGTCTAACAAGGGCTTGGCTCTAACGTGATGCAGGAAAGACATCTTATTATCTGTGTGACCTTGAGCAAGTTACCTGATCTCTCTGTACCTCAGTTTCCTTTTTTTTTTTTTTTTTTTTTTAGGGAGTACATTCTTTTTTTTTTTTCTTTAAATTTATTTATTATTATTATACTTTAAGTTCTAGGGTACATGTGCATAACGTGCAGGTTTGTTACATATGTATACTTGTGCCATGTTGCTGTGCTGTACCCATTAACTCGTCAGCACCCATCAACTCGTCATTTACATCAGGTATAACTCCCAATGCAATCCCTCCCCCCTCCCCCCTACCCATGATAGGCCCTGGTGTGTGATGTTCCCCTTCCTGAGTCCAAGTGATCTCATTGTTCAGTTCCCACCTATGAGTGAGAACATGTGGTGTTTGGTTTTCTGTTCTTGTGATAGTTTGCTAAGAATGATGGTTTCCAGCTGCATCCATGTCCCTACAAAGGACACAAACTCATCCTTTTTTATGGCTGCATAGTATTCCATGGTGTATATGTGCCACATTTTCTTAATCCAATCTGTCACTGATGGACATTTGGGTTGATTCCAAGTCTTTGCTATTGTGAATAGTGCCGCAATAAACATACGTGTGCATGTGTCTTTATAGCAGCATAATTTATAATCCTTTGGGTATATACCCAGTAATGGGATGGCTGGGTCATATGGTACATCTAGTTCTAGATCCTTGAGGAATCGCCATACTGTTTTCCATAATGGTTGAACTAGTTTACAATCCCACCAACAGTGTAAAAGTGTTCCTATTTCTCCACATCCTCTCCAGCACCTGTTGTTTCCTGACTTTTTAATGATTGCCATTCTAACTGGTGTGAGATGGTATCTCATTGTGGTTTTGATTTGCATTTCTCTGATGGCCAGTGATGATGAGCATTTTTTCATGTGTCTGTTGGCTGTATGAATGTCTTCTTTTGAGAAATGTCTGTTCATATCCTTTGCCCACTTTTTGATGGGGTTGTTTGTTTTTTTCTTGTAAATTTGTTTGAGTTCTTTGTAGGTTCTGGATATTAGCCCTTTGTCAGATGAGTAGATTGCAAAAATTTTCTCCCATTCTGTAGGTTGCCTGTTCACTCTGATGGTAGTTTCTTTTGCTGTGCAGAAGCTCTTTAGTTTAATGAGATCCCATTTGTCAATTTTGGCTTTTGCTGCCGTTGCTTTTGGTGTTTTAGACATGAAGTCTTTGCCCATGCCTATGTCCTGAATGGTACTACCTAGGTTTTCCTCTAGGATTTTTATGGTATTAGGTCTAACATTTAAGTCTCTAATCCATCTTGAATTAATTTTCGTATAAGGAGTAAGGAAAGGATCCAGTTTCAGCTTTCTACTTATGGCTAGCCAATTTTCCCAGCACCATTTATTAAATAGGGAATCCTTTCCCCATTTCTTGTTTCTCTCAGGTTTGTCAAAGATCAGATGGCTGTAGATGTGTGGTATTATTTCTGAGGACTCTGTTCTGTTCCATTGGTCTATATCTCTGTTTTGGTACCAGTACCATGCTGTTTTGGTTACTGTAGCCTTGTAGTATAGTTTGAAGTCAGGTAGCGTGATGCCTCCAGCTTTGTTCTTTTGACTTAGGATTGTCTTGGAGATGCAGGCTCTTTTTTGGTTCCATATGAACTTTAAAGCAGTTTTTTCCAATTCTGTGAAGAAACTCATTGGTAGCTTGATGGGGATGGCATTGAATCTATAAATTACCTTGGGCAGTATGGCCATTTTCACGATATTGATTCTTCCTATCCATGAGCATGGTATGTTCTTCCATTTGTTTGTGTCCTCTTTGATTTCACTGAGCAGTGGTTTGTAGTTCTCCTTGAAGAGGTCCTTTACATCCCTTGTAAGTTGGATTCCTAGGTATTTTATTCTCTTTGAAGCAATTGTGAATGGAAGTTCATTCATGATTTGGCTCTCTGTTTGTCTGTTACTGGTGTATAAGAATGCTTGTGATTTTTGCACATTAATTTTGTATCCTGAGACTTTGCTGAAGTTGCTTATCAGCTTAAGGAGATTTTGGGCTGAGACATTGGGGTTTTCTAAATATACAATCATGTCATCTGCAAAGAGGGACAATTTGACTTCTTCTTTTCCTAACTGAATACCCTTGATTTCTTTCTCTTGCCTAATTGCCCTAGCCAGAACTTCCAACACTATGTTGAATAGGAGTGGTGAGAGAGGGCATCCCTGTCTTGTGCCAGTTTTCAAAGGGAATTTTTCCAGTTTTTGCCCATTCAGTATGATATTGGCTGTGGGTTTGTCATAAATAGCTCTTGTTATTTTGAGGTACGTTCCATCAATACCGAATTTATTGAGCGTTTTTAGCATGAAGGGCTGTTGAATTTTGTCAAAAGCCTTTTCTGCATCTATTGAGATAATCATGTGGTTCTTGTCTTTGGTTCTGTTTATATGCTGGATTATGTTTATTGGTTTGCGAATGTTGAACCAGCCTTGCATCCCAGGGATGAAGCCCACTTGATCATGGTGGATAAGCTTTTTGATGTGTTGCTGAATCCGGTTTGCCAGTATTTTATTGAGGATTTTTGCATCGATGTTCATCAGGGATATTGGTCTAAAATTCTCTTTTTTTGTTGTGTCTCTGCCAGGCTTTGGTATCAGGATGATGTTGGCCTCATAAAATGAATTAGGGAGGATTCCCTCTTTTTCTATTGATTGGAATAGTTTCAGAAGGAATGGTACCAACTCCTCCTTGTACCTCTGGTAGAATTCAGCTGTGAATCCATCTGGTCCTGGACTTTTTTTGGTTGGTAGGCTATTAATTATTGCCTCAATTTCAGAGCCTGCTATTGGTCTATTCAGGGATTCAACTTCTTCCTGGTTTAGTCTTGGAAGAGTGTAAGTGTCCAGGAAATTATCCATTTCTTCTAGATTTTCCAGTTTATTTGCGTAGAGGTGTTTATAGTATTCTCTGATGGTAGTTTGTATTTCTGTGGGGTCAGTGGTGATATCCCCTTTATCATTTTTAATTGCGTCGATTTGATTCTTCTCTCTTTTCTTCTTTATTAGTCTTGCTAGTGGTCTGTCAATTTTGTTGATCTTTTCAAAAAACCAACTCCTGGATTCGTTGATTTTTTGGAGGGTTTTTTGTGTCTCTATCTCCTTCAGTTCTGCTCTGATCTTAGTTATTTCTTGCCTTCTGCTAGCTTTCGAATGTTTGCTCTTGCTTCTCTAGTTCTTTTAATTGCAATGTTAGAGTGTCAATTTTAGATCTTTCCTGCTTTCTCTTGTGGGCATTTAGTGCTATAAATTTCCCTCTACACACTGCTTTAAATGTGTCCCAGAGATTCTGGTATGTTGTATCTTTGTTCTCATTGGTTTCAAAGAACATCTTTATTTCTGCCTTCATTTCGTTATGTACCCAGTAGTCATTCAGGAGCAGGTTGTTCAGTTTCCATGTAGTTGAGTGGTTTTGATTGAGTTTCTTAGTCCTGAGTTCTAGTTTGATTGCACTGTGGTCTGAGAGACAGTTTGTTATAATTTCTGTTCTTGTACATTTGCTGAGGAGTGCTTTACTTCCAATTACGTGGTCAATTTTGGAGTAAGTACGATGTGGTGCTGAGAAGAATGTATATTCTGTTGATTTGGGGTGGAGAGTTCTATAGATGTCTATTAGGTCTGCTTGCTGCAGAGATGAGTTCAATTCCTGGATATCCTTGTTAACTTTCTGTCTCGTTGATCTGTCTAATGTTGACAGTGGAGTGTTGAAGTCTCCCATTATTATTGTATGGGAGTCTAAGTCTCTTTGTAAGTCTCTAAGGACTTGCTTTATGAATCTGGGTGCTCCTGTATTGGGTGCATATATATTTAGGATAGTTAGCTCTTCCTGTTGAATTGATCCCTTTACCATTATGTAATGGCCTTCTTTGTCTCTTTTGATCTTTGATGGTTTAAAGTCTGTTTTATCAGAGACTAGTATTGCAACCCCTGCTTTTTTTTGTTCTCCATTTGCTTGGTAAATCTTCCTCCATCCCTTTATTTTGAGCCTATGTATGTCTCTGCGTGTGAGATGGGTCTCCTGAATACAGCAGACTGATGGGTCTTGACTCTTTATCCAGTTTGCCAGTCTGTGTCTTTTAATTGGAGCATTTAGTCCATTTACATTTAAGGTTAATATTGTTATATGTGAACTTGATCCTGCCATTATGATATTAACTGGTTATTTTGCTCGTTAGTTGATGCAGTTTCTTCCTAGCCTTGATGGTCTTTACATTTTGGCATGTTTTTGCAATGGCTGGTACCAGTTGTTCCTTTCCATGTTTAGTGCTTCCTTCAGGGTCTCTTGTAAGGCAGGCCTAGTGGTGACAAAATCTCTAAGCATTTGCTTATCTGTAAAGGATTTTATTTCTCCTTCACTTATGAAACTTAGTTTGGCTGGATATGAAATTCTGGGTTTAAAATTCTTTTCTTTAAGAATGTTGAATATTGGCCCCCACTCTCTTCTGGCTTGGAGAGTTTCTGCCGAGAGATCTGCTGTTAGTCTGATGGGCTTCCCTTTGTGGGTGACCCGACCTTTCTCTCTGGCTGCCCTTAAGATTTTTTCCTTCATTTCAACTTTGGTGAATCTGGCAATTATGTGTCTTGGAGTTGCTCTTCTCGAGGAGTATCTTTGTGGCGTTCTCTGTATTTCCTGGATTTGAATGTTGGCCTGCCCTACTAGGTTGGGGAAGTTCTCCTGGATGATATCCTGAAGAGTGTTTTCCAACTTGGTTCCATCTTCCCCCTCACTTTCAGGCACCCCAATCAGACGTAGATTTGGTCTTTTTACATAATCCCATACTTCTTGCAGGCTTTGTTCATTTCTTTTTCTTCTTTTTTCTTTTGGTTTCTCTTCTCGCTTCATTTCATTCATTTGATCCTCAATCGCTGATACTCTTTCTTCCAGTTGATCGAGTCGGTTACTGAAGCTTGTGCATTTGTCACGTATTTCTCGTGTCATGGTTTTCATCTCTTTCATTTCGTTTATGACCTTCTCTGCATTAATTACTCTAGCCATCAATTCTTCCACTTTTTTTTCAAGATTTTTAGTTTCTTTGCGCTGGGTACGTAATTCCTCCTTTAGCTCTGAGAAGTTTGATGGACTGAAGCCTTCTTCTCTCATCTCGTCAAAGTCATTCTCCGTCCAGCTTTGATCCGTTGCTGGTGATAAGCTGTGCTCCTTTGCCGGGGGAGATGCGCTCTTATTTTTTGAATTTCCAGCTTTTCTGCCCTGCTTTTTCCCCATCTTTGTGGTTTTATCTGCCTCTGGTCTTTGATGATGGTGATGTACTGATGGGGTTTTGGTGTAGGTGTCCTTCCTGTTTGATAGTTTTCCTTCTAGTAGTCAGGACCCTCAGCTGTAGGTCTGTTGGAGATTGCTTGAGGTCCACTCCAGACCCTGTTTGCCTGGGTATCAGCAGCAGAGGCTGCAGAAGATAGAATATTGCTGAACAGCGAGTGTATCTGTTTGATTCTTGCTTTGGAAGCTTCCTCTCAGGGGTGTACTCCACCCTTGAGGTGTGGGGTGTCAGACTGCCCCTAGTGGGGGATGTCTACCAGTTAGGCTACTCAGGGGTCAGGGACCCACTTGAGCAGGGAGTCTGTCCCTTCTCAGATCTCAACCTCCGTGTTGGGAGATCCACTGCTCTCTTCAAAGCTGTCAGACAGAGTCGTTTGCATCTGCAGAGGTTTCTGCTGTTTTTGTTATTGTTTACTGTGCCCTGTCCCCAGAGTTGGAGTCTACAGAGACAGGCAGGTTTCCTTGAGCTGCTGTGAGCTCCACCCAGTTCGAGCTTCCCAGCAGCTTTGTTTACCTACTTAAGCCTCAGCAATGGCGGGCGCCCCTCCCCCAGCCTCGCTGCTGCCTTGCCTTGCCGCGATATCGCAGACTGCTGTGCTAGCAATGAGGGAGGCTCCGTGGGCGTGGGACCCTCCCGGCCAGGTGTGGGATATGATCTCCTGGTGTGCCTGTTTGCTTAAAGCGCAGTATTGGGGTGGGAGTTACCCGATTTTCCAGGTGTTGTGTGTCTCAGTTCCCCTGGCTAGGAAAAGGGATTCCCTTCCCCCTTGCGCTTCCCAGGTGAGGCGATGCCTCACCCTGCTTCAGCTCTCGCTGGCCGGGCTGCAGCAGCTGACCAGCACCGATCGTCCGGCACTCCCCAGTGAGATGAACCCAGTACCGCAGTTGAAAATGCAGAAATCACCGGTCTTCTGTGTCGCTCGCGCTAGGAGTTGGAGACTGGAGCTGTTCCTATTTGGCCATCTTGCTCCGCCCCCCCCTCAGTTTCCTTTTCTGTAACGTGGATATACTAAGAGGACTTAGAGCTGTGAGGGTTAAATGTGCTCATTTATGTAAAATTAACAGCACTTTATAAGGATTAGCCTTTATTATCGTTGTTGTTGATGGTGATTGTGTAGTATTTCAGGAAAACTTAAGTCAAAATCATATATCACTACCAGAATCCATGAGCCATGCTTCTCCCAGGGGTCTCCTGTTGGCCGTCATTCTGTCGTGTTTCCAGAGTGAATATCTTAAAATTGCTGAAATTGAGAAAGCTGGCAAGTTCTCCAGTGGAAGTCCCTTGTCCCCATCCTAGCTGAATCTCTGCCCTGCTTGAGTCCAGTCAGACTGGACTCAGCATCCTCCTAATGTCTGCAGATGTCCCGCTCTGCCCACAGGTCAGCACTCGCTGTCTCAAACACCTGTGCCCCTTGGTCAGGCCTTTCCCCACCACAGAGTGGGCTCTTGCCTAACACCCTCATGACCAAGAAAACAGGTTTCCTTCCAGAGCAAAGGGAGGGAAGCTAGTTCGGCCTTTACCCCAAAATGCAGAATCACTTGCAATCTCTCAAATGACAGTTTTTCCAACTTTGACAATTTTAAGATACTCACTCTGGCAACAAAACAGAAGTTTTCCTGTGTGTATTTTTTTCCACCACCCCAAGCACCAGGAGACAGAAACAGAACATTTTATCCATTCCATCATGCTGCAGGTGTGTGTGTTTACTTCTGGTGAACACACATAGGTCCTGAATTTCAGCAGTAAAGAAACAAGGAGTTGATGAGAATGGCCAGTGCAGGCATGGGGGAGACCCAATTCCCTTCACACATGACAAATGCACTGCCATATTCTGGGTGAAAACTCTGAGCTAAAAAAGGATTTATATGTTTCTCAGTGATAATATTCTGTATTCACTGAAGGTCTGCTATGAGCCAGAAAGTGTGCTACACTGTGAACGCATTTCATCTCTGAATTTCCCAAGAGTAGGCATTTATTATCCTTAATTTACAGGTGAGGAGGTGCAGAGAAGTTAAGGAAGAATGCTCAAAGCCACAGAGATTATAAAGGGCTGACTGAGAATTCAGACTGCTGTCTCTCTGACTGAGAAACCTTCCTTTTTCCTGGTACATAATATTGCTTCACCTCCCATAAATCAGAGTGGAGCCACCTTGGACAAACGATGACTCTGAAGATGTAGAAGTCAGTGACAAAGATTGAAGAAGACAGACATTCCTTCCAGGATTTTTCTTGCAAATTTGAACAGCATCTTAGCTTATCTTTGCGTTTACCTTTGTTGTGTCTCCTTGGGGACAGGAGAATTAATGTTCCCTTTCCTCCATGAATGTAAATGTTCCCTAATAAATTATACTTGTTGACAGTCTGAGAGAAAGTCTTTCATCATCCTACACAAGTTTGCTTAGGATAAAGCCACTAAAGCAGTTCACACAGAGTGCACTGTAGAGGGAGGTACAGGTTTGATGGTTTTAAATGCCATCTTTAGGCAGATGATATGCAAATTTTCAGCTAAGACTTCTGCTCTGAACTCTGGATCGTATCTCTATCTGGCTCTTTGACACCTCTGCTTGAATATTTCACACTACCTAAAATGTAATGTGTTTGAAATGAAACTTCTGATTTCATTCTTCCCCCTCCATAAACATGATCCTCCCTATTTTTTTTTTTCCTAATTTTAGCAGCTGAACCACCCTACACTAAGGAGACATTGAAGAGTTTTTAATGACATGACCAGATTTATTTATCATCCTGGCAACAATACGTCGTCAGGATTTTCATAAATGAGAGGAGAGAAGTGAGTTGGTGGCTATTAAGAAGGTCAATCTGTAAGGCTTTGTGACTGATAGAATGTCTTTTTAAAACTTAACAAAATATTGTATGTAAGTATAAGATAATGAAATGTGTTTATAGAAATTTCTGACAGGGTGCGGCGGCTCATACCTGTAATCCCAGCACATTGGGAGGCCAAAGTGGGCCAATTACTTGAGGTTAGGAGTTCGAGACCATCCTGGCCAACATGGTGAAACCATGTCTTTACTAAAAATACAAAAATTAGTTGGGCGTATTGGCAGGCGCCTATAATCTCAGCTACTTGGGACTCTGAGGCAGGAGAATTGCTTGAACCTGGGAGGCGGAGGAGGTTGCAGTGAGCTGATATTGTTCTACTGACCTCCAGCTTGGGTGATAGAGTGAGACTCTGTCTCAAAAAAAAAAAAAGGAAAGAAGAGAAAAAGAAATTTATATTAAGTCTGTCCATATGAAATAGTTGTTTATAAGTCAACAGAGACTGAAAAATGGCAATTTAATATGTTATGGCACAACAGACAGGCATCTCTGTCTATCAAAATTATTAAAATACCTAGTTTTGGTAAAAGCATCAGAAAACAAACATAATCATATGCTGCTGGTATAAGTTGTGGAAAACTTTCTTTAAGGCAATCACATTCAAAGTCTTGGAAGGGCATAAATCTACAGTGTAATTTTACATCAGACAATATGAAAATATCAGTGTAAAAGGATATTCATTGCAGTGTTATTTGTAATAGGAAAAATTGGAATTAATCCATTGTTCATCTACAAGAGACTTTAAATAAGAGTCATCTGTTCCATGAAATAGCTTAAAACTATGAAGACAATAATGTAGCATTAAATTTCATGTCATGAAAAGACATCCACAACATACTGATGAGCAAAAGGGCAAGACAGAAAACAGTATGTATAATACGATATCATTTTACTAAAAAATATAGGATTCTATATCTAATTATTATAATATGCAGAGAACATTACCTGAAGAAAGGTATTTCTAAATGTTAACAGAGGCTACATCTGGGTCCTGAGATTTTAGATCTTTCTTTATATATACTTTTTAGCATTTTCTAACAATTTTGGGACCGTTTATATTATTTTTGTAATCAGACAAAAGCTACATTCAAAAGAAAAACCAACTAGCTAAAAAAAAAAACCTTGAGAAGTATTTACATACATAGAGGAATGATCACTTGTTAGGGAAAATACTAGGGTTTAGATGAAACTCCCTAATCTTTGATATTAGCAGCGATGACACCTTCCTACATTTTTCATGATGCAAACATTACAGACACAGAGTATGTTCTTCTAGAAGACATTCCGTGAGTGAACAATGATCGTACCACAGGTTTACACCAAACCCAACTTCTAATGACCTCTGAAGACATCCGCGGGTATTTCCATTTTCTCACAGATACAAATATCTCTGTGGGTTGGATGCTCCGCTGTGGAATCTAATACCATTAAACATCAATTCTAAGTTCTGAAGAAAGGCAGCTCTTTCCTCAACAATTTGTATTTCTTTGATTCCTGATTTCCTAATTTCTAGTCTAACAGCATGTGACATTGTTTGCCTAACTTGGGATTTGGGGGCTGAGTAGATCTAAGAGTGTGAGAGAACCTTTTGTGAAACAAAAACCAAAAAAAAAAGAAAACAGGGTTTCTTTCTGTTGCTCAAGCTGGAGTGCAGTGGTGCAATCATGGTTCACTGCAGCCTCCATCTCCTGGGCTCCAGCAATGCTCCCACCTCTGCCTCTGGAGTAGCTGGAACCACAGGTATGTGCCTCACCCCCAGCTAAGTTTTGCATATTTTGTAAAGATGGGGTCTTGCTATGTTTAGGCTGGTCTTGAACTCCTAAGCTCAAGTGATCCATGCGCCTCAGCCTCCCAAAGTGCTGGATTTACAGGTTTGAGCCACCACACCTGGCTGAGAACCTCTTTGAATGTCAAGAGTATGTGTCTCAAATAGTCTTATTAGTCCATATCACCAACATTTTCTCACCAACATTTTCTCTCCTTTCTGCTGGCAAGGTGGTGTATATGGTGATGAGAGGGCATCTCCATGGCAGTTCTCTCCAATAGAAATACAAGAGATACACATGTAATTGAAATTGTCCAGGAACCACATTACAAAAATAAATAAAAAGAAATAGATGGAATTAATTTTAATAGTGTATTTTATTTAACCCAGTATGTCCAAAATGTTAGCTTTTTTTTGTTTTTTTTTTGAGACGGAGTCTAGTTTTGTCACCCAGGCTGGAGTGCAGTGGCAAGATCTCTGCTCACTGCAACCTCCGCCTCCCAGGTTCAAGCGATTCTCCTGCCTCAGCCTCCTGAGTAGCTGGGATTACAGATGCCTGTCACCGCGCCCAGCTAATTTTTGCATTTTTAGTAGAGACGGGGTTTCACTGTGTTGGCCGGGCTGGTCTCGAACTCCTGACCTCGTGATCCGCCCGCCTCGGCCTCCCAAAGTGCTGGAATTTACAGGTGTGAGCCATTGCACCCGTCCCCAAAATGTTAGCATTTCAACATGTAATCACTATATGCAATTATTGAGATCGTTAACATTTTGATTAGCTTTATGTCTTATCCTGCCATTACTTTAAACAATAGGCAAGCAAATACTTATAACTGTTTAACTCCCCTTCCCTTCTTAGATAAATGGTGGCATGCTGCCGCATTCTCCACATCTGGCTTTTTAACTTCATACATGTGGAAATCCCTCAATTGCAATATACAGACATCTTCATACTTTTTTATAGCTGCAGAGTACAGCATTGAGTGGGTGTTCCATTTCAACCAGTTTCCTATTAATGAGACTTAGGCTGTTTTCAGTCTTTTGTTACTACGGTAGTTTTACAATAAGTAGACTTAAACAAATGTCATTTATATTTTTGTCAGTATATGATAAAGACTCTTCAGAACTTACAACTTTTGGGATTCTATGCCTACTATGTAAAGGATCTGAAAGAAATTCAGGATGTGACCTTGACTCTCCAGCAGTTTATCAACAAAAAGAATAAAATGATGACATTTACACTTGTGTTTTGCATGAACTCTTTTCGCTGTTTCTCACCACTCAGAAACAATCTCAATAGGCTGGCATCATTTCTAACAAACTGTGGGAGGATTTGCTCTAGATTTGCCCCTGTGAAGCTGGTAGGTCCTGGCCAGGCCTTCTGAGTGCAGTTTCTTCTTTGCCTTGAAAGGATTGTGCTCCTCAGATGGGCCACCACAATGGTATCACAAGGGAACTGAGCATGAGTAAAGACAAGCCGTTCTTCCGTAATATGTGGCCATCCAGTGCTGTGGCAGAGAAAAAAATTGTTTTTAAACGACATCAAACTGGCTTGCCTAAAGGTAAGTGTGCTGAAGGTCAGGGAAATGTGGTTGGGAATAGTAGAGTCTTAGACATTTCTGAGTTTGGGCAAGGCCTCACTGTGGCCATCACTACCATCCAACCATATGGTGGGCCTCACTGTGGCCATCACCACCATCCAACCATATGGTGGGAGACTCAACTGGGGAGACTGGAGAAGTCATCTCACTGAGCATTCCTAGGCCTCTTTACGGCAGGTCCTGCTGCCATGGTCTCCTTTCAGACTGGTGGAATAGCATATCAGTTACACCATATGACTGTAACTGATCATTTTCATCACCAAACCTTAAATCCAGTACTCTGGAACCACTGCAGAAATCTCAGCACATCACTGGTTCTGGAAAGTTAATAATAGTAACAAAATCGTGGGCGGTATAACTTTACATTAAGCAGGAATTACATTGACTTAACGAATCCCGAACAGTAGCAAATTTTTCATTGCATATCCCTCTAAATTGAAGAACATTTGAGTATTTCCAAAATCTGACAATCCTAGGCAGAGGACACTGGCAGGGGAAGAAAGTTTTGGCCAAGTGTTTCTCCATTATTGCAACAACCCTCAGAAGACACTAATCTCCCTTCCAGAACATCACACCACTGAGAAGGGAGCCAGTGGTTGCTTGGAGCCAATAAAAGGATAATTCTCCCTCTGTCTGATTTATCTTTACTCTAAGCTTTTGAAGGGGAAGGAATTCTTATGATCCTGGAAAAGCGCCACTTAGGACTACATTTTAATTCTTTAGGATGGTTTGAAGTAAGGACCTCAAGGGTTGAAATAGCTGTCTTTATGCACTAATTATAGTTAATAGTTGAGAGGAGATAGGCTATTACAGCAGTGGAAGCTGGAAGACAGCCCACAAACAAATTTTTAAAAGTTCACACCACTGCACTCCAGCCTGGGTGACAGAGCAAGACCCTGTCTAAAAAGAAATAAATGAAATGAAAGTTGTTCATTGACTCTTGAATAGGTGGAGTTTTTTCTTTTCTTTTTTTTTTAAGTTCCTCCTGAGCTCAGATTTTAAAATAAATTTCCAGGTATATCTCAGCTAGTCCCAGCTCTCTGCTTGTAAAGCCACATGGCCTTGAGAAATGTCTTGGTACTGGAGTTGGTGGGAAATTTCCTTCTTCTATCTGTGAGATGATTCACGCTGACTTTGGAGCCCAGGTGGTTTGCGTGGTTTGAGACCAAAAAGACATGTTTGAGTCTGTGAACTAAGGTAAGTAGTCACGGGCTCTAAACATGAAAACTCCAGAAGGTGCTGCCATCTTTGAGGAAATTTGCCTATAGACCAATACGCCGAGAGATCCTTTCCCAAGAGGGTCTCTAGCTCGGGACAAAGGGAAACTTTTGCCAGAGGAGATGCTACACAAGAATCCAAGAGTCGCCTCTGCTTAGGTTTCTACCAGAATGCACTTATTCAGTAAGTATTTCCAAAGTGAAGTCACGATATTAACATTTTGACCTTTTCTAGTGTGTTGTCGAAATTTGGCTAGAAACACAAGAAACGATATGTGCCTCCAAGTGTCCTGGCTCCCTCGGTTGGAGGGTTCTTGGCGCAATGGGTAAGCTGTTTTTGAATGTGCCCAATCTGCCAAAGGACAAACAATGGATGCAAATGTAATAGGAGGTACAGCGTAGGATAGTTCTGCCTGTGGTATAGGTAGGATGTGGACAATTTTAAAGCAGACAAAGGGCGAAAATCTACATCATGGCGGTGCACCCTTCAGGAGACATGTCCTACCTCTCATGGGAAGTTCATGGCTATGGGGGCTTTGCAAGCACCCATCTAGGAGAAATTTATGGAAACATTGCATCTTGACCCTTCAAAACTTCTCATGCACCTGCTGAGGGGAATAAAAACCCCAGAAACTTTGTAAAATATTTAAAGAGGTTTATTCTGAGCCAATAGGAATGACCATGGCCCATGGAACCATCCTGATTAAGTGTGCCCAAGGAGATTGGGTTACAGTTTAGCTTTATACATTTCAGGGAGTCAGGAATTATAGGTAAAATCATAAGTCAGTATGAGGAAGGTGTATTTTTGTTCAGCCTAAAGAGGCAGGATATCTTTTCTTGAGCTAAGATAAGGGGAGTTATGGTGACCAAGGCTCTTGTTATGTAGATGAAACTCACAGGCAGCCACCTGCAGAGAGAATAGATGGTAAGTGTCTCTTTTTGGACCTTAACGGTGTCACACTCTCATTTTTAATCTCCTAGATCTGGGAAAGGCCTAGAAAGGGGACATTTGGCTGCATTAATGGAGATTCTCTAACAGATGCAAATTTCCCCCCACAAAAGATGGCTTTGCAGGGCCATTTCAAATATGTCACCGGAATTTATTTTGGGGTAAAATATTTTAATTTGCTTCAGGGTTTGCTATCTGTCATGTGATGTTACACCAGACTCAGGTTGGAATGTGGCATCTTATTACTAAGAAGTCTGGTTTGTCAGCCTCATGTCCTCTGCGTTAATGGTAATGCTGGTCAGCTATGCCTACTTTCCAAAGGGAGGGGTACAACAGCACATGTCTGATCTGCCTTCCTTTCCAGGACTGGGACTTCAGTTTTTCAGGTTTTTCTGGGGTCCCCTTGGCAAAGAGGGGGTTCTCTTCAGTAGGTTGAGGGGTTTAAGATTTTATTTTTGGTTTACACACCTAAGTTCACTGGACTGGCCGATGCTGCATCACTTTGTGCAGACATAGGCTCTAAGAAGACACGTGCACCATGGTGCTAGATCTTTGCAGAATTGGATGCCCGGGCGAAGTGGATCACACCTGTAATCCCAGCACTTTGGGAGGCCAAGCCAGGTGGATCGCCTGAGGTTAGAAGTTCAAGACCAGCCTGACCAACACAGTGAATTTTTGTATTCACTAAAAATATAAAAATTACCCGAGCATGGTGGTGTGCGTCTATAATCCCAGCTGCTCGGGAGGCTGAAGCAGGAGAATCGCTTGGACCTGGGAGGCAGAGGTTGCAGTGAGCCAAGATCGCATCACTACACTCCAGCCTGTGTGACAGAGTGACACTCCTTCTCAAAAAAAAAAAAAAAAAAAAAAAAAAAAAAGAATCGGGTGCATGGGTGCCACCTGTTCTGTCTTTTGATGATATTTCCCAACTCCTGAAGAGTAAGGAGCACACTTAAAAATTTTTTTTTAGTTTTTATTTTTGTGGGTACATAATAGGTGTATGTATTTATGGGTTACATGAGATATTTTGGCACAGGCATGTAATGTGTAATGATTACATCAGTATAAATGGGGTATCCATCACCTTAAGCACTTCTTTTTTGTGTTACAATCTAATTATACTCTTCCCGTTATTTATTTATTTATTGAAACAAAGTTTTGCTCTGTCACCCAGGCTGGAGTGCAATGGCACTATCTCAGTTCACTGCAACCTCCGCCTTCCAGGTTCAAGCAATTCTCCTGCCTCAGCCTCCTGAGTAGCTGGGATTACAGGTGTGCGCCACCATGCCCGGCTAATTTTTGTATTTTTAGCAGAGACGGGGTTTCACTATGTAGGCCAGGCTAGTCTCAACTTCTGACCTCAGATGATCCACCTGGCGTGGCCTCCCAAAATGCTGGGATTACAGGCATGAGCCACCGTTCCTGACCTGTCTTTTAATTATTTTTAAATCTACAATTAAATTATTTTTGACTATAGTCACTCTGTTGTACTAGCACATACTGGGTCTTATTCGTTCCTTCTAACTATATTTTTGTGCCTATTAACCATCCCATTTCCCCTCCCCTCCACTACTACCCTTCCCAGCCTTTGGTAACTATCTTTTCACCGTCTGTCTCCATCAGTTCAATTCTTTTAATTTTTAGCTCCCACAACTAGGTGAGAACATGCAAAGTTTGGCTTTCTGTGCCAGGCTTATTTCACGTAACATAATGTCCTCCAGTTCCATCCATGTTCTTGCAAATGACAGGATCTCATTCTTTTTATGGCTGAATAGTACTCCATTGTATATATGTACCACATTTTCTTTATCCATTCGTCTGTTTAGGAACAATTAGGCTGCTTCCAAATCTTAGCTATTGTAAATAGCACTGCAATAAACGTGTGAGTGCAGACATCTCTTTGATATACTGATTTTTTTTCTTTGGGGTATATATGTAGCAGTGGGATTGCTGGATCGTATGGTAGCTCTACTTTTAGTTTTTTGAGGGAACTCCAAACGGATCTGAATAATGATTGTACTAATTTACATTTTCACCCACAGTGTGTGAGGGTTCCCTTTTCTTCACATCATCAGCAGCATTTGTTAGTGCCTGTCTTTTGGATAAAAACCATTTTAACTGGGGTGAGATTATATCTCATTGTAGTTTTGATCTGCATCTCTCTGATGATCAGTGATGTTGAGCACCTTTTCATATACCTGTTTGCCATTTGTACGTCTTTTTTTGAGAAATGTCTATTCCTATCTTTGGCCCATTTTTAAATTGAATTATTACAGTTTTTCCTATAAAGCTGTTTGAGTTATTTATATATTCTGGTTATTAGTCCCTTTTCAGGTGGGTGCTTTGCAGTCTTCCTCTGCTTCTGTGGCTGTGTCTTCACTTTGTTGATTGCTTCCTTGGCTGAGTAGCACACTTCTTTTATCATGGGCCAGCAAGATGGGACAGCCCCAGTGTTAGTTTTATTTCCTTAAACAATGCCAGCCTCTGGCCATCCCAGAGGAACTCCACTCCTAGGAGAACACTCAGAAGAAGTGCTCAGAAAATATGGATTTTGCAAAGAAAAAATGGCCCAACTCCATTCTTCAAGAGTCACTGAAAGCAGTAAGTCAATAGTTAATCTAGAATATTTAACTGTAAAATAAATCTGTTTGATGAGTAATCCGATAAATTTTAATTGATGTGTAAGATTTGGGGAAAGTATAGGTGCTTTCGTCTGGGGAGAGTTCATTTCTATGTTAAGATAAAATCTCATGCTTTCAGAAAATTTAAAGACTGTTGGCATGTTTTAGTTTTTAGCCTTCTATAATTTTTATATCAAATACTTAGAGGTTATATGTATTGTCATTATTCCCATTGTAACCCCAGCCAGTTCTGTATTTGATAGCTATTATATGTGAAGTAGTTTTTAAAAAATTGTCTGGGGTCTGGTAATTGACAGAGGTTCCTACATGATCACATTTAAAAAAATCACTAAACTCCATGCTTTGGGTTTGCACTAGGAGAACACAGAGAAGGACACAATTTAAAATGTAGTCATTACACACAGTGTGTTTCAAGGTGGGGCAACATGGAAAGATTACTACTAGGTGGTCACACTTTAACAAAATACAAATATACATGAAGACCCCAAATCCAGTATTGTACTTTGCAATGCATCAAGTTTTCTGTGCATATAATGAGTATATGTAGGTTTTGCTTTTTTTTTCTTAGAGGGTAAGCTGCCTCCTTCCTTTCCTTTCCCTTCCTTCCTTCCTTCCTTCCTTCCTTCCTTCCTTCCTTCCTTCCTTCCTTCCTTCCTTCCTTCCTTCCTTCCTCCCTCCCTCCCTCCCTCCCTCCCTCCTTCTCTTTCTCTCTCTATTTCTTTCTCTTTATTTTTCTTTCTTTCGTCACACAAAATGATTTCATCTCGCAACAATGATCTCTTCTTTTGAAATAGGTTTTTTTGGGGAATGTGCCTGATATAGTTTGGATGCGTGTCCCTGCCCGAATCTCAGATTGACATGTAATCCCCATTGTTGGATGAGGGGCCTGATGGGAGGTGATTGGATCATGGGACAGATACCTCAAGAATGATTTGGCACCGTTTTCTTCGTGCTGTCCTCGCCCTAGTGAGTGAATTTTCTGGGGATCTCATTTAAAAGTGTGTGGCACGCCCCTCTCACTGTTGCTCCTGCTTGCACCATGTGACGTGCCTGCTTCCCTTTTACATTCTGCCACGATTGGAAGCTTCCTGAGGCCTCCCCAGAAGAAGATGCCGCTTTGCTTCCTGTACAGCCTGCAGAACTGTTAGTCAATTAAACCTCTTTTCTTTATAAATTACCCAACCTTGTGTATTTCTTTATAGCAATGAATGGTCTGAGGCAGTGCCTTGCTTTATTCTCTCCATCCCTGTGGATTTTTAACTTTGCTGCCATGCCACTGTTCTGAACACAGTTCAAGCAGACAGACTTCTTTTCCCTCAAAGTGCCTTCCACTTTTTATGAACTATGGAAATTTATATAAAGCTTCAGTAGATTAACGCATACATTTTTTAACAAGTAAAGTTCATATACTGGATAAACTCATTTTTGTTCTGCACCAGAAACACTGAAGGGGCACAGGCCTGCCTTTTGCAGACTAATGTGCTAACATGGTCCCCTGCCCTTGTAGCCCTGAGCCAGGGCATTGCTCCCTCATCAAACAGGCAGACAACTGAAGATATTCACCATTCAGCCTCATCTCTTTTAATGTTAATCAGCTCAAAATATACTAACACTATTAATACTAATAACAATATTAATAACACTATTAGTATTAACATTATTAACACTATTAATATTATTATTAATAGTATCATTATTAATAATATTAATGTTAGTGTTAATAATATTTAATATTAACAATATTTAATATTACATTAAATGTCAATAATATTTAATTTTTAGTTAAATAATATAATAATTATATTATATATTAATTTTATACTATTAATTATATAATTATATATTAATTATATAATATGAATATTATAAGTATAATATAAATATAATAATTATAATATAATTAATAGTATTATTAGTAATGACATTAATAATATGATTAGTATTAATTAATAGTATTAACACTGTTAATAGTATTAATACTATTCATATTAATTAATAGTATTATAACACTAATTAATAGTACTCATAACATTATTAGTGTTAATAGTGTTAGTATATTTTGAGCTGATTAACATTAAAAGAGACAAAGATGAATGGGGAATGTCCCAGTCTTCTCCATTAACAAAATTTCTATTTATTTTTCTTACTCTTTCTTTAAACCAGCTACTCTGTGTGTGTGTGTGTGTGTGTGTGAGAGAGAGAGAGAGAAAGACAGAGAGAAGGAGAGATTAGGCAGCAGACAGGATAAACATAGAAATGGACTTGTAGAATTGTGTACAGGTCCAAGGAGTACCAGGGAGGAAGTTGTCAATTCTCCTGGGAGGGAAAGATGTATCATCTGGAGGCTGTTGAGGATGGACTCTAGTGTATTTTAGAAAAGGAGTGGTTGTATTTCCTGTCAGAAGGAATAACATGGGTAAAGTCCTAGAGGTTGAAACAAAGTGGCCTTCATCAAAATAGGATTATATGATACATAATATCACTTTTTTCACTGAACGGTGTGTCATGCAGTCTTTCCGCCAAGAGTTCAAATAGACCTGTCTCTTTCTTTTTAATAGTTGCACATTATCACATTGTGTGGATATGCCATAAGTTGAGTGCCCAATTCCCTATGGCTAGACTTTAGGTTGCTTTCAATTGTTATAAACAATTGATCATTTAAGAAACATCCCTGGAAGAGAAATTGCTGAGACACAAGGTACCCACATGCTGAATATATTTTGATATATATTGCTGATGGGTCTTCACAAAAGATATACAAATTTACACCTCCCTCAGTAGTACATGAAAGTGTTTCTTTGCATGCCTACAACACTCTGAATGCTATCTTTATCTTTATCAATCATTTCAATAACGATCTTTATTTTGCTTTTCTTTAAATGTGTTTTTCTAGATTACTGTTGAGATTGAGCATCTTTTCATGTTTATTGAACGGTGGTGTACTTCTTTTAGGGAATTGGCCGTTTTGGACTTTCGTCTATTTTAAAATTAGAATGTCATCTTTTGATTGTTTAATAGAAACATTTTGTCTACCATATATGCTGCTCATATATGGTAGACAAAATTTCATATATTTTTTTCAGTTTGATCTTTTTCTTTTGACTTTGCTTATAGAATCTTTTACTGTGCCTAAATTTAAAATGTTTATGAAATCAATTCTGTAAGCATTAAATAAAAAAAAAATAACTTCTCACCATAGGAAATTGCAAAAATGGCTACAGGTTTTCACTCTCTGTATCCATGCCCTGTATTACAACTTTGCTGCTTTGTCCATCAAAAGATGCCACCTATCTCCCTGTATGTGGCCTGCATTGACCAGTGGTAGAACTGACAGTGTGCACCATTTGCTCTTTCCAATAAGCCAGCCTGGATTTTCATGAGGCACCGCCACTTCGACCACATTCCATTGGCCAATGCAGACTGACTTATTGGAAAATAAAAGGCATGTGACCCAGTCATTCTCATGCCAGTATCCAGCCAACCAGAAGACACAGTAGGTTAGGCCATCCTAGAACCCTGCTGACCACATCCACCTGCTGACCGCAGCCTTGTGAGCAAGCCCACCTGAGGTCAGCCCCATCTGACCCAGAACAGCAGAACTGCCCAGAGGACCTGTAGACTTGTGAGCAATGATAATTATAATTGTAAAGCACTATGTTTTAGGGGAAGTTTGCTATGAGGCAGTAAATAACTGATTCATCTATATTTTCTTCTAACATGAGGTTTTATTTTGGGATTTTTGGTTCTTAACTCTTTAACCCACATGAAGTTTATTTTTGTGCATGATGTGTGTATTAGTCCATTTTCACACTGCTGATAAAGACATACCTGAGACTGGGTCATTTAAAGTAAAAGGAAAAAGAATTTAAAGGACTTAACAGTTCCAAGTGACTGGCAAGCCCTCACAATCATGGCGGAAGGCAAGGAGAAGCAAGTCACGTCTTACATGGATGGCAGGAGGCAAAGAGAGAGAGCTTGTGCAGGGAAACTCCACTTTTTAAAACCATCAGCTCTCATGAGACTTACTATCACAAGAACAGCATGGGAAAGACCTGACCCCATGATTCAATTACCTCCAACTGGGTCCCTCCCACAACACATGGGAATTCAAGATGAGATTTGGGTGGGGACACAGCCAAACCATATCGGTGTTTTAAGGGGTCTTTATTTCTTTTGCTAAATGTATACCCAATTTTGTCTTAATGTCTTTTAATTTTATTTTAGGTTCGGGGGTACACATGCAAGTTTGTAAATACGGGCAAACTTGTTTCCCAGGGTTTTGGTGTACAGACAATTTCGTCACCCAAGGCAAATTTTCTCAACACTGTTGATTGAAGTTTCTTCTGCAACCAATTTGAAATGTCTTGGTTTTCATGAGCTGAATTCCCATATACACAAGGGTTTCCTTCTAGACTCTGTAATATGTTCCACTGATTTATTTTCTTATTTTTGTGCCAATAACACAATGCTTAATTACTTAATTTTAGAGTATGACTTGATATCTAGAGTCCTCCTAGGGAATAATGTAAGAAGCCAATTGTCATAATTCAAGGGAATGGATATCATCTTAAATAGTTTTGTATTCCCCCCAGAATCCAGCTAACTTGTGTGAACATGGTGGTGATTGTCAAATATTTTTTGAAAAAGGAAACATTTGGTCTCCAATATCCTAGAAATAAATCCAGGAGGCTTGTGGCTTACAAGGATGACATTTATAGTTCTTATCTCTTGTTATCGTCACAACAACTCTGTAAGTATAAAGTAAGCAGCCTGAGAAAGGCTACGTCATCATGACCATGGAGGAGGAAGAGCAGGAGGAGGTGAAAGCTAACGTAACTGAGTGTTTACTCTGTGTTGGGTTCTAAACACTGTACATGCCTTACCTTATTTAACTCTAGTTACAGATATATGAGGCTAGTACCATCTTTATATCCATTTTTCAGAAAAGAAAGTGAGATTCAAAAGAAGTAGCTAGACCAAAGACACACAGTAAATGAGAGAGTCAATTTTTTTTTTTTTTTGGAGATAGAGTCTCCCTCTGTTGCCCAGGCTGGAATGTAGTGGCTTGATCTCGGCTCACCGCAACCTCCGCCTCCCAGGTTCATGCCCTTCTTCTGCCTCAGCCTCCCGAGTAGCTGGGACTACAGGCACCTGCCTCCACACCCGGCTAATTGTTGCATTTTTAGTAGAGATGGGGTTTTGCCCTGTTGGCCAGGCTGCTTTCAAACTTCTGACCTCAGGTGATCCACCTGCCTCAGCCTCCCAAAGTGCTGAGATTACAGGTGTGAGCCACCGTGCCCAGCTGAGAGAGTCAATATTCTAAATTCTTGTGAACACAGAAGCAAACACACAAAAATAACAGTGAAGGAGAATACTCCTACAGGTCAGCAGTGGCTTTCTGTGGACAGTGGAATGATGGCAATCTATGTTTTCTTCTGGATATTTTTTCTGTTGTCCAAATTCACCCCAGAGCTTTCTTTCTCACACTTAGCCTGGCTTGGTTGGGGTCACTGAGCTAGGAGAAGTGAGCAAGAGTCCATGTGAGTAATCTCCATCCTGCTGTATTATTACCCAGCCTGCATCTTCTTGTCCTCCTATGTGCACTTTGCACAGAAACATTGCACCCCTGTGTGGAATCCTACCTTGGGGTGACTCTAGTCCTTGCCTTTATAGGGACAAATCCAGATCAACAAAAGAGTTTCATCCAAAGAGGCATTAGATCCTAAGCAGCTGGCAAAGATGTTTGGAAGGCATAGAAATAATTCATTTTTACCCCCTTTTCCTTTTCTGCTCCTCAGCCCCTCTCTACTGCATGTGTGTGAACAAGCGTTAGGCATCGATGTTTTCTGGCTACATTAGTTTTATTGTAATAGTAGGAAATAAGGGTTGGATTGTGACTATAGGGACAGGGAAGGTAACCTCTAGTCAAATGGTAAAGCAGAATAGAACTTCTGAAAATAGGAAGAAATGGGAAAGCGATAATAACTTAAGTGATTCAGGGGAAAGAAAGAAAGAAAAGGGAGGAAGGAGAGACTAAAAAAGTGAAATAAATAAGAGTCATAAATCAATGGAAGGAATAATATTCAGCTTTTTGGTAGTTCCATTAAATGTAAATGGGCTGAATTATTCTACTAAAGGATAGACCACAACAGCATTTTTTGTTTATAAAAACCACATGTGAAGTTTAGGGAAAAGCAGAAAATACATATGTGTATGTGCACCATGTATATTTATTCTTTTATTTTATTATTATATATTATTATTATTTTGGCATTATATATTATTATATATTATTTTATATACATGAAATAAAATATTCTTTTATAAAATACATGAAATATTCTATATACATGAAATAATATGAAAATGTTATTTAATATATACATGAAATTTTTTTCTATTTATTTCTATATACATGAAATAAAAATTTATTTCTATATACACGAAATAAAATATTCTTTTATAAAATACATGAAATATTCTATATACATGAAATAATATGAAAATGTTATTTAATATATACATGAAATTTTTTCTATTTATTTCTATATACATGAAATAAAAATTTATTTCTATATACATGAAATAAAATATTCTTTTATAAAATACATGAAATAAAATATTTTATATACATGAAATAAAATATTCTTTTATTTCATATGTCATATATCTGACATGTATGAAATAAAATAATATATCCATATTTTATTTCATATATATTTCATATATATATATGGCAAGTAATAAAATTGCCACTCGCATTCAGTGCTGATGAGGATCAGGAAGAAATCACTATCATACATAGCAGGTGAAAGTATAAATTGTTACATTTCTTTTGAAAAGCAATCTGGCAAGATAAGCAAATAGAATTAAAATAATTGGACCAGCACACAATTCTTTATTTATGATTTTGCTCTATAGAATATAAACATAAGGCCCCCAGGATATACGAGAAAATATGTTGAAGCATTAGCTATAGTTGCAAAAGAGTACAAAAAGTTGAAGTACCATCAATAGGAAAAAGATTGAATAAACAGGGACATATTCATGCCATAGAAGCTATTGAAAATGCTGGCATCTTCACAATATTTATTGTGATGGCGTTCATACTGGTGAACTCTTTGAAAACTATCTAAAACTTTAATCATACGGTTTGTAGTAATTAATTATGTACAGCCAACAAATAAAACCCTCTGTAGCCATAAAAATTCACTGGACATAGTCCCAGCAACTTAGGAGGCTGAGGTGGGAGGACTGCTTGAGCCACTCTGGGCAACATAGCAAGACCCTGTCTCGAGAGAAAAAAAAGGCATATAAGTATAACTATTTTCATAGAGTGTTTAGAATGTCTGTTGTTAAAGTGAAAATCAGTTGACAAAATAGCAGTTATTTTTATTTAAATCTTAAAGTCTTAAAGGACTATCAGATGCTGTATAAATATAGTGAAGACTATTAAAAATCAATCACAATTTAATCCTAAATAGTATATTCTTAAAATCATTTCAATTAAAATTGGGCAATCAACAGAAATGCTCCTTTTTATCAAAAAGATCCAACACTGTCTTAAGGTTCTTAGAAATGTTTAGTAAGATAAGAAAATGAAATTACATTGTAAACATTGAAAACTAGCGCTGATTGTAATACCATGTAGCTATAAACATCTGAGACTAACAACTGAATTAATAAAAATCATGTTAGGTTTTTAGATATAACCTAAATATTCAAAATCAATATTCCCCCCACCTCCAATTTAATCAAAAAGCACCAAAAAGAAATGGGTAAAATATCCCACTTATCATGCAGACAGAAACCCTAACACATACAGAAGTAACAAAATACACCAGATTTAAAAGAAGCAAACAATAAAATCTTATCAAAGGACATGAAAGAGTTTCCAAACTAGTAGAAAAATGTTACATATTCCTGGGTGGGAAGGCTTATTACAATAAAAATATTGAAACCCCCAAATTAGCATTTGGACATAATGCAATTCCAGTTAGAATTCCACCAAATATTTAAATTAGATTAAAGGATCTTAAAATTTGTAGAGAAGAATAACTATCTGATATTGGTCAAGATGCTTTTGAAAAATAATAGCCTTACCAAATATGGGAAAACTCTAAAGCATTGTAATCAAATCAATAGGGTATTCATATAGGAATAAATAAGAGTGAGACAGGAAGAAGAATCCAAAAATAAAGGCAAATAAACAGAGTATAGGTAATAATTTAGGTGAGATTTAAATTTAGTGGGAAAATAATGGATTATTTAATATAAGCACTGCCACTATCTGGAAAATAAAATTGGACACTTACGTACTTCATATAAAAAATAAATTCCAGATGTCTTATAGACCGAATGCCAAAATAAGTAAATAAATAAAACAAGCAATAATTTCTGCAGAAAAATCTAAGAAAATCTGTCTAATATTGGGAAAGGAAGATGTTATTAACAAAGACTAGGAACTCAGAAGGTAGAAAATTAAAAAGACATATTTGACCCACGCAAATTGTACATGTTTAAAAACAGATAAAACAGCAGATCTGGAAAAATACTTGTAAGGCAG